>NW_022589761.1:6902992-6960538 GCF_004348235.1 Phoca vitulina | reverse complement strand
TCAAAAAAAAAAAATCTTAAAAAAAAAAAAAAAAAAAAAAAAGAATACATATAGCCCATATATATAGTATTGTGTTGTAATTAAAACAAAATTTTCTGGATAATCTGTAGCTATGTCACCTTTATCACGGTCAATATTCTAAAGCATTATCTTTCATTTTCTTTTTCTTGATTGGATCTTCCAAAATCTTATCATTAGTACTGGATTAAATATACTGTCTAGTCCTTAATTTCTATTTTTAGTTATGCTTTGCTTCTCTTTTGTAGGTTTTATTCTGTTCTGTTTCTGGTTTCTTGACATAAGTATTCACTCCCTTAACACATTTATTTAGGTGACAGGCCCTGTGTTGACTGCTATGGATAAGGTGAAGATGATGAAGACTGGGTCCACAAATAAAACTTCCTTATAATGCATTAAAGGGGATGAATTTCTCACTGAACAGAACTTTGGTGACATCTAACATGTTTAGATGCACACATCTCATTAACAATCATTTCTAAGTAGTCTATAAATTTCAGTTTTGATTTTAAACATTTTATTACTGAAACTTTCAAACACATAAAAAAGTAGAAATATCAGAATGACGAACCCCCCAAAGCAAACCACTCCATGTCAGTAATTACCAACATTTTGCCAACCTACTTCCCAGCTCTCTTTGCCAATTCTTTTTCCTTTGCTGGAGTATTCTAATGCAAATTTTATATCTTACCATTTCTTAAATATGTAAGTATGTATCTCTAACACATAGAACCTTTTATCTTTTAATAACCACATTGACATTATCATCCCTAACAAAATATTTCTAAATATCATCTAATACTCAGTGCATGTCCATTGTCTCCAAAATGTCTTTTTACATTTTGTTCAAACTAGGTCCAAGCAATGCCCACGTACTGAATTTAGTTGATGGGTCTCTTAAGTCTCTTTTAATCTGTTAATTGTTGCCCTTCCCCTTTTCTTTTTCATGCCACTCATTACTTGAAGAAATCAGGGTCATTTGTTTCTTAGAATTTTACGCATTCTGGATCTGCTTGGCTACTTCCTTGTGGTGCCATTTACTTTGTTCATCTATTCCCCAAATTCTCGTTTTTAAAGAGTTTGATTCAAAGGTTTGCTTCCTTCAGTTCACTGTTTTGGCAATAAGGCTTTGTAGGCAGTGGTTTGTATTTTGTATTGCATTTTATCAGGAAGTGGATATTGTCTGATAGTCCCACTTTTATAGAGGTTAAAATTGATCAAAGGGCTCAGAGGTGGTCAGCTTGATAAATCCACTGTAAAGTTCTCACTATAAAATATTTCACCCAATAGTTTTAATATTGACTGAAGATCATTTTCTGGACCCATTATTCCATTAGGGAACTAGAAAATGGTGATTTTTCTAATCCTATCATTCTTTCTGTATTTACTGATTTCTTAAAAACAAAACAAAACAAAAACCTTTTAATCTGAGGAGCTTTTGGTGGCCCTGAAACTTGGTTCACATGGAAAAAGCAAAATAAATGCTTATTTTTCCCCTTACCAATTTTCAGGATGAGTTGGTGCCCAAGCATCTTCCATTCCTGACCAAACTGTGCAGCTGTAACCAAGTAAACTATCAAACTACTAGTGGGGTCATGTCAAAAGACCCAACTCCCACTGGTTGAAGATGGGGCAATTTGAACATCAAACCATACACTGCCTGTAATGGAATGATGATCTTTCTTTTATATGAGTTTTACATACATGTATACGCACACACATGCGCACACATTATTAAATTTCCAACTGGTTTCCTTTCTGCCATCTTTTTGATGTTTCTAATTAAGCTTTCACAGTGGCCAGACAACAGGGATTGCAAAACATTTACTTTTTGGAATTTATTATGGGAAAATAATTTCGTATTTTTCTGATTCTTCAACAGTTGTACTCTTAACCTCACATTCATGACATTCGTAAGGTTTCTTTTCAGCATGAAATGATAGATGCAGTTCAAATGATGAAGAACTTCCCACATTCAATATAACCTCTTAGATTTTATCTGGAATAAATTATCTTAAGTTTAGTAAGTGCTGAGCAGTGACATGAGGCATTTCTACATTTACTACTTCTAGAGTAAATTCCTTTCATATGAATTCACTAACACTAATGATAACAATTGTAGATAATATTTACAGAAAACATGCTATGTGGCTGCTATTTTTCTAAGCATTAACTACTTAATCCTTAAGACAATCCTATTACACAGTGTGGCAGGCTGACTCTGAAATGGTCCCTACAGCCTGGTATTCATACTCTTGTGTAATTCTCTACCCTTGAGTGTGGGGTGACCCAGTAACTTGCTTCTAACCAGTAGAATACAGCAAAAGTGACTAAAAGGTGTTACTTTGGTGATTAGATCACACAAGATTATAGCTTCTATGACGCTAGTAGACTCTACTGCATTCTTGGCTTGCACACTTAATAATCAGTCATGTTGAAGAAGCCCATGTGGCAAGGAACTAAGGTCAGCCATCAGCCAGCTAGAAACTGTGGACCTCAGTGCGAGAGCCAACAACCATGTGAGGTTGGATATGGGGAGGTTGGATCCCTTCCCCTGTTGAGCCTTCAGATGAGACTGAACCCTGGCCGAAACCTTTAGTTTAGCTCTGTGAGAGACCCTGAAGCAGAAGACCCAACAAAGTTATGCCCAGACACCTGACCCATAGAAATTGTGAGATAATGTATATTATTTTAAGCTACTAAGTTTGTGGTAATTTATTACACAGCAATAAATAACTAATATACATAGGTACTATTATCACCATTTTACAAGTGAGCAAAATGAGGCACAGACGTTTAAGTACCTTGTCCAATAACACACTGGTAATAAAGGAGTGAAATGGGGATAATGATAGATAAAGCTAAAGATTTCCCTACATTCGTTATATTATTCCCTCATACAAATCTGCTGAAGATAAACAATGTTTGAATGGTGATAGATGGCTTTTAAAGCAACATATTTTTTTCAATAATATAAAATTTCTTATGCTTAGTTGAAGCATGAAGCAAATTTCTCAAAAATGAATTTTCAGATATTCTGTAACATAATGTACAATTGAAGGCTTTCTCATATTAAACCCCATTATGAATTTTCTGATGTTGAGTAAGGTGTGAATGTTGTCTAAAGGCCTTCTTACATTCCTTACATTTGTAGGGTTTCTCTCCAGTATGAATTCTCTGGTGCTGAGTAAGGAATGAATAAAGTCTGAAAGCCTTACCACATTCCTTACATTCATAAGGTTTCTCACCAGTATGAATACTCTGATGCTGAGTAAGTTGTGACAGCAGTCTAAAAGGTTTTCTGCATTCCTTACATTCATAAGGTTTCTCACCAGTATGAATACTCTGATGTTGGGTAAGTTGTGAGAGCAATCTAAAAGCCTTCCCACATTCTTCACATTCATAAGGTCTCTCACCAATATGAATGCTCTGATGTGAAATAAGTTGTGAGTAACTACTAAAGGTCTTCCAGCATTCCATACATTCATAGGGTTTCTCACGAGTATGGATTCTCTGATGGCGAACAAGTTGCTGCCTTAGTCTAAAAGTCTTCCCGCATTCCTTACATTCATAGGGTTTCTCACCAGTATGAATACTCTGATGGACAGTAAGTTGTTGGCATATTCTAAAAGCCTTTCCACATTCCTTACATTCATAAGGTTTCTCACCAAAATGAATTTTCTGATGTACTCTAAGGTCTGGACCACATACAAAGGCTTTCCCACATTCCTTACATTCATAGAGCTTCTCAGCAGTATGAAGTCTCTGATGTCGAGTAAGGTGTGTACACTGCCTAAAGGTCTTCCCACATGCCTTACATTCATAGGGTTTCTCACCAGTGTGAATTCTCTGATGTCGAGCAAGTTGCTGATGCACTCTGAAGGCCTTTCCACACTCCTTACATTCATAGGGCTTTTCACCAGTATGAAGTCTCTGATGTTGAGTAAGTTCTTGGAGCACTGTAAAGGCCTTCCCACATTCCTTACATTCATAGGGCTTCTCACCGGTATGAAGTTTGTGATGTCGAATAAGGTGCGCACGCTGTCTAAATGCCTGCCCACATTCCTTACATTTATAAGGTTTCTCACCAGTATGAATTCTCAGGTGTTGACTAAGTGTTGAGCGACGAATAAAGGTCTTCCTACATTCCTTACATTCATACAACTTTTCTCCATTATGAACTCTCTGATATTCAGCAAGAAAATTATGCTTTTTGTAAGTGGTCATTTTTTCAGAAGTAATTTTCACTTGCCCAAAATATCCCTCTTGTGGTTCCTTTTGCCCCTCAATCTTGCCTTTGCATTCCCAATCATTTCTAAAAATGGAGTCCTGAAGACTATAGCTTTTAATTCTTTCCATTATCTCCCACTGGAATGAATATATTTCATAAATGTCCTTTTGTGGAGATAAAGTATTGGTCCTATATCTGGACTGCAAATCTGAAAGAAAACAGAAGGCAAACACACACTATTTTCCTGTGACAGAAGAAAGAAAACTTCTATAGAGAAATAAAAGGCACCTAAAATAATGCTTATTACAAGTGAATGGATTAGATATCTCTAAAACAGGCATTTCTGCTACAATACCACATATGTGTACCTAAAAAAACCCTTATCTTCTGCAAAATTACACACCAAAAAATTAAGAGTTTATGAAGAAAACGGCTAGAGAAGACCACTCAAACCCATGCAACTTTATTGGCAGAGCGCTAACAAATATAATAATTGATATTTCAAGAGATAACTCAAAAGGCAGTTCAACACGGCTGAAGGCCACTTCATGGATACTAAAATGCACACACAGAAAAGTGGAAAAGCTAGATTTCAGGTGCTGAGACATTGCAATGAACAAGAAGCCCTGAGGGGCGCCTGGCTGGCTCAGTCAGTTGAGCCTCTGCCTTCGGCTCAGGTCGTGAACCTGGGGTTCCTGGGATTGAGTCCCGTGTTGGGCTCCCTGCCCGCTAAGGAGTCTGCTTCTCCCTCTCCCTCTGCAGCTGCCCCTGCTTGTGCTCTCTCTCTCTCTCTCAAATAAATGAATAAAATCTTAAAAAAAAAAAAAAAAAGCCCTGAGCCAGCAAGGCTACCATTAAGGTGGGAATAGGGTAAAATGTAACCTGTCTCCAGCTACAAGCCATGCAAGGGTGATCGCATCTATCTCTGGGGAGAAAGTCCTGGATGTAGACACTTATTACTGATTTTTTTCATATAGAGGTGAAAGGGCCACCAACAATAAAATATCCCATTGAACGCATTGCCTTTCTTGCTGAATGTTCTAAGTTTACTTCTATTCTGGCTTCATTCAAGTAGGAAAATGACCTGTGAACCAACTAACTCTCACATTATACTGCTATCATTCCCTATTCCATATCACTATTAAGCTAATTTGTACTGAGGGTTATTAATTGTATTATGGAACACACTGTATTCTCATACATTAAAAAAAGAGAAAAAAGGCAAAGGAAACACAGAGAATGGAGTCCAGGACTGGAGATAAGGCTGGTGATTAGGGAAAGAAGTTACATCAGTGATAAGAATCACCTGAAGATTTCTTAAAACTATACAGAAGCATTTTTAACGGACTGCAACATAAACTACAGGATTAAGTCCTGGGCATGTTTTTGTTTTGTACTTATTTAAATTCTCCAGCAAATGATTCTGATGCTGATCAATATTTGAGTCTCTCTACTTAAATGTTTTTAATGCTTTCTCTTTATATTTAGAATCAAATATAAATACCAGAACATGGATAATAAGCTGCTTATCTGCTTATCAACGCCTCTCATTTACTCTCTCTGTTCATGCCACAAAGGCCTCTTTTCAGCTCACAAAAGGCACTACCACTGTTCCCATTAAATAGGACCTTTCACAGGTTGTTCCTTCTTTGAGAAATCCTCTGCCTGCATGCTTGGCTTCCCTTCATCATCAGGTCTCAATCAAAAATCACTTCTTCCAAAAAGCCATTCCTGCTGATCCTGTTTAAAACTATGCACTCTATATTCCATCCCAGCAACAGGTTGCTCTTCTTTGTCCCAATTTTGGAATATTTATAAATTTTCTCATTTGTTATTCTGTTAGTTTCTTACCCCTAAGCTTCCCTAGTGGCAGAAACAATCTGTAAAGTCCATTTACCATTAAATAACAAACCCCAAATACACAATGGATGTTACTCATTTATTCCCGTAATTACATAATCACTAATGAATATGTACATCTGTTTCTAAACTTTTAAAATGTACTACAATAGGGGCGCCTGGCTGGCTCAGTCAGTGGAGCATGTGACTCTTAGAGTTGTGAGTTTGAGCCCCATGTTGGGAGTAGTGTTTACCTAAAAAAAAAAAAAAAAAAAATGTACTACAATGTTTTACTTTTCTCCACTAGAGTTTATACTATTACTTATCAGTGCTACATTTACTCAAATTTTTGTTCCTTCATACCTCCTCCAGGTGTTCCTTCCCATTTTATATAGCTAAAGCAAGGTTTGTACTTCCCAGAAAACTACCTCAAGTATCTTTCAATAATCCTAACATTGAAAGGCTTATGAAATCCTAAGCAAAAAGGCATGGGCAGATATTGAGTATAGCAGAATGACTGTCAAATATGGAATGGTACTTGGGATCACCTGAGTGCAAAAGAGTAAAAATAAAGGCTATGTTGGATATAGGCTCGAAACTAATGATCCAAAGATAATGGGGGACTTGCATGAGAAAATCTAGAAGTTGAATGAAATAAGCAAAGATATGGGGACAAGTGGGTAGGAGAGATAAGAAAGGTTTTTTTCTATGACTACAGTACAAATGTATAAAACTGCTGAAATGACTCAAAAGTCTCATCACTATGAAACATGAAGAGACTTTGAAACTATTCTAAACTCTTGATTATGGTGGTTACATAACTTTTTCATTTTTCAAAATTCATAAAACTAGGTACTAAAAAGAGTGAATTTTAATGTACATAAATTATATTTTATTAATTAACTAGACTTATAAAGTATTTTAAAAATGTAAACACAAAAAAAAGATGTCAATTCCCACTAATTTGCAAAAATAATGCACTCTTAGGGAATATGTGGAAAATCTCCACCGTCTGCTCAATTTTGTTGTCAACCTAAAACTGCTCTAAAAATGAAGTCTATTAAGAGAGGGGTCCTGGAGCGCCTGGGTGGCTCAGTTGTTAAGCGTCTGCCTTCGGCTCAGGTCATGATCCCAGGGTCCTAGGATCGAGCCCCACATCGGGCTCCCTGCTCGGCGGGAGGCCTGCTTCTCCCTCTCCCACTCCCCCTGCCTGTGTTGCCTTTCTCACTATCTCTCTGTCAAATAAATAGATAAAATCTTTAAAAATATATATATTTTTTCAAACAAAACCTAAGAGAATTCATTGCCAAGCGGCATAATAAAAGAAATATTCAAGGATGTTCTTCAGGTACAGAGAAAATGATTCCAGATAGAAGCATGGCAGTGCAGAAAAAAATGAGGAGCACTGTCTAAGAGGTAAACATGTAGGTAAATCTAAATAAATATTGAGGTGCCTGGGTGGCTCAGTCTGTTAAGTGTCTACCTTTGGCTCGGGTCATGATCCTGGGGTCCTGGGATCGAGCCCTGCATCAGGCTCCCGGCTCAGCAGGGAGCCTGCTTCTCCCTCTCCCTCTGCTGCTCCCCTTGCTTGTGCTCTCTCTCTCTCAAATAAATAAATAAAACTAAATAAATAAAATGTTACTAATATCTTCACAATATTGGGAAAGATATAAAGGAATTAATTTAAGGTACAATGTAGTAAGTAAAGAATCCATGTTTTAATCTCTAGGGCAACTCTGAGAAGAAAACTAAAAGTATACGTAACTAATACACTCAAGAGGCAAAGCTAAAATCGAAATTATTTCATTAATCCAGAAAAGGCAGGAGAGGAAGAAAAGGAAGAAAGAATAAGTTGAACAAATGGAAAAAATTAGGAAGATAGTAGATTTGCACCTGAATACATAAGAAAATTACTTAAATGTAGATGGATAAAATAACATCAATTAAAGGACAAAGATACTTCTTATCCATATTGGAGGAAGGACGCTGTGTGAGGAGTCCAATCCGGGTAAAGAGGGCATCCACCGATCGGGGCAGCCTCAGGCAGGTTGTTGAAATCCAAGTAAGGTGAGGAAAGTATCCAGACAGAGGAGCAGACCAACATGTACTGGGCACATCTAACCATGAATCTAACTCTACCTCCCATCACTACCATTCCAATCAAAACCACTATAATCTTCAACCGGGACAAAAGAAATAACCTCCTAACTGGTCTTCCTTCTTCCCATCTTGCCCCTATTCAATCTGTTCTCCATAGAGTGATAATTATAAGACAAATCAGCTTATGTAATTCCCCTGCTCAAAAGTTTCCAATGGCTTTTTTCACATTTAAAAGTCACATGCCTTACCTCTGAATAATCCTCATCATTCTGGCCTTTTTGCTGTTCCTCAAACATACAAAACTTACATCTCCTGATCCAAGGCCTTTGCATGTGCTGTTCTATCAGGACTGCTCTGGCTTTAGATATTCCTATAACTTGAGCTCTTTTTTCATGTCTCCACTCAAATATCACCTCCTTAAAAAGCCCTAACCACCCTAACACAAATGTGTCTACACCTGCCAATTTCTATTCCCTTGCTCTTCTCACTTAATAATAATTGTCACCACCTAATATTATTTATTCATTTACTTGTTTACTTCATGTCCTTACTCCTATTAAAATGTAAACATGACTGCTGGAACCTACCACTCTTGTTCACAATTGTTCCACCGGGGACTAGCACAGTTCATGGTTCCGACCAGATACTCAATGAACGAATATATTTGTAGGCAACAAAAGACATATAAACTAATAAACAGAAGCCAGAAAGAAACTGGATCCTATATAGATAGATATTGCTATGGACTGAATTGTGTCCCGCCCCAAATTATACATTGAAGCCCTGACCACCCACCCTGACTATATTTGGAAATAGTGTTTTTAGAAGACAATTAAGGTTAAATGAAGTCATAAAGCTTCTAATCCAATAGGACTGGTGGCCTTATAAGAGGTCTCTCTCCCTCTCTCCTCCTCCTCTTCTCTCTCTGCCATGTGAGGACAATGTGAGAAGGGAAGATCTGCCAGAAAGGAAGAGAGCCCTCATCAGAGCCCCCAAATGCTAATCTCAGACTTCCAACCTCCAGAACAATGGGAAACAAATTTCTGTTGTTTAAGTCACCCAATCTATGGTATTTTGTTATGGCAGCTCAAGCTAACACAGATTTATATATAAATGAATTATAGTCATTGACAATAAAAAGGAGTAGCCCCTCTCTTTGTTCAAATTTTTTACCCATCATCCCTAATGGGACATTTTTGCTTCCTTTTTATTTTGAAAAAACTGTAGATTCCTATGAGGTTGCAGAGAAATATACAGGAAAGTCTGATGCAACCTTCACCCACCCTCTCTCAATGTTAACATCTTACATAACCATAGTATAATATTCAAACCAAGAAATTCTCCTAGTTTCCCTCTAAAAGCTTTATATTTAGCTTTCATTTATTTTAAAGTTTATTTTCTTATTATTTTTAGTAATCTCTACACCCCACAACCCCAAGATCAAGAGTTGCATGCTCCTCTGACTGAACCAGTCAGGCATCCCTAGCTTTCATGTTTTTTATATAAAATTTATATTGAATTTTAAAAATTTTTATTTTTCAAGTTTAGCTTTTATATTTGGCTTTTTGTATTTTTTATGTTTAGTTTTTATATTTAGGTCTAAAATACATCTTAATTTGGGGAGGAGGTAGGGGGTCAGGATTTTTTTCCCAGTTATCCAGCACCATTTGTTGAAAAAACTTTCCCTTCCCCATTGGAATGTTTTGGTGCCTTTGTCAAAAAATAAATGATCTTTTAAGTGTGAGTTCTACCTCTAAGGTCTTTGTTCTGTTCTGTCTGTTTATCCTTATCCAATACTCAATGTCTTGATTACTGTAGTTTTATTTAAGATTTATCAATTTGAGAGAGACAGAGAGATAATGTCAGCGGGGGACGGAGGGAGAGAATCTCAAGCAGACTCCCCACTGAGTCTGGAGCCTGATGCAGGGCTCGCCCTCATAACCTGAGCTGAAGCCAAGAGTTGGACACTCAACATACTGAGCCACACAGGCGCCCATTGATCACTGTAGTTTTTTTTTTTTTTTTTAAGCTTTTATTTATTTATTTGACAGAGAGAGAGCACAAGCAGGGGAGCTGCAGGCAGAGGGAGAGGGAGAAGCAGACTCCCCACAGAGCAGGGGGAGCCTGATGTGGGGCTCAATCCCAGGACCCCGGGATCATGACCTGAGCCAAAGGCTTAACCAACTGAGCCACCCAGGTGCCCCTGATTACTGTAGTTTTATAATGAATCTTGAAGTATCTTGAAGTCATGTAGTCTAAGTCCTATAATATATTCTTCCTTTTCCAAGATTATCTTAGAAATGCTAAGACCATTGTTTTTCCGTATCAATTTTGGAATCAGCTTGTTAAAACTATAAAATTGACATTTTAACAATACTGAGTCTTCCCATCCCCAAACAGTCTCTTTACACTTATTTAGGTCTTTAATTTCTCTTAGCAATGTTCTATGATTTTTTGTGTGGAGGTCTTGCATGTTTTGTTAAATTTATTCCTTAGTATTTTTGGTTTTTGACACTAATGTAAATTAACTTAATTTGCTTTTAATCTTCTTAATTAACTTAATTTACTTTACTTTAAATTCCTTATTTTTTTCACTTCTAGTATATGAAAACACAATTGATTTTTATATATTAACTTTGTATCCTGTGATCTTATTGTGATCTTCATTTATTACTTTGAGTAGTTGCTGTTTTGATTCGTTAGGATTTTCCATCTACATAATCATGCCATCTCCAAACAGAGTTTAACTTCTTCCTTTTTGATTTTATGTCTCTTATTTTCCTTGCCATATTGCAATGCTAGGACCTTCAATACAATGTTAAATAGATACGGGAAAAGTGGGTACGTTTGCCTTGTTCCCAATCTTAGAGGGGAAATTCTTCAATCAAGTATGATGAAGTTTATGATGTAGTGTTTTTCTTTAAGCAGTATTTTTTGAGGAAGTTCTCTTCAATTTCTGGTTTCCTGAAAATTTTCATCATGAATGGATGCTGAATTTTGTCATATGCGATTTCTGTATCTATGGACACAATCACATGGTTTCTCTCATTCCTGTTAATACGGTGAATGACATGGATTAATTTTTTTCACACTAATTAATTTTTGAATGTTAAGCCAAGCTTGCATTCCTGGGATAAACCCTACTTGATCATCATTTTTATTGCTGGACTTAATTTACTAATATTTTCTCAAGGATTTTACATCTATGTACATGAAGGATAATGAGCCTGTAATTTTTTTTCCCTGTAGTAATTCGTCAGGACATAGTATACGAGTTACACTATTTTCGGAAAATGATTTGGGAGCTGTTCTTTCCTTTTCTGAAGGAAATTGTGTAACACTGCTGCTAGTTCTTCCTTAAATATTTAATAGAATTCACCAATGAAGCCATCTGAACCTGGTGTTTTCTTTGTGGAAAGATTTCTGATAATGAATTCAATTATTTTGATAGATATAAGATTACTCATTTTTTTTTTATCTTGTATCAGTCCTGGTAATTATGTTTTTCAAGGAGTTTTTCCATTTCATTTAAGATGTCCAATTTATTGGCATAAGATTACTTATAGTATTCTCTCACTATTCTTTTAATGCCTACAGGGTGTTAAGTGATAACCCAGTTACTCTTTCATTCCTAGTATTAGCAATTGTTGTTGTCTTTTTTCTTTTTTCTCGGTGAGTCAAGCTAGTGTTTACCAACTTTGTTGATCTTTTCAAGGAATCAACTTTTGGCTTTATTAATTTTCTCTACTTTTTCTATCTTGTTGATTTCAGTTCTTATGTTTATTTGTCATCTTTTTTTCTTCTACTGAGAACAGCTCCTCTCTTTGAAGTAGGAGAAAAATATGAGAAATGAGAAAAAGAGAGTTGTAATCAAGATCAATATGAAGTTCCTTTGGTGTCCAGGTTTAAAAGATTTTAATTTGCTTCCCAGGTCTCAGGCCTTTCCTCCGCAGGCCATGGGCTTCTGAAGAGAGATTTCCAACATCTCAAGGCTAACAGGCTTGGCTAATTATCTGCAGTAATTAATTCCCCATCCTGCTCAGCCCTCACTCACCAGAGTAGTGTCTTCTGGTCCCTTCCCTCACGACCATCCAGGGCTCTTTCCCTTCATCCAATAAGGTAATCACATCTGGTTTAGAAATGGAAGGTTCTGCTTAAAAGATAATGTGACATGAAATTGTAAGTCCAAAAGTCAGGTTCAAATCTGGTTAAGTTCGTGATTAACTACAGATCAAAATGGTACTTTATAAAGCCTAAGAGCAAAGAAATGCAAGGGAGTTGAAGAGCACTCATATTAGGGTAACTTTAGGAGCACAAGGAACAGATGGTTAAGAACAGGCCTTAATATAATTTAAACTCATACTAGCGCTGTTGAGAGGCAGTCTTGTGTAGTGGTTGAGAACACAGAGTCTGGATCCAGACTGCCTGAGTTTAAATCCTGCCTTTGTTGCTGTGTTACCTCAGCCAATTATTAACCTTCTATGCCTAAGTTTTCTCATCTGAAATGAGGATAATCATTGTATATTTCTGATTGAGTTGTGAGAATTAATTAATAACGCATAATGCTCAGGATAGTATCTAAGTACAAATATATGAAGTTATATATACACAAACACACATAGACACACACACCTATGTGTGTGTATTGGCTATTTTTATTGTTATCAATTTGCTGACAGGAGAGTGTACTTCTTCTGATCCTTTCTAGGATTATTTATTCAATATTAAATGCAAAGTTCTTAGTTTTTAAATTTCAACCACAGAGCAGGTAGAACTGAATATGTCTGTTATAGGAAACAGAATGTGTTTACTTGAGTTTTAAACGAACTTTGTGGATCCATTTCATACTTTTTAAGTTCTATAGGCTCCCCTGATTTTTAGAGAGACTCAAAACCCCTGTGTTTAGGTACTCTCCTTGCAGGTGGATTAGAAAGGAGTGTTAAGGATTTGTATCAATTCTGGGCTCAAATATAATGTAAAATCTGATTTCTTGGACAATGCTTCTGTTGTAAGCAACCCAAATTCAAGCCCAGCCCTTGGATACCAATGAAACAAGTAAATTACAGAGCCTGAAGAAAAATCTGAAGGGCATAGCCGGATGAAAGTGATGAAGTATTAAATGGAGGAGCCTATTTCCAACCTAACAAAGCTAAAACCATTCCTTTGGAACAGAGAGAAAAAAATTTATCTAGTTTCTCAAAACATTTTCCTAAAATTGACAGTAGAGAAAGTCAACAGAATTTGGGATAAATAGCCTTACCTAGTGAGATGAAATTGCTATAATTCTCCCACATCACATCCCTATATAAGTCCCTCTGAGCTGAGTCCAGGAATTCCCATTCTTCCTGTGAGAAGTCTATGGCCACGTCCCTGAATGTCACTGAACCCTGAAAAAATAAGACTCATGTATTACCTGTGAAAATAAATGAAATATTTTTTAAATGAAAAGGGAGGAGATCGAGAACTGCAATGCAGAGAAGGGTTCACATAACAAGCAAATGGGGTAGGGCTTATGTGTCGGGGACGGTAAGAAAATCAATATCACTGAAGGAGAGTTCTACATGTCTTGAACAATCCTGTGGCTGCAGGTAAGATTAACTTTTTACCCCAAAACATCTGGAAATGAATAAAATAAGCAAAAAAAAAGTCCCAATTAAATGAAACCCTAAACACAAGACTTCTACAAGCTCTGTGTCTCCACAACAAATTCATGGGAAACGTCTTCCCCCTTCTTTTCCCTTTAATGATCGTGAAAAAATATTGATAAAAACTTCTCCCAAATGTACTACAATATCTCTTCTAAGAAAATAGACTCAAGGTCATCATAAAGTCAGATTTTCTTACAAACATTTTCCCTATAAGGACCACTTCTTTAGTCAACTTTAAAGAAATTGCTACATGGTAGTCCACGTTTTGAATATATCAGATTCAGTCTTTTTCTTTTCGATTTAGATATTTTAATTCAGTTCAATTTCAAAAATCTTCCTCAGCTCTCACAGCCTACATTATCTATTACTTATGCGTCTGGATGACCTTCTTAGTCTTTATCATCCGTCATCCCTCACTGAACACCCTTCCTCATTCCTGAGTTAGAGGATACTGAACCATGATGACGTCACTCTGGACCAGTGGTTTTCAATAAGGAGTGATTTCACTCCCCAGAAGACATCTGGCCATGTCTGGAGACAATTCCGGTTGTCACCACTAGGGGGGAAGGGGTGTGTTACAGGCATCTAATTGGTAAAGGCCAGGGATACCGTTAGATATCCAGCAATGCAGTGGACAAGCCCCCACAATGAAAGATTCTCTGGCTCAAAATATTAATAGTCCCAAGGTTGAGAAACCTTGCTCTAAACCCGTACATCCCATAAAATTACACAATGGACTTTGCTCCTGGTATTCTTCTCTCAGGGTTTGCAGGAGATGATTCTTGATCTCTCTTTGCAGTTCTGTTCTGATTACCTCCTAATCACCCCACTGGTGAGGGAGAGATCCCCTGCCCTAAATATTATGAGGTGGCTCAATGCCTGACACTGGACAGATGAGATTGACAGCATTTATTAGACATGTATACTCACAGCCCAGGGGAGGAGAACACCACACGTCATGCAGGGCCACACAGGGGTTGCACTCAGGAATGGAGTGAACAAGCAGGGTCTGTGGGAGGCAGGCTTTGTAGTAAAAAGAGGGTAAGGTGTCCCTGATTCCCGCAGGAGGACGTGACTGGTTTGTTTGAGTAATTCTGTGGGCCGGCAGGGAGGTAGAACCCTTTAGAGTGAGGACCAGGAGGGGTTTAGGTCATCTGCCTGATAGGAAAGCTAGCCAGGTGGGAGTCTTTTCTGCTGGGTGGAGAACTTATTTGGCAAAAGCAGGGAAACTCATGATTGGGCCTTTGGAGCCCTGTTAAGATATCAAGTCAGCATATGAAATTTTAGGCCTTACAATATAAGGCCCCAATTACATCCCTAACGAATCCACCCCATCCCAAAAGCCTTACATACATACCATAAGATCTCAACACATACAGAGACTGAGACCAGCCAACACTAAATCTCATCTTATGTACTTGGAAAACTCACATCTGTGAAGAAGTCTGGAGTTTTCCCTCTAGGCAGTCAAACAGGACCAAATTCTCTCTTTCATCAAACCACCAATCTTCAAGGAAAGTTTTCAAAACAAGGATCTCCCACTTAATATCAATAACCCATTCCTGAATATCAGACATTCTAACACTACATTATTAGACAGGTACCTATTTTCCCATCATTTTAAAGCAAAGAACTCCACTGCATTATACATCAATTCCAAGCTTCCAAATAGCCTCACAGCTCCCTCCAGCATAGAATTACATGGGTTAGTTATTGCACACATATCTTTAGCTTTAGTATTTTCATTGTCTCTTTTATTGAATTCACTTTTCTCACTTGCTTTGTGTCTTTCCCCACAATTTCTTCAATACTTCCCCAACTTTTTGGAAACTCATTTTATACTACACGAGAACTACATTTTAAGTGCACTATGAAAATGCACTTCAACAAGAACCTAACACTCAGTTATGACTCACACTCAGTATGATGCTCTAATACCCCCATTCTCACCAGCAGCACCAGATACACACATCTCTTTAATGATATTTGCATGCATCTCAAAACATGTGCAGATGGTTCTGAGAGTCTAGCAATTATATGTGAAATATAACAAGACTCTCTTGCACATCATTTTTTGTTAAAAAAGGTTGTACTGAACCATACAATTTCACTTATTTAAAGTTCTAAAAATACGCAAAATTCAATTATAATGTTAGAAGTCAGGATAGTGGGGGCGCCTGGGTGGCTTAGTCGGTTAAGCAGCTGCTTTCGGCTCAGGTCATGATCCTGGCGTCCTGTGGGATCGAGCCCTGCATTGGGCTTCCCTGCTCAGCAAGGAGTCTGCTTCTCCCTCCTTTCCTTCCCCCACTCATGAGCTCTCTCTCTCTCTAATAAATAAAATAAAATCTTAAAAAAAAAAAGAAGTCAGGATAGTGGTTATATCTGGGCTGGGTGGGCAAGGAGTGACTGAAAGGGGGGCATCTGAGGTACTAGCAATATTCTCTTTCTTGACCTGAGTGCTGATAGCACAGATATGCTCAATTTATGAAAATTCATTCAGCTACACACTTAGGACTTGTGCACTTTTCTCTATTTACATGTCAATAAAAAGCTCAAAAACTTTGAAAAGATGTCAAATTGTGTACTGGGGACACAAATTTTTCCTACATAAAAACCAGACTAAAAATCACTGTATTCAGAGAAATATACTTTCTCTGAAGTTTAAATCTTAAAATCAAAAGCTGTTCTATTGGAAAATGTTAACAAGGGGACATTCTACAGAGAATGCCTACATTTTTCTCAAGGCATTTCACTTTTGCTCCCTCATGGCTCTTGACAGAAGATTTTGGAGCTAGGAGATGGTCCACATTAGTGCAGAAGAGGGAAGGGCACGTAGAAAGGACACTGGGTTATTTGTCCCCAACCTTCACAAGACTAAAAGTAACTAAAGCAAGTTCTTGGGCAGAGTTCTGTTAAATAAGAAGTTTCAGGATAAGGAATGAGTATGTACACATGACCTAGAGATCAACAATATTTCAAAAAGGAGAAAAGAACATCAACTTACATGGGCCATGGTTTCAAAATGCAAGAACTGGTCAGTCCTTTGCAAGATTTCTCTTTTGGAGAACTGCAGAGCCCTGATAAGCCAGATCTGGAAGAAAAAAAAGAGGCCATGAAATCAAATGTAACTCGGAGATCCCAAAATGACTTATGTTAATGAGATTTTTTCTTTTCCCTTCCTACTTCCTAACTATTCTCCACCACTATAGCCACCCTGATCCCATACTCACAACGACTAGAGGAGACTATAAGAAGTCTGAAGAAATCCAAGCCCTGAGAAGATCCAGCTGAACAATGATGGGTTTGGTATAGAAGCCTGAGTATTTCGGAGGAGGATTCCCCATCTGGCAATGTAGATCTGGTCCTGATGTTGGACTCCTCCTCCCTCCAGTACTTTTCAGGGCTGAGAAAGGGCATACCACCCATATACAGCCTCTTGAGCCCCCAGGATCCTGCCTGAACTTCCTAAATACAAAGCCTGAAAACCACACAGACTGAGCCTGGCAGCTGCTGCCACTGGCCTTTCCCCAGCCCAAACAACTCACTACCCTGTTTCCCAATCAGGACCTCTCACACCGTGACATCCTTTGCACCACCCCCTCTCATACTATGACCACTGCACTTAGTCAACAACATTCATGGAGAACTGTTACGTGATGGGTGCTTTATGTACATCACCCCATGACCCTCAGCACTGCTCTACTATGTATTTCTTCTCATCTCTCAGTGGATCAGGAAACCAACGCTCAGGGGTGAAATCATTTGCCCAAATTCACAGTGATTAAGTGGCAAAGCTTTGTTCTGAGTTCACATTTCTCTAACTAAAAAGTCATCTTTGGTTTTTGCCTCTGAAGACTAGATTTCTACTTCACTGAGAGGAACCTGAGCAAGGGCAATTCACTAAAAAAAAAAAGAAATAACCTTTCAAAAGATACTAAGCATCACTACTAATTAACGAGATGTGTGTAAAACACACACACAAAAATTATACTCTTACAGTGACAGGGCTGGGAGGTCTAAAAGACTGATGATGTCCCAGATTAGCAAGGTCACGAGGAAATGGGCACTGTGTTGGACCAAATTTAGAACTATGTGAAGCAGCATTTAAACGTTATAACCCTGTAAACCCTATGAACCAGTTCCCAGAACTCCACTTCTAAGACTAAAGAAACTATTTGCACATGTATATAAAGATATTGGCAGAGGTATGCTGACAGGTATGGTTTACAATGAATAAAAGCTGAAAAGAATCTAACTGGGGAAATGATTAAATAGTAGTGCATCTATATCACTGAAAACCAGGCACATACTAAAAAGTGATGATGTTGCCCTAATTTTGATGAAATGGGTGAAGCCAGTGTGTTTAAAAAAAAAAAATCCCATGGGGCACCTGGGTGGCTTAGTTGGTTAAGCGTCGGACCCTTGATCTTAGCTCAGGTCCTGATCTCAGGGTCGTGAGTTTGAACCCCTAGTAAAAAAAAAAATTAAATCAATCAATCAATCAATCCCAACATGTGTGGCATTAAATTCTTGTGACAGAAAAAAAATCACATATATGCCTAGAAGGACCTGTTAAAATGTTTACAGGAACAGCCAGCAACACTCACCACCATATTAAACACAGTGTGAACCTAACATACACAACTATGCCAAATAAGGCAAAAATTTCCCCATTTCAAGGTTTTCTTTAAGTCTTCTGTTGAACTGAGAAAAAAGCCCAGGATACTCTAAGAATAGCTGTTCTTTTTTCCTGAGTGACTTTTCTTTCTTTTTCTTTTCTCTCTCTCTTTTTTTTAAGATTTTATTTATTTATTTGACAGAGAGAGAGACAGTGAGAGAGGGAACACAAGCAGGGGGAGTGGGAGAGGGAGAAGCAGGCTCCCCGTTGAGCAGGGAGCCCGATGCGGGGCTCGATCCCAGGACCCTGGGATCATGACCTGAGCCGAAGGCAGATGCTTAACTGACTGAGCCACCCAGGTGCCCCAAGTGACTTTCAGAATACAAATCTCAGCTCTGCTAGTTATTAACTGTGATCTTGGACATGTTACTTAACTTTTCAGCCTTAGCCACCTCCCATAAAAAAAGGTGGTAATTATAGATTCTATCTCAAAAGGTTGTTATGAGGATTAAATAAGACATCACATATAATAAAGCACTTCAAGTAGCAAATAAACATTAAATAAAAGTCAGTTATATCGGGCGCCTGGGTGGCTCAGATGGTTAAGCGTCTGCCTTCGGCTCAGATCATGATCTCAGAATCCTGGGATGGAGTCCCGCATCGGGCTCCCTGCTCAGCGGGGAGCCTGCTTCTCCCTCTGCCTCTCTCTCTGTCTGTCTCTTACGAATAAATAAATAAAATCTTAAAAAAAAAAGTCAGTTATATCACTGAAGATGAAGAATATTACATACTTTTTCCCAGAATTATTAAAGAAAATTCTCTTCTGCTTTCCTTCTTCCATAAAAATTTGAGCTTCTCAGCCTTGCTCTCTTATAATTCTAGCTAATAAATTTCAAACTTCACATTGATAAGCAATTCCTCCTGATTAACAACAATTTACAAAAGGGGGTTCGTGGATGGATGAAGCCAATGTGGGGAAATCCTCACAATTTTTGGATCTGGGTGATGAGAAAAAAGATGAAATTACAACATAATAGTAACAATTAAATCTACTGAGCACTTATTATGTGTCAAGCATTATCTTAGGGCTTTATATATATTAATTCATCTATTCATAGCAATCCTATACAGCAGTTTCTATCGTTATCCTCTCACAGATGAAGGAACTATGGCACAGAGATGAAATAAATTACCCCAATTTCACCCAGCTCTAATGGGGTAGTTTTAGGACCAGAACACTGGTAATTTAGCTCCGTAACTAAACTGCCTCTCATAAGAACACATAAATAATATGGCCTGACCACTCATGCTGTCAAAAACTTCAACCCAGGGGCGCCTGGGTGGCTCAGTTGGTTAAGCGGCTGCTTTCGGCTCAGGTCATGATCCCAGGGTCCTGGGATCGAGCCCCACATCGGGCTCCCTGCTTTGCGGGAAGCCCACTTCTCCCTCTCCCTCTGCCTGCCTCTCTGCCTACTTGTTCTCTCTATCTCTCTGTCAAATAAATAAATAAAATCTTTAAAAAAAAAAAAAAAAAAAAAAAAACTTCAACCCATTTCTCAAATTTCTACTAACATCTTCCATTCCCTTCCCTTGTTAACACAGACCTCTCCATTAAAAACCCTGTCACATTTCAACTCCTTAAAAGCCTCAAAAGCAGAAAACCCTGTCACCAATCAAACTATCTCCTACCTTTGCCTGCTTCTGAATTCAGGGCAGTGGTGAAGATCAAAGACACCTAGCATATGATTCTAACTAAACTGTAATCCTCTCAACAAATCAAAGCCTAAAATAAAGCTCTGCAGTTGGCCTCCCCCATTCAGGAGGTTTATTTGCAAACCATTTAAATGATTAGAAAGAAACAGCTCACAGAAGGAATTAAATGATTGCCAAATGTTCATGTG
The DNA here is from genome assembly GCF_004348235.1 of Phoca vitulina. NCBI lineage: Eukaryota > Metazoa > Chordata > Mammalia > Carnivora > Phocidae > Phoca > Phoca vitulina. Next base: position 6,940,183 of record NW_022589761.1, on the reverse strand, counting down.
AATACCCACTGGAGAGGAGGCAGGAGGTAACCTCATCACCCCTATCATTCACTGGGAAAAAAAGAGCAAAGCACCAGGTCTACGGATAGGATATTTCCCGAGTTAAAGCCTAACCAGCTAAAGACTACCTGGAACAAACCTGTATAGTCCAACAAAATCACATTTATTGACTCAAGAGAAGGAGGAAATTCTACAGGAAGGGTTGGAATGCAATGGAAGAGAAGAAAAGCTCTTTTGTAAAGGGTTGAGTTCCAACTGAAGGATTTTGAAGGATGTATGGGAAGCAGGGAACAATTCCGGAATGCTTGCGGTTTCTGAGATGAGGGATTAATTGGAGAGTAAGGGTTATCTTGAAGGGAGGGTAGTTTAGCAATTGGGTATCTCCAGTAATAAAATAAAAAATGGCAAAGCGAGTCTGGAGCATCACTGGTAAAACAGCTGTAATCTTTCAAAGAGGGAGTTGTTACAGCATTTCACAATTGCATGAAATAATACTTTCTATTAATTTTGCAGCTGGCTTTCCCTGTCTCTTCTCTCCCAGCGTGATTAAAGCAAGGGCTGCTTTTTTCTCTTTTCAGTCCGCACTGATTTTCACCATTCTTTTCCAGGAGATGCAAATGTTTCCATGTCCAGAAAAATAAAAGTTACATTTCGCGGAACAAAGAAGATATAGACATACAGATGCTTATCTCCTCCTTTCTTTCTCCTTCCTAAAGATCAGCAGGATTGGGGAAAAGAGACGGGAACCTTGAGGCACTGAGCCTTTCTTGGCACTCAGCCCCGCCTGGCTAACTCAGAGCACACCGCCGCTATCACACTTGCTCCCACCATCCACCACGCACATAACACGATGGAACTAAGAGGGAGTCCGGGGTAAAGCTCAGCCTTCCCGGTATCAGAGAAAGGCCGAGTACAAAGGCCAAGTCTGGAATCTGTCTCCGAAGTCATGGTAGTTTCCTTACGAGGGAGCTCTGATTAAGCTGTGGTTCTGAGACCTGCAGTTCTCAGGACTGCGTCTTTTTGTTGGGGGCCTTCACTCTGGGGTTCATACATCTAACTCGGAGCCATTCTGGGCCGAGGGATATGTGCAGCCCTTAAGCGGAAAGGGAAAGGACGCCTCAGGGCACCCGATGCCCAGTCAGCGTCACAAATTCCACAGTCAGTTCAACCCGGTTCACACAGAGGCCCGCGCCGCCCCCACGCCGCCCCCGCGCCCATTTCCTCAATGCACGCGACCAACTCACCTCTCCGAGCCGACACCAGCAAGAAAGCCGGAAGGAAACTAGGAGCAGAGGCCTGTGGGAAATGTAGTCTTCGGTAGGGAGGGCCCGGCCCCTCCCCCAAATTCCTGTGCGGAGTGCGCAAGCGCGGGTGCTAGCTGGAGCTGAGGAGATCTCTGGGAGGCCCTTGGGGTTTAAGGGTGGGCTACCAGGGGAGGGGCTTCAAGGCTGCCCCGGACTGAAGGAAACGCGTTTTGGGAGCTTGGCGTCGTGTTTGTTGCTGAAAAATCCCTGGTAGGTCTTAGAAAGAAGTCTTGACACCAGCAAAGACATAATATACGTACTAGGCGCACAGCAGGTGCTCCGTATATATGCCCAAGTAGAATGTGGATATACATCAAGTACTCAATAAAAATATCCCCAAACCATAGTAGAACGGGGAGCGGACGACACAGAAAGGTCGCTCGCGCTTGCTCGCTCTCCCTCCTTCCCTTCCTTCCTCTTCTCGGTTTTTTTTTTTTCTTTTTTTTCTCCTTCTTGCAGTTCTGAACAAATTGTTCTGTAAATTCTGTTAGGTTAAGGTGATCGATAAGTTTGCCCCACCCCACCCCGTTATAGGCCATTTCTCTTTCCTCAGTTTTAGTTACCAGCCCCTCAACTGCCATCCCCTCCTCGTTTGGTGAGGTCAATAGTAGCCTAATGCTGTGTTACAATGTGTACATCATTCACCTTACTTCCTTGCATTATTAGGCATTTTGTCATCTCACGTCACAGAAGAAGGGTGAGTCCGGCCCAATAAGTAAGATAGTTTGAGAAAGAGAACACATTCACATAAGTTTTGTTATATTATACAGCATATTGTTATAATTGTTCTATTTAATTATTATTTCTGTTAACCTCTTACTGTGCCTAATTTATAAATTAAATTTTATTATAGGCATGTATGTATGGAAAGAAAAACAATATGGGGTTCATCTACCCTTCCAGGCATCCCCTGAGGGTCTTGAAATGTGTCCTCTGAGGATAAGGGGGGACTAATGAATTGCCCTTCAGATGTCCTTTATCCTTACTGATTTTTTAAAATCTAGTAATTAGAGGTATGAGAGAAGTGTGTCTATTTCTGTTTTCCCTTTAGTTCCATCAGGTTTTGCTTCAAGTATTTTCAAGCTCTGTTAAGTACTTATGTTTTTGTCTTCCTGATGAAGAGGATTGAAAAGTGAACATTAGGAAGATATCTTCGGAAGTCTTTCTCAAGGGAGTAATCATTGAATTTGTCCTGTGCTGGGTTCATTAGGAAAGGAATAGGATAAGCCCACCAGGATTTATCCACCACTGCAGCATCCTCCCCATCTCAAATGTTTTGATACAGTAGTTAATTGATAGAAGAAGTTGTTCTCTCAAGAATATAAAACTTAAAAAAAGAATACAAAACTTTAGAAATTATTTAAAAATGTTGAGGCCAATCTTATTTTGCAAATAGAATATATATGAAGTAGGAGATACATGAAAACTACAATTCTGGATTTGTCTATTTCTCCCTTGAGTTGGTTCAGTTTTTGCTTCATGTATTTTGAAGCTCAATTATATAGTATATTCACATTTATGATTGTGTCTTCCCAGTGAATTGACCCTTCTATTATGAAACGTTTTTCTGTGTCTCGTCTTAATGTCTATTTTGTCTAGTATTAGTATAGTCAGTCTAGTTTTCTTATGCTTACTGCTTGGCTGGTATATCTTTTTCCATTTTTTTCCCTTGAATCTACCTGTGATTTTATATTTAAAATACGTTTCTGGTAGATCTCATGTAATTTTTTTAAAAAGATTTTTTATTTATTTATTTGACAGAGATAGCGGGAGAGGGAACACAAGCAAAGGGAGTGGGAGAGGGAGAAACAGGCCTCCCGCTGAGCAGGGAGCCTGATGCGGGGCTCCCCTGGGATCATGACCAAGAGCCAAAGGCAGATGCTTAACGACTGAGCCACCCAGGTGCCTCGATTTCATGTAATTTGGGTTTCACATTTTTTATCCAGTGTGACAAGTCTCTGGCTTTTCATTGAAATACTTAGTCCATTTATATTTATGTAATTAATAATTTGGTTGGATTTATATTTACTATTTGGTTGGTTTCTATTTGCCACATTTTTTAATTAACTATCCTTTTTTGGAGAATTGATCAATTTTTTCTGATATATTTGAATTTTTCTGTTGGCTCTTTACTATACCTTCCTGCATCTTGTTAGAGGTTGCTGTAGGAATTAAAATATGCATCCTTATTAAACATAGTTTACTTAGAATTAATATTGTACTACTCCATGTAAAATATAAGAACCTTGTAAACATTATCATTTCATTTACACTTCTTATTCTTTGTCCTACTGTTGTCATGATTTTTCCAGCTACATACATTATAAACCCCACTACACAGTGTTGCATTATTTTGCTTTAAACAGTCATATATATTAATAACATTTAAAGAAGAAAACATACTTTATATTTATTTTATATTGACCATAACTGATGTTCTTCCTTCCTTCCTATTGGGACTGTATTTTCATCTAAAGTCAATTCTCTTCAACCTGAAGAATTTCCTTTACTATTTTCTAAACTGCAGTTCTGCTAGTTATAATCTAAATTTAAATTATCTGACTAAATTATCTGACTTTATTTCATCTTCATTTTATTTTTATTTTTATTTTTTTTAAAGATTTTATTTATTTATTTGAGAGAGAATGAGAGAGAGAGAGCACATGAGAGGGGGGAGAGTCAGAGGGAGAAGCAGACTCCCTGCCGAGCAGGGAGCCCGATGCGGGACTCGATCCCGGGACTCCAGGATCATGACCTGAGCCGAAGGCAGTCGCCCAACCAACTGAGCCACCCAGGCGCCCTTTCATCTTCATTTTAAAAGCATATTTTCTGGGCGCTTGGGTGGCTCAGTTGGTTGGGCGACTGCCTTCGGCTCAGGTCATGATCCTGGAGTCCCGGGATCGAGTCCCGCATCGGGCTCCCTGCTCGGCAGGGAGTCTGCTTCTCCCTCTGACTCTCCCCCCTCTCATGTGCATTCTCTCTCTCAAATAAATAAATAAAATCTTTAAAAAAAAAAAAAGCATATTTTCTCTGGAAATAGAATTCTAAGTTGACATACTTTTCCTTAGCGCTTTATAGATATTATTCCATGGTCTTTTGGCTACCACTATTTCTAATTAAGTCAGCATTATTCATATTTTTGTTCCCCAATATTTTATGTATTGTTTTTCTCTATCTGATTATAAGATTTTCTATTTGTTGAATTTTGGTAGTTTTGGTCATAGTTTTTGTCCTACCACATTCTGTTAATCCTCTCATTCTAGAACTTTAGTTATAAGTCTTATTCCATAAGTACCTCTGTTTAGTTTTTTCAGTCTTTTTCCTTTTTGTACTTCAGATTGGATCATTATTGATCTATCATGGTGATTACTGACTGTTTCTTCCGATGCCTCCCATCTGTTCTTATGCGCATTCAGTGAAATTTTCATCTCAGTTTTTTCAGTTGTAAAACTTCCATTTTCTTTTTTTCTTTTAAGATTTATTTATTTATTTAAGAGAGAGAGCGCGCAAACGGGAGGAGGGGCAGAGGGAGATGGATAAGCAGACTCCTCACTGACTGGGGAGCCCACACAGGGCATTATCCCAGGACCCTGAGATCATGACCTGAGCTGAAACCAAGAGCCAGCGGCTTAACCGACTGAGCCACCCAGGTGCCCCATAAAGCTTCCATTTTCAGTTCTATTTTATACATTCTGTTTTTCTGCGGAGGTTCCTATTGTTGACGCAAAATGAACAAACCTTTTAGAATCTCTAAGAAAGAGAGTTTTATTTGAGCCCAAGTTAGGACAGCTGCCCAGGAAACATGCTCTTCACAGGAAAGAAAGTGCTCCAGAGAAAGAACAGTTTTTACAGGAATATATAGTTTTTTACATCTTGTAAAAGCTCAAAAGATTATAATTAGCATATAGGCAGGAATCACAAATTTTAATGTCAAGGAATGCAGGGATTAGGAGCATTGATCAATAAATATCTCAAGGAGAAGATGGTTCTCCTTTAGGCTACTCATTCACAAAGCAGATGTACAATGCAGACATGGCTGACCATAAATCAGACTTTTGGTTTGAACAAAGTTTATATATAGTCATGCTGACTTAGAAGGAAATCTTAAATGGCTTCCTTTGTGTATCAGGCCTCTAGAGAGTTTGTCTCTCATCATTGTCCATTTATTCGTTATCAAAGGAAATTCTTCAGGTTGAAGAGAATTGACTTTAGATGAAAATACAGTCCGAACAGGAAGGAAGGAAGAACATCAGTTATGGTCAATATAAAATGTCCATATTTTCCATTAAGTTAATAAACATATTTATACTACCTTCTAATTCCGGTATCTGGGTAATCCCAAGTTCTATTTCTATTGATTGCTTTTTTTCCTGCTTATGGATCACATTTTCCAGCTTTTTTGAATGCCTAGTCATTTTTTTTTTTTTTTTTTTTAAGATTTTATTTATTTGCGAGAGAGAGAATGAGAGACAGAGAGCGTGAGAGGGAGGAGGGTCAGAGGGAGAAGCAGACTCCCTGCTGAGCAGGGAGCCTGATGTGGGACTCGATCCAGGGACTCCAGGATCATGACCTGAGCTGAAGGCAGTCGCTTAACCAACTGAGCCACCCAGGCGCCCCTGAATGCCTAGTCATTTTTTATTGTGTACTGTACATCATGGATACTATGTTGTTGAGAGTTTGGATTTTGTTATCTTACTTTCAAGAATATTGATTTTTTTATAGCAGCCAGTTAATTTTCTGGCAAATCAGTTTGATCCTTTCAAGGCCTACTTTGAAGCTTCTGGTAGATTTAGAGTGGCCTTTGCTTTAGGTCTAACTTAGCCCTACACTTAAAATGTGTACTTTCTAGGGTATTAGCAAACTACCAGGGTTTTCAGAAGTGTTTATCCACTCTACGTGTTTTGAATTTCCTGTTTCCCAGTACTGTGTAACTTCAAGAATCACCGTTCAGCTCACAGCTCTCCAGCAGTTGTTCTCTGCTAGGTTATGTGGAGTCTCCCTGCACATGCACAACTTAGTATTAAAATTTTAAGAAAATTCCTATGCACAGTTCTGGGACTCTTCTTTGCAGAGAACTATTCTCTTGATCCTACCCCGTAAATTCCAGCCACCTGAGCCTTCCCAAACGGTTTTATAATATAACTTGAAATCTGGAATTGTGATGCCTCCAGATACGCTTTCCTTTTCAAGATTGATTTGGCTATTTGGGTTCTTTTGTGGTTCCATACAAATTTTAGGATTGTTTGTTCTAGCTCTGTGAAAAATGCTGTTGGTATTTTGGTAGGGATTGCACTAACTGTGTAGATTGTTCTTCCAATCTATGAACATGGAATGTCTTTCCATTTCCTTCTGTCATCTTCAATTTCTTTCATCAGTATTTTATAGTTTTCAGAGTACAGGTCTTTCACCTCTTTGGTTAGGTTTATTCCTAGGTATCTTACTATTTTTGGTGTAATTTTAAATGTTTTTTTTTTTTTAATTTCTCTTTCTGCTTCTTCATTGGTGTATGAAATGCAACAGATTTCTGTAGATTCATTTTTTTATTCTGCCACATTACTGAATTCATTGATCAGTTCTAGCAGTTTTTGGGTAGAGTCTTTTGGGTTTTCTTTATATAGTATCACATCATCTGCAAATACTGAAAGTTGTACTTCTTCCTTACTGACTTGGATACCTTTTTTGTTGTTGTTGTTGTCTAGATTGCTGTGGCTAGGACTTACAGTACTATGTTGAATAAAAGTGGTGAGAGTGGACAACCTTATCTTGTTCCTGACCTTAGTTAGGGGAAAGGCTCTCAGTTTTTCCCATTGAAGTTGATGTTAGCTGTGGGTTTCTCATATATGGCCTTTATTATGTTGAGGTATGTTCCTTTTAAACCTACTTTGTTGAGTGTTTTTTAAATGAATGAATGTTGTACTCTGTCACATGCTTTTTCTGCATCTATTCAAATAAACATATGATTCTTACCCTTCCTCTTATTGGTGTGATGTATCATGTTGATTCATTTGTAAATATTGAACCCCTTGCAACCCAGGAATAAATCCCACTTGATCATGGTGAACGATTTTTTTAATGTATTGTTGTATTTGGTTTGCTAGTATTTTGTTGATGATTTTTACATCTATGTTCTTCAAAGATACTGGCCGATAGTTCTCTTTTTTTATGGTGTCTTTATCTGGTTTTGGTATCAGGGTAGTGCTGGCCTTATAAAATGAATTTGGAAGTTTTCCTTCCTTTTCTAGTTTTTGGAATATTTTGAGAAAAATAGGTATTAACTCTTCTTTAAATGTTTGGTAGAATTTGCCTGTGAAGCCATCTGGTCCTGGACTTTTGTTTGTTGGGAGTTTTTTGATTACTGATTCAGTTTCATTGCTGGTAATCAGTCTGTTCAAATTTTCTATTTCTTCTTGCTTCAGTTTTGGTAGGTTATATGTTTCTAGGAATTTATCCGTTTCTTCTAGGTTGTCCAATTTGTTGGCATATAGTTTTTAATAATATTCTGGTTTTTATAATTTTTTAAAAGATTTTATTTATTTATTTGACAGAGAGAGAGAGCACAAGTAAGGGGAGTGGCAGGCAGAGGGAGAAGCAGGCTCCCCACTGAGCAAGGAGCCCGATGCGGGGCTCCATCCCAGGACCCTGGGATCATGACCCAAGCTGAAGGCAGACGCTCAACTGACTGAGCCACCCAGGCGCCCCAGTTTTTCATAATATTCTATTATAATTATTTGTATTTCTGTGGTGTTGGTTATTTCTACTCTCTCATCTGTAATTTTATTTATTTGGGTCCTTTCTTTTTTTTCCTTGCTAAGTCTGGCTAGAGGTTTATCAATTTTATTGGTATTTTCAAAGAACCAGCTCTTGGCTTCATTGATCTGTTCTGTTGTGTTTTTAGTTTCTGTATCATTTATTCCTGCTCTACTCTTTATTATTTCCTTCCTTCTGCTCCTTTTAGGTTTTGTTTGTTACTCTTTTTCTAGCTCCTTTAGGTGTAGAGTTGGTTATTTGAGATTTTTCTTGCTTCTTGAGGTAGGCCTTAATTGCAATAAACTTTCCTCTTAGAAACTGCCTTTGCTGCATCCCAAAGGTTTTGAACCATTGTGTTTTTATTTTCATTTGTTTCCATGTACTTTTTTTATTTCTTTTATATCCTGATTAACCCATCAATTGTTCAGTAGCATGTTATTTGACCTTCATGTATTTGTGGTCTCTCCAGGTTTTTTCTTGTGGTTGACTTCTAGTTTCATAACATTGTGGTCAGAAAAGATGCATGGTATGATTTTGATCCTTTTGAATTGTTTGAGGTTTGTTTTTTGGCCTAATATGTGATCTATTTTGGAGAATGTTCCATGTACACTTGAAAAGAATGTGTATTCTGCTGTTTTAGGATAGAATGTTCTGAATATATCTGTTAAATCTATCTGGTCCAGTGTGTCACTCTAAGCCATTGTTAACTTGTTGACTTTCTGCATAGATGATCTGTCCATTGATATAAGTGGGGTGTTAAAGTCCCCTACTATTATTGTATTTATTATCAATTAGTTCCTTTATGTTTGTTATTAACTGTTTTTTGTTTGAGTGCTCCCATGTTGGGTGCATAAATATTTACAATTGTTATATCTTCTTGTTGGATTTCCTCTTTATTATTATACAGTGTTCTTTCTCTTGTTACAGTCTTTGTTTTAAAGTGTATTTTGTTGGGCCGCCTGGGTGGCTCAGTTGGTTAAGTAAGCATCTGCCTTCGGTTCAGGTCATGATCCCAGAGTCCTGGGATCAAGCCCTGCGTGGGGGCTCCCTGCTTAGCAGGGAGCCTGCTTCTCCCTCTCCCTCTGCTGTTCCCCCTTCTTGTGCTCTCTCATTTGCAATCTCTCTCTCAAATAAATAAATAAAATCTCTTTTTAAAAAGTGTATTTTGTCCATTATAAGTATTACCACTCCAGATTCCTTTTGACATCCATTTGCATAATAAATATTTTCCCATCCCCTCACTTTCAATCTGCAGGTGTCTTTAGGTCTAAAATGAATCTCTTGCAGGCAGCATATGGATGGGTCTTTATTTTTTTTTTATCCATTTTGTCACCCTATGTCTTTTGACTGGAATATTTAGTCCATTTACATTCCTAGTAATTACTGATAGAAATGTATTTATTGCCATTTTATTACTTGTTTTGTGGTTGTTTCTGAAGGTTTTTCTCTGATCCTTTCTTGTCTTTCTTTTGTGGTTTGCTGGGGGGTTTTTTTGTGGCTACCATTAGGTTTGTATATAACATCTTCTACATATAGCAGTCTATATTAAGTTGATGGTCATTTAAGTTTGAAGCCATTCTTTACTCCTCTTCTCTGCATGTTTTAGGTATATGATGTCATATTTTACATCTTTTTGTTTTGTGAGTTCCTTGCCTGATTTTTCACAGAAATACTCATTTTTACTGCTTTTGTGTTTCCTACCTTCATACTGTCATTTTTGGTTTCTCCTTTCCACTGAAAGAGTCTTTTAATATTTCTTGCAGGGCTGGTTTAGTGGTCATGAATTCTTTTAGTTTTGCTTGTCTGGGAAACTCTTGATCTCTCCTTCTCTTCTGAATGATAGCCTTTGTGGACAGAGTATTCTTGGCTGCAGATTTTTCCCATTCAGCACTTTGAATATATCATGCCACTCCTTTCTGGCTTGGGAAATCTGCTGATAGCCTTATGGGATTTCCTTTGTATGTAACTGTCTTCTTCTGTCTTGCTACTTTTATTTATTTTTTAAAAAGATTTTATTTATTTATTTGAGGGAGTGTCCTCCACTCTTTTGTCAAGTCCTATAAGTATCCTTATGATCCTTGCTTTAAATTTTCCATCAGGTATGTTACTTATATCTGTTTCACAATAAAAAATGGCGTTGTCCTATTTTTTATTTGGGACAAATTCCTGTGTCTTCTCATTTTGTCTAAGTCTCTGTACCTGTTTCTGTGTGTTAGGAAGGTCTACTACATCTCTTGTTCTTGAGGGCAGTGGGTTCATGAAGAAGAGGTACTATATTCCCTTTCCATGTAGTGTCCCCTGTCCCTCTGGACCTGGTACTTCTGGGAGTGTCTCCAATGTGTGCTGCATGCACTCCGCTGTTGTGTCCTGGCCACTTTATCCTTCAGGTCAGTCATCTGCAGAGACTCTCTTTGCCTGTTGTGGGCAGTGTTTGGTCCCTGACCTGAATGTGGTACATTTTATTTTTTTATGTTTATTTTTTTTATTATTATTATTATTTTTTTTTTTTTAAAGATTTTATTTCTTTATTTGACAGAGAGAGAGAGCACAAACAGGGGGAGTGGCAGGCAGAGGCAGAGAGAGAAGCAGGCTCCCCGCAGAGCAAAGGAAGCCCGATGCGGGACTCGATCCCAGGACCCCAGGACCATGACCTGAGCCGAAGGCAGTCGCTTAACCAACTGAGCCACCCAGGCGCCCTTATGTTTATTTTTTTTAAAGATTTTATTTATTTATTTGACAGAGAGAGAGAGTGAGCACAAGCAGGGAGAGTGGCAGGCAGAGGGAGAGGGAGAAGCAGACTCCCCACTGAGCAGGGAGCCCGATGCAGGGGCTCGATCCCAGGACCCTGGGATTATGACCCGAGCCGAAGGCAGACGCTTAACTGACTGAGCCACCCAGGCGCCCTGAATGTGGTTCATTTTAACTAGGTGTGCTCTGGTCTGCTTGTGAAATGAGACCTATCACTGCCATCATGGGAAATGAGGCCTCACAAAACTCCCAGGTCAAGAGACATGGTATTGAGCCAGTCTTCTGGGGAAGGGGGCATGCCAAGCTGGGACTGAGGACAGTGTGACTGGGAAGGGTGCAGGGAGGTGGGGTTTGGTGTAAGCAGTTAGGTAGTGAGTATGGGTGCCTGGGTGGTTTCCTTAGGTGGCCCTGTGCTTATGCTGACCGATGGCTGAGGGAAATGATGCCTGACAATTCCTTTCTTCCCAGAGAGCTCTCTGTGAACACTGCCTCTCTGGGACGCTCCAAGATGAGCAGTAACCTCCCCACCGGGTACCCCAGGAGCTCTTCAGATTGCTGTTTCCATGCTCTATGTCTGTGGGCTGTGTGCCTTACCTTTCCCCCAAGAACAGCCCCAGTGCCCTTCAAGCTCTCCTAGAGCCAAGCATGCCGGTCTTTAAAACTCCAGGCATTAAGCCCCACTGGTTGCAAGAACTCATGAAATTTGGGCCTTCTCGGGGCGCCTGGGTGGCTCAGTTGTTAAGCGTCTGCCTTCGGCTCAGGTCATGATCCCAGGGTCCTGGAATCGAGCCCCACATTGGGCTCCCTGCTCAGCGGGAAGCCTGCTTCTCCCTCCCCCACAACCCCTGCTTGTGTTCCCTCTCTCGCTGTGTCTCTCTCTGTCAAATAAATAAATAAAATCTTAAAAAAAAAAAAAGAAATTTGGGTCCTCTCGCTTTCCAAACCAATTGCTGTGGGGATTCATTTTTCCTGTGCATTCCCCTGTGTGTTAGCCTCTCTTTCACCCTTCTCTGCAACCATGGATCCCTTGCTGCTGCCGCGACCACGATCTGTTTCTTTCCCAAGCTGTGTCTCCATACTTCCTTCTTCAGTGTGGCCTCTTCTCTGCCTTTAGTTGTGGAGTTTTTTCTGCCAGTCTTCAGATCGATTTCTGGGGTATTTAGGATGATATGATAGTTATGTAGTTGTATTTGTGAGCCTAGGGTCCTCCTATTCCACCACCATCTTTCCCTTCTTATCCACTCTTTTAATTTCCTTGTCCCACCCCATTTCTGCCTTAAAACCTTCCTATTTCCTATAGCTCCCTAGAGCTCCTTTCTGCTTGCTAGATGGGATGCTGCCAGCTTCAGGAATCATGGAATAAAACCAATAGACCTTCAAATTTACTCAGTTGAATTTTGTTTTTTAACAACACACACATATATAATTATAGATATGTGTATATACTTGGGTTAGTATATACAAATATATTCTTTACTTTTGTCTGCTGAGAGGGCCTGGAAGCAATGACATCCCAGGGAAAATGAGCAATCTCTGTGTCCAGATCTTGGCTTCTAATACCATTCTAAAATGAAAGGAATAATAGCTCTTGGAGAAATGGCTGATTCTAGGACTGGGCAGAGAATATACAAAATAAGCCTGGAATATATTGTAGTACCAGCAAGTAAAGGAAGTACTCAAAAACAAGATGATGGAACTTTGTCAAAGGGCCACAGGAGCCAACTGAAAGAGCTCACAATAGCCAAAGCTGGAACAATTTGAGAAAAAAAAATAGTATAGTATAAAATAAATACCCATGAGTCCATCCTGATATAAATAAATGATTGAGTAAATAAATAGATGGGAGTTGGGGTGCCTGGCTGGCTCAGTCAGTAGAGCATGTGACCCTTGATCTCAGGGTTGTGAATTCAAGCCCCACAGGAGGCGTAGAAATTACTTTTTTAAACAATGAGAAAAAAAAAATAGATGAGAGAATAGATAAATCTCCCATATAGAAGAATTCTAGATAATTTGTAGATTACCCCCTCTGCAGGTAGTTGGAGCATTACTTCCTACACACTAAGTGTGGGCTGTACATAGTGACTTTCTTCCATAGAGTAAAGTACAGGAAGGGGAAAAAGTAAATTTACAGTGGAGAAACCTGGCAAACACTTCCTCAGCTAGGTGTTTAAGGCTAACATCATCAGTGATAAGTTATGTTGATAGCATACCTTTGATATGATGTTTTGAGAATGGTAGTTGTGATCTTTCTCCAAAAAAATCCAAACCCCCAGTCTAACTAGGAGGAAAACATTAAACAATCCCAACTTTAGTGACATTCTATAAAATGTCAGTACTTCTCAAAACTGTCATGGACATCAAAAACAAGGACACTCAGAGAAACTGTCACAATCTTGAGGACCATAAGGAGACAGGATGACTAAATGTATGTATCCTGGATGGGATTCTGGAACAGAAGAAGGACATTAGGTAAAAACTAAAGAAAATTGACCGGAGTATGGGGCTTTAGTTAATCATGTATCAATATTGATTCATTAGTTGTGATAATGTACCATAGTAATGTAAGATGTTAAGAAAAGGGGAAACTGGGTGCTCATTATTTGGAAACTGAACTATTTTTGTAACTCTTCTGTAAATCTAAAACCATTCTAAAAGAAAAAGATTGTTGAAAACAAAGTCTGAGGCTATAAAAGAATTAATTTAATCATTTTAATTTTAAATCTTTAATTGTAATTTAATTGTAAATCTTAATTTTAATTAAGAACAAGTGAAAAGTTAGATTTATTATAATGACACCAGAGTATTTCAAGGATCCCAATAGCAGAAAGTGGCTAGACCTCAGGAATTTGGAACAAAGCCTTTAAAACTCAATTAAGCCTCTAAATCTCCCACCATACCTCAGTTCCCCACTCCCTGAAATATTAAAAAAGAAAACATATGCATAAAACCAGATTAATCTCCAAAAGAGCAGACTGGGCTTTTTTTTATTCTGAAAGCTTAATCCGATTTTATGCATTCTTTTTCCTTCCTGAGAAAATGGAGACAGTGGCAGAGATGATAGAAAAATCAAGCTGGGGCACCTGGGTGACTCAGTCAGTTAAGCATCTATCTGCCTTTGGCTCAGGTCGTGATCCTAGAGTCCTGGGATTAAGCCACCCTGAGTTGGGCTCTCTGCTCAGCAGGGAGTCTGCTTCTCCCTCCGCCTTTCCTGCTACTTGTGCTCTCTTGTGCTCTCCCTCTCTCAAATAAATAAATAAATAAATAAATAAAATCTTCTAAAAAAATCAAGCTCAGAGTTGCTCCTAGAACTCTATTCAAAAGAAAAGAAATGGAAAACACGAGAGAAAATGATATGTAAAAGGCAGCTCCAGAAATTCTAATGTCTGATAGAAATTCTAGAAGGAGAAACCAATAATAATGAAGAAGAGGGAATTTGAAGCAAAAAAAAAAAAGACAAGGAGAGAAATTTTCTTGAAGGTGAAAAAAAGACACATTTTCAAATAAGACTTGTAAAAAGCTAAACTTTAGCTCTATTTGCCAGGCTAGTTTTAAGAATGTTATATATATTGGGGCGCCTAGGTGGCTCAGTCATGAAGCGTCTGCCTTCTGCTCAGGTTATGGTCCCAGGGTCCTGGGATCGAGCCCCGCATCGGGCACCCTGCTCCGCGGGAGGCCTGCTTCTCCCTCTCCCACTCCCCCTGCTTGTGTTCCCTCTCTCGCTCTGTCTCTGTCAAATAAATAAATAAATAAATAAAATCTTAAAAAAAAAAAGAATGTTATATGTATTAATTATTCCTCATAACAGCCCCATTTGTGTGTGCTGTTTTGATTCTCATGTGACAGACACAGAGGCAGAGAGAGGTGAAGTAGCTTGCACAACATCATAGAGTAAGTAAAGGAGGAGGCAGAATGCAAACACATTCTCTTTGTTAGTAAAACTTTTTATTTTGAAATAATTTCACCCTACGGAAAGTTGCAAGAATGCCACAAAGAATTCCTACCCTTCATGTAGATTCTGCAATTGCTAACATTTACTACATTTGTTTTATGATTTTTTTTTTTTTCTGAACAGTTGTTATTTGGAAAAGTCAGTTGCATACATAGGCTCCTTTACCCCTAAATGTTTCAATATATACATTCTCTTTTGTAATCGCAGGACAATGATCAAAATTGGAAAATTAGACTGATATAATACTTTTGTTCGATCTATAAACCTTATTCATATTTCACAATTGTTCCAATAAAGCTTTTATAGAAATTTTTTTCTGGTCCAGGGTCATCCATTACATTTAATTGTCCTGTCTCTTTAGTCTCCTTTCATCTGAAACAATTCCTCAAACTTTGTCTTTCTTGATCTTGACTTTCTTGAACAGAAAAGGCCAGTTGTTCTGTACAATATTGCTGAATTTGCATTTTTCTGTGATTTCCTTATGATTAGATTCTGATTATGCCATCTGGCAGGAATAGAACAGGAGTTGCTCTGTTCTTCTTAGTGCCTTATAACCTGTCAAAAAGGAGACAGCAGACCAAAAATGGAGTCATTTGTGCTAAAACCCATGTCAGCAGACCAAGACTTAATGCCTAACCTAACTGCAGTTTCAACTCCCAGGAATTGCTGATCTATATCACTGTGTAAATCAGTTCTACTAGCTAGCTAATTATTTGTTTATTTTTTTCCTGCTTTTGGCTTGAGGGAGTATGGTCAAATTGTCTTTCAAATGTTGCTTAGGTTAGGGGCACCTAGCTGGCTCAGTCAGTACAGCGTGTGACTATTGAATTTGGGGTCACAATTTTGAAATTGTGTAGACCTATGTTGGGTATAGAGCTTACTTTAAAAAAAGTTGCTTGGTTTTTTCCCTTGTAGTGTGGGGAAATACCTTTTCCTGCTTATATTCCAACTTAGGGTCTTTATTTGTCTAAATATCTAAAATATTAACATGGTCCCCAAAGTAAAAAATATCCAGAAAGGTATATTGGAGAAGTGTCACTTCCCCACCCCTTCATGGACTAAAATTTCCTATATTTTTGGGTCTATTTATAGACTTTCTGTTCTATTCCACTGATCGGTTCATGCATGAGTACCACATCATTTTGATTATAGGGACTTTTTAGTATTTTTAAATATCTGGTAGGACTAGGACCCCTTTGTAGCTTTTCTTTTTCAGTGTTAACCTGGCTATTCTTGCATAAAACCTGTACTGCTCCCACTATATATACTTCAGATGAAAAGACCGACTGAATTGTCCCCCTGTGGTAATTCTCCTTCCCAGTATCTTTTCATGACCCTTATCAGAATCTGAACTTTTCTTAATTAGGGACACACTGATTGTCTGTTTCCCAGATTTTCTTGGAGATTGGGGATCTTGTCTTCAATATTCACTAACATATTGTCAAAGGCTAGAGCATTCCATGGCACACTGTAGGGATGCATTAAACACAAGCACTTTGTACACATTTTTTTCATTAGCTATTCTGGTGGGTGCATACTCATCACATTCTGGTTTTAATTTTTGCATTTTCTTAATAATGAACTTGAACAAATTTGGTTATCTTTTTTGGCCATTTGGATATCATTTTTTTGAAGTGTTTGAGTTTCTTTCCCATTTCCTATTTGGTTGTCTGTCATTTATTGATCTGTAGGGGTTCTTTATATATTCTGGTTGACTCTTTGGTCAAATATACATATATTTATTTAATATATATAATATATATTATAATATATCTAATACATTAATTTACATTTTTGTTTATATACATGTTATATATATTTTATATTAACATATATTGTATTATATTTATATATAATATAAAATATAGTCTCTCTGTGGCTTCTTTTCACTTTCTTAATGGTGTCTTTTGATGAAAATAGATTCTTAAATTTAATACAGTAAAATTTAGGGGCGCCTGGGTGGCTCAGTTGGTTAAGCGTCCAAATCTTGATTTCGGCTCAGGTCATGATCTCAGAGTTGTGAGATCAAGCCCTGCATTGGACTCCACGTTTGGTGTGGAGCCTGCTTAAGATTCTCTCATTCCCTCTCTCCCCCCCCCCCACTCATGTGTGCATGTGCTCTCTCTCCCTCTCTAAAAAAATAAAAATAAAAAAACAGTATAGTAAAATTTACAATTTTTCTCCAAATGGTTAGTTCCTTTTTTGTTCTGTTTAAGAAATCTTTGCTATCTGGGGCGTCTGGGTGGCTCAGTCATTAAGCGTCTGCCTTCGGCTCAGGTCATGATCCCAGGGTCTTGGGATTGAGCCCCACATTGGGCTGCCTGCTCAGCAGGAAGCCTCCTTCTTCTTCTCCCACTCCCCCTGCTTGTGTTCCCTCTCTTGCTGTCTCTCTGTCTCTCCGTCAAAATAAATAAAATCTTAAAAAGTAAAAAATAACTCTCAAAAAAAAAAAAAAGAAACCTTTGCTATCTCAAGCCTAGAAAGATATTCTGTGTTTTCTTCTAAAGCCTTTGCTTTACTTTTTATAAGTAGATTACTAATGCATCTGGAATTTATATGTGTGTAGTGTGAGGTAAGAGCCAAGATTAATTTTTTATCAATATGGATATACAACTGACCCAGTGCTATTTATTGAAAAGATTGCTATGTTGTAACCATATTGCAGAGTAACCTTTGTCATAAATCAAATGACCACGTATATGTAAGTCTATTTCAGGGCTGTTTATTTTGTTCCATTGTCTACTTGTTCATTCTTGTACTAATACCATAATGCCTTAATGACCAAAGTACTATTTATCACACTAACAAATTGAAGGAGAAAAACATTATATCGATGTGAAGTAGCATCTGATAATATTCAGCAGGCATTTCTTTTTTTTTTTTTTTAAAGATTTTATTTATTTATTTGACAGAGAGAGAGACAGCGAGAGAGGGAACACAAGCAGGGGGAGTGGGAGAGGGAGAAGCAGGCTTCCCGCCGAGCAGGGAGCCCGATGTAGGGCTCGATCCCAGGACCCTGAGATCATGACTTGAGCCGAAGGCAGTCGCTTAACCAACTGAGCCACCCAGGCGCCCCTCAGCAGGCATTTCTAATAAAAAAGTTAGTTAGGGACTAAAGGAAACAATTGAGCCACAACAAAGTCTATTTACCTCAAACCTAGAACAAACATTACATTAAGTGGTTTCCATTAAATAGGTGAAAACAACTAGATGCCTGCTATCACCACTAATCCTAAATCTTATTCCGGAGATTCTTTCTATTAGATGATTAATAAAATAATCACTATAAATATTCAGAAAAAAACAATTATATCCATATACAGGTGACATAACTGAGTGCCTAGAAAACCAAGGGTCTAGTAAAAAACTAAAAAGATTATTAGATAATAATGAAAGGTATGATTGCCTCCATTAAAAAATTTTTTTTATTTTAATATGACAGTATCACCATAAATACAGCTGTAAGCCACAATCTGGGGAAGCTAAGTCCATCATTTATAATACTCGGTAAAGGATTATTATCTAGAATCCCACAATTCTCATATGAAAGTTTTTAATAAAAAGGAACATGGGCAAAGACATGAATTGGTAAATTATAGTGTTTAGCAATAAACAGATGTGCAAAGATACTCAACTCACTATAAAGCACATACCAGAAGTGGGAATATAAGGAAATAATACTTTATTGGTTGAAGGGGTTGGAAATTGGTGCCACAATGACATTCTCCACTTCTACAACAATTATCTAATGAGGTTGAAAATGAATATAATCTGTGACTGAGCAATCCCACTTTTTGATAAATACCTCAGAGAAACTCTTGTTTATGGATAGCAAGGAACACAGATATGCAATATTTTGCAGCAAGAAATTATATATAGTCTAATAAAGAATTAAGGGCTGGGGGTTTCTATTCTATTGAAATGCTCCATTTTATTATTTATTTATTTATTAAGATTTTACTTATTTGACACAGAGAGGAGAGAGCAAGCACAAGCAGGGGGAGTGGCAGGCAGATGGAGAGGGAGAAGCAGGCTCCCCGCTGAGCAAAGAACCCGATGTGGGGCTCAATTCCGGGGTCCTGGGTTCATGACCTGAGCCAAAGGCAGCCGCTTAACCAACTGAGCCACTCAGGCGCCCTGAAAAGCATCATTTTAAATTAAAGAAAAAGCAAGCAGCTGACTGGATAACATAATTTATTTATTTATTTTTTAAGATTTTATTTATTTTTTGACAGAGAGAGAGAGAGACAGCGAGAGAGGGAACACAAGCAGGGGCAGTGGGAGAGGGAGAAGCAGGCTTCCCGCCGAGCAGTGAGCCTGGCGCGGGGCTCGATCCCAGGACACTGGGATCATGACCTGAGCCAAAGGCAGACACTTAAAGACTGAGCCACCCAGGCGCCCCTGGATAACATAATTTAAATTGCTTTCCTTGCCATACAGATAACCATACACCTGTCATAATGCTGACATTTCCATCCTTAAAGCCACTCCTTCTGGTTATGGCAGTATCTTCCAAAGTAGAATCACATCTGCAGTAGGTTCTCTACAGTAGAGTTCTCTACAGTAAAGTACAGAAGAGCACAGGGAGTTCTATAAAGTCTGAGATACAGTGGATTAGATAAAATGAAACATTTTTTTGATAGTCTCTTGTTAGGCACTTGATGTGAATTTTCCCTGCCAGAAATATAGTATACAGAGCTCCCATGCTTGTTTGACCACAAAATTATTTTCTTCCATTTTCATTAAAGTATTAGTGTTTTGGGGCACCTGCCTGGTTCAGTTGGTAGAGCATGTGACTCTTGATCTCAGGGTTGTGAGTTCGAGCCCTACAGTGGTTGTGGAGATTGCGTAAAAAAAAAAATCTTAAAGTACTAATGTCTTGTGGAACATAACTTCCAGAAATTTTGAGTTAATGTACTGTCTCCAGAAGACCTCTGTTCACATGAAAATGATACCAGGCAGGAGAAACATACTGACTGATTAGTGAAAACTAATTTTGTTATACTACTTACTTTTTTGTGTGTTACATTTTTATATAAACATTGTATGTACTGTTTACAAATTTAAAATTTGAAATCATGAATGGGTCTATTATTCTAGACGAATGATTATTCAATGACACCTGCCCAATCTGAGCAAAATGGATTTGGAAGTACAAGTCTTAATGTATGACTAAAGTGACATAACAGAGGTTTGTAATAATATTCATTTTTATTTTGTGGAAGGTAATAATTTTTTTAAAAGATTTTATTTATTTATTTGACAGAGAGAGCACAAGCAGGGGGAGCAGCAGGCAGAGGGAGAGGGAAAAGCAGGCTCCTGCTGAACAAAGAGCCCGATATGGGACTCGATCCCAGGACCCTGGGATCATGACCAGAGCCGAAGGCAATGACTTAACCGACTGAGCCACCCAGGCTCCCTGAAGGTAATAATTTTTTGTTGAATGCCAACTTCTCATATCTGTTGTTGTTCACTCCTTTTTTAAAGCTGATGAAGCTAAGATAAATGAGAATAAGAAAAAAAACCTAAAACATATTGAGGTGAATAACTTTGAGGTGAATAATCAATAATTATTGAAGTGAATTTTTTCCAACATGGTTACATTGCTCAAGCTAAAATCTGATACCTAATTAAATCACAACAAATCAGGTCCCTGGGTATTCCTGGTATATTGTTGTATGTTTTATAATTGTTTTAGTAGACTGTTGAGTTCAATTATTGAACTTTATTTGGAATGTTTGTGTGTATTTTAAGTGATACTGGTCCAGATTTTGCTTTCTAAAGGCTATCCTCATTTACTTTTATTATTGGGATGTTTACCTTATAGAATGATCTAGCAAAATTTTGTTAGAGGTGGTACGCCTGAGTGGCTCAGTTGGTTAAGCATCTGCCTTCAGTTCAGGTTATGATCCTGGGGTCCTTGGGTGGAGCCCCCCATCAGGCTCCCTGCTCAGTGGGGGTCTGCTTCTCCCTCTCCCTCTGCCCTTCACCCACGTTTGTGTTCTCTCTCTCTCTCAAGTAAATAAAATCTTTTAAAAAAATTTTGTTAGAGGCTATCTATTCTTTAAAACTTTTTAGTGCCTGCAAAACTATAAAAAATCATAACCACAATATTTTCCTTTGCTTATAGATCTGTTCAGGTTTTGTTTAGTATCTTGAGTCAACTTTGATGATTTAGGTTTCTCTAGATAATTCATTCTCTGTATTTTTATACATATTGAAATATATGTATATAGTAATACATATAACTTTAAAATTTTTAATTCTCTTTGATATGTGGCTATGTCACCTTTCTCACATAAAAAGCTGTGTGTCTTTTTTTCCTTCATAACTGCCAGTTCTATACTAACGGCCTTTTCAAAGAGAACATCCTTGGATAAACTCTGTTTTATTAACTATTTCATTAATTTCTACTTTTATTGTATGAATTGCTTCCTGGTATTTAGCTTAGTTTTTTAAAAAATTTACTAAAAAAATTATTTTCTGGCTCAAGCTAATGTGGTTTTTTTCCCCCAATTTTTAAAATCAACTGCCTGTTACACAACGGGCACTGTAAGTGTGAGGACAGAGTGATAAACAAGACAAACAGTAATTCCTCAATCAAGTTTTCTGAATGCATTAAGGTCATTTCTCTTTTAAGATTTTATTTCAGAGAGAACAAGCAAATGCAAGCATGAGCGGGGGTGGGGGGAGCAGAGGGGGAAGCAGACACCCTGCTGAGCAGGGAGCCTGATTTGAGGCTCTATCCCAGGACCCTGAGCCCAAGGCAGACGCTTAACTGACTGAGCCTCCCAGGCACCCCGGTTATTAATTTCCTAACAGGTAGACCTTTGGTGATTTCCCACAAATTTTAACTTGTAGGCATCCCATTATCATTTATCACTAAGTGGTCTAAAATTTCAGATTTGATTTCTACTTAAGCTTTATTGTGGAAATTTTCAAATACATGCAAAGGTAGTAAGAATAGCACAGTGAACTCTATGTACCCATTATCCAGCTTCAACACTTATCCAGCAATATTTGCCAATCTTGTTTCATCTGTTCCTCCATCCCACCTTTTTTTCTGAAGTATTTTATTTTATTTTTTTAAAGATTTTATTTATTTGACAGAGAGAGAGAGCGAGAGCAGGAACACAAGCAGGGGGAGTGGGAGAGGGAGAAGCAGGCTTCCTGCTGAGCAGGGAGCCCGACGCGGGACTCGATCCCAGGACCCTGGGATCATGACCTGAGCTGAAGGCAGACGCCCAATGACTGAGCCACCCAGGCGCCCCTTTTCTTAAGTATTTTAAAGCAAATCATAGACATGATGTAATTTCACCCTTGAATACTTCAGTATGGATCTCTAATGTATAAGGACTTATACCCACATCTGCACCCCCACACCCATGCCATCATCATGCCTAAAAATGAACAATTGCTTAATATAATGTAATATCTATTCTAGGTTTATGTTTTCACGACAACCTAAAAATTTTTTTCATTTGTCTAAATCAGGATTGTATTGACTATATTTTATTTCTGTAAGCTTATGCTCTGGCATTTGGGGACTTGATCCTGGAGAGACTACCCTTCCCAGGGGTAGCAAATTCCTAGACAACAAACAATTTTTTTTTTTTAAGGGAGGGGAGGTGGGGACAGGGGGAGGGGGGATAGAGGGAGAGGGAGAGAATCTTAAGCAGGCTCCGTGCCCAGTGCAGAGCCAGACAAGGGGCTCAATTTCACAACCCTGAGATCATGACCTGAGCCAAAATCAAGAGCCAGATGCTTAACTGACTGATCCACCCAGGTGCCCCAAACAACTCTTCTGAGATCATGCCTTTGATTTACAAACCAACCAATCCAAATTCCCCAAGTGTTTCCTTTATCAAACTCTCACAAACCAAGCCAATATTCCTCCTGCCCAAATCACCCCAGGGCTGGGTAACCAGACAACTAGGGACCATCTCTATAACTCAGCCTGCCAAAATTATTAAAACTATCCAATCCCAGACTTTCTCAGTGTACTTACCAATGTCACCCATTCCTGGGGAAAACTTCAGTAAAGGCTCTGTGCCACACTCTGCCCTCTCCCACTTTCTGCGCCCAACAGAACTGGGTACTTTCCCATGTGGCTCTGCAGGCGTGCTGCACCTCCTGTTTTTAGAGATCTTTGAGTATAAACTTCTTCCTTCATGACAGTCATTTCCATGTCTGCATATCCTACCATATTTGATTAGAGTAAATCCTGGGTACATTTTAACACAAGGATCCCAAAATACTCCATACCCTGCATTTAATTGATAGGTCTCTTAAGTCTTTTAATTTGCAACATTGTTTTTATTTTGTCTTAACATATATTAGTTAAAAGACCATTTATTCTGTGAAATTTTGTACATTCTGTGTTTGGTTGTTTGCTTCCTTGTGTCATTAATTTGTTCCTTTATTCCCCAAGTTTCCTATAACCTGGTAATTAGATTTAGAGACTAAGTTATACATCTGGGTCAACATTTGGGGCAAGAACACTTAACAAATGATGCTACACTTAGCCATTGCATAACATCAAGATGCACACGGTCTGGCTGATGTAATTGAGATGTTAATGTAGATTAGTGGGTTCTGTCATTCTGCTCCATTAAAAGCTTACTATCAATCTTTTTTACCTAATGATCTTTGCATCCATCAATATCACCACCAAGATCCATTATTTCGTAGAAAGTGATTTTTTAAATTGTCATTCCTTTGACCTTTATTAGCTAGATTTCTCTAATAATAAAGAGCTGTTCTTCAACTTTTGGTTGTCTTAAATATAGGTAGTAAAGGAAAGACAAAATAAATGCTCCACTTTCCCCCTTTACTTATCAATAAGTGCCCTGATATACTTCACACCTGACCAGTGCATTTGGTCAGGGAAAAAAGGAAGCTATCAAAGGCTGTAGTGGTCATGACAAAAGGATATAGGAACCAATTTGAGGGGATTCCCACTGGCCAAAAATAGGACAGTATGATCATAAAAAGGCTACAATGTATTTTTAAAAATCAACACAAGAGTTGTAATACAAGTGATTTTTAATTTCCAAATAATTTCTTTTTACATTACTCTTTGTTGATTTTAAATTAAATTTAGACTGGGGCCAGAGAATGGAGATTATAGAATATCTGCTTTTTTTTTTTAAAGATTTTATTTATTCATGAGAGACAGAGAGAGAGGCAGAGGGAGAAGCAGGCTCCCCATGGAGCAGGGAGCCCAATGCGGGACTCCATCACAGGTCCCTGGGATCACGACCTGAGCCGAAGGCAGACACTTAACTGACTGAGCCACCCAGGTGCCCCAGAATATCTGCTTTTTTATGAACAAATTGTGAAAGAATTTCTATTTTAAAGAGTAAGTTATCTGAGGTTCAATAAGGGTGAGTGTTAGTGGAAGGCATTTCTTTATTTGTTGTACCCATAGTCTTTCATATGACTTTTCAAAGGAGTAATATTAATGATAATAATAAAACAAAATTTAGTGGCTTAAAACAATCATTTTATTATATCTCATGATCTTATGGGGTAGGAATTTGGGCAGGGGCTCAGTTGGTAGATTCGTCTATTTTATATGGCATCAACTGAAGTCAGTCTGGCATTCAGCTGCTGGCTGGTCTGGAGGATCCAACATTATTTTACTCAAATATCTGGTGTCTTGGTAGGCATGTGTGGAAGACTGGGCTAAGAAGGGTTCTTCCTTTCTATGTAGTCTTAGGGCTTCTCCATGTGGTCTCTTCAGCAGAGCAGCCAGACTTTTTAACAAAATTCAGGGCCTAAGCTTAAGAGAGCATTCCAAGAAATGAAGTAAAATCTACCAGTAAAGCCTGGGTCCAGAAACTGGCACAGCAGTACTTCTACTAGTCAAAGCAGTCACAGTCTGCCCAGCCTCAAGGGGAAGGGATGTAGATTCCAGCTCTTGACGGTGGGAGAGAAATGTCAAAGAATTTACAGCAATCTTTATTCTGCCACAGTATTATATTACCATTTTACAAATGAAAAAATTATAGCACAGAGCAGTTAAGCATCTTATCAACATAATACAAGTGGGAAAGTGACTGGACAGAGATGATGTGTCTCCCACATTTGTTACATTGATAGGATTAATTTTTAGAATAAATGTGAAGTTTATCAGGTTTAAGTGATGGTGGAATACATTAAGTTAACATATTCTTTTAATGATATAAAACCTCTCATGCCAAGTCAGTTCCCTGTATGAAGGAAGCAAAAGGGATTAATTACTACAGTCATAGAGTGTTCTACAAGACAGGATTGAAAAACTATCTTATATTTTTACATTATGAATTTTCAGATGATGGGTAAGGTGTGAATGTTGTCTAAAGGCCTTCTTACATTCTTTACATTCATAGGGTTTCTCACCAGAATGAATCCTCAGATGTTGAATAAGGGATGAATTAAGTCTAAAAGCCTTCCTACATTCCTTACATTCAAAAGGTTTCTCACCAGTATGAATACTCTGATGTAGAGTAAGTTTTTGGCGCAATCTAAAGGCCTTCCCACATTCCTTACATTTATAGGGTTTCTCACCAACATGAATACTCTGAT
The DNA here is from genome assembly GCF_004348235.1 of Phoca vitulina. Classification (NCBI taxonomy): domain Eukaryota; kingdom Metazoa; phylum Chordata; class Mammalia; order Carnivora; family Phocidae; genus Phoca; species Phoca vitulina. The sequence continues at coordinate 6,914,866 of NW_022589761.1, read as the reverse complement.
GTTGTGTAAGTTGTGAGAGTAATCTAAAAGCCTTCCCGCATTCCTTGCAGTCATAGGGTTTAACACCAATATGGATACTTTGGTGTGAAATAAGTTGTGAGTAACGACTAAAGGCCTTCCAACATTCCTTACATTCATAAGGTTTCTCACCAGTGTGAATTCTGTGATGAAGAATAAGATGATAACCACGACTAAAGGTCTTTCCACATTCCTTACATTCATAGGGTTTCTCACCAGTATGAATTCTCTGGTGGAGTGTTAGTTGTTGTCTCACTCTAAAGGCCTTCCCACATTCCTTACATTCATAGGGTTTCTCACCAGTATGAAGTTTGTGATGTACTCTAAGGCCAGAGCCACACAAAAAGGCCTTCCCACATTCTTTACATTCGTAGAGTTTGTCAGCAATATTAAGCTTCTGATGTCGAGTAAGGTGTGCATACTGTCTAAAGGCCTTTCCACATTCTGTACATACATAGGGTTTCTCACCAGTATGAATCCTCTGATGGAGAGTAAGTTGTCCACGCACTCTGAAGGCCTTCCCACATTCTTTACATTCATAGGGCTTCTCACCAATATGAATTTTCTGATGTACTCTGAGGTCTGGGCCACATACGAAAGATTCTCCACATTCCTTACATTCATAGAGCTTTTCACCAGAATGAAGTCTCTGATGTCGAGTAAGATGTGCAGTCTGTCTAAAGGCCATTCCGCATTCCTTGCATTCATAGGGTTTCTCACCAGTATGAATTCTATGATGGAAAGTAAGCTGTTGGCGTACTCTAAAGGTTTTCCCACATTCTTTACATTCATAGGGTTTCTCCACAAAATGAAGTCTCTGGTGTGGAGTTAGAGATGTGCGTTTTTGGTAAGAGGGCACTTTTTGAGATGCAGTTTTCATTTGACTGAAATATCCCTCCTGTCCTTCAAATTTTCTTTTGGACTCCCAATCACTTTTTAAAATTAGGCCCTTAAGGCCATGGTTTTTAATTCTTTCCATTATCTTCCACTGGGGTGAGTTTATTTCATGAATGTCATTTTCCGAAGAGAACTTCTTGGTCTCATACCTGGTCTCTAAATCTAAAAGAAAGTAAGAGAGCAAACACACGGTTTCCTTTTTTTAAAAGAAGTAAAATTTCTACAGTAGAAATAAAAGACAACTAAAGTAATACTCAGTGAAATTCTAAATATCAGTTATACAGTTTGAAAAAAAAAGCATAAGGTAACACCAGGAAAAATGAAAGTTCATGTTAAGAAAGTGAGACTGGTGATTAGTAAACATTTTAAGGCAGTGGGTCTCAAACTGAGATGTAGAGTAGAATCACAGAGAACTTGTTCTAAATATTGATGTTTATTTTTTAAAGATGTATTTATTTGAGAGAGCACACACGTGCACATACGTGTGCGTGCACACCCACACACACACACCTACACACACACCCCCCATACACACATGCTCGAGCAGGGGGAGAGGGAGAGAGAGAATCCCAAGCAGACTCCCCTCTGAGCACAGAGCTTGACCCGGGGTTCGATCTCATGACCCTGAGAACATGACCTTAGTTGAACCAAGAGTTGGATGTTCAACCAACTGAGCCACCCAGGTGCCCCTAAATACTGAGGTTTAGATACCACCCAAACCACCTGGATCAGATTCTACAGTCCTGGCCAGTCCTGTATTTAATATTCTTCACACAATTCTGATGGAGATGAAAGGTTAAGAATTCATACTTAACTTTTTTCAATAATTTCTCTTTATTCTTAGACTAAAATAAAACTTGCTATGGTTAAAAGGCCTCTGCTTACCTGTAACACATCATCTCAGTCTGCTCTATCTCCCAAAATCTTCGGCCTGGGTTCTTTGCACTGCTGGCTACTTCTCATCCTGAGGTTGTTTTTTTTTTTTAAGATTTTATTTATTTATTTGACAGAGAGCACAACCAGGGGAAGCGGCAGGCAGAGGGAGAGGGAGAAGCAGGCTCCCCGCTGAGCAAGGAGCCCGATGTGGGGCTTGATCCCAGGACCCTGGGATCCTGACCTGAGCCAAAGGCAGACGCTTAACCAACTGAGCCACCCAGGTGCCCCTCATCCTGAGGTCTTAGGTTAAAAGTCACTTCCTTTAAGACTGACAACTGTCAGTATCTAAACCTATGTTCTTATATATGTATTGCATAGCAACATATGTCTGTGTTGAAATTATATATTTATAAATGTTTCCACTTGTTGCTCTCCTTTCCTTACCCCTAGACTTCTTTAATGGCAGAAACAATCTCTACTTTACTCTCCATTAAATAATACATTCAGGGGCACCTGGATGGCTCAGTTGGTTAAGCACCTGCCTTTGGACTAGGTCACGGTCTCAGGGTCCTGGGATCGAGCTCCATGTTAGACTCCCTGCTCAGTGAGGAGTCTGCTTCTCCTTCTCCCTCTGCCCCTCCCCCCGGTCATGCTCGCTCTCTCTCAAATAAATAAATAAAATCTTTAAAAAAAAAATAAATAATACATGCATAGCACAAGATGAGTTTCACTCATGGAATTCCCATGGTTCTATACTCATTCTTTTTTTTCTTAAGGTTATATACTTATTCTGAATATATTTCTGTCTTTAATCTCTCACATATTACACAATGATTAAATATTCCCTTTATTCATCCAAGCTAGTCCAGCTAAATATATAAATGGAAAATGGTGGTTATATACTCTTACATATCCCTTTCATTGCTTAAACCTCCTATCTATCTTCATATAGCTGTGAGCTACTTTTTCTTTTGTCTCCACATCACAATAAAAGTACTGAGGAGTTCTATTCATTAATCTCTCTTGAATTCTATTACTCATCCATTTTAAAATGCTCATCTGGTTTTGTTCCCTCATCTCTTTGCTCAGGTCTCCTTTCCATTCCTTTAGAGGCAAGGCTGTTCCTGTATTTCCTAGAAATGTGTGCCAGTGATTTTCCATACAGGAAAACATGTTTATACTTTACTGAAGTTCTTATGAAATCCTTAGCAAAAAAGAAAAGGAAAAAAAAAGATGCGATATGTAAGGAACTCACTAATAGGGACAAAGGGTCTTGCAGTCACTTGAGTGTGAAGAATCTGCTAACAAAGGTCATGTTGGATTTAGAGAGAAGATGGTAAACCAGTAGGAGAAATAGCCAGAGAAACATTTAAGTGCTGAATGAGTTACGTATGAGAGAGAAAAAGGAGGATGTTTTCAATTATTATATGGTCTGTATAAAAAGGTTGAAATAATATAGACAGTTTCTTTTTTTTTTAAATTTTTTTTTTTTTAGAGATTTTATTTATTTATTTGAGAGAGAGAGAGCATGAGAGGGGGGAGGGCCAGAGGGAGAAGCAGACTCCCTGCTAAGCAGGGAGCCTGATGCGGGATTCGATCCTGGAGTCCAGGATCATGACCTTGGCAGTCGCTTAACCAACTGAGCCACCCAGGCGCCCTAGACATTTTCTACTAAAGCTGGAAATAATAAAATTTTAAAAACCCAAAGCTAAATCCACTTGAAATTTTAGAAGTCTATATTAAATAACTTTTAGATCAATAGGGAAATAAATTCCAAACAGTATTTTTGTTTTTTAGAAAACAATGGTAATAATAATTTTAAAATCCACACTAAATTAGTATCTACAAAATATAAGCATAGTGCTTAGAAGAAAATTTAAAAACTTAAACACAGCGATAAACATGAGAGAAAAATCAATTAAAAATCAAAGAAATCAGAAAAAGAATAAAGTAAACTGAAGCAAAGCAGAAGAAATTAATTGGTATAAATGCAGAATTAGAAAACAGAAAAGAAGAACTAATACATAAAACAAAAACTTTCTTTTAAAAAACAAATCAGCAAAACAGATAAAGCATTAGTTAATACAAGGAAAATAGCAAGAAAGCACACAAGAAGTGACAAAGTGAAAATAACCATGAATACAGAGGATAGCTGAAAAAAAGATTACTGTGCCCATAAATTTTAAAACATAGCTAAAATGAGTAATTTTCTAGGAAAATACATTTACCAAAACTGGCCACAGAAGAGATACAATGCATAAACATTAATTTCCAAAGAGCAAATAGAGAATGTGGTCAGACTTACCATCTCCTTCTCCTAAAAAAGCTTTAAAGAACAGGCCATCCAAATTCTATTTAGACTGAGAACTAAGAAAAAGGAGGACTTCCGAGCTATTTTCATAAAGTAATATTGTACTAAATAAAGGTCACTAATAAAAACTACATACCAATTTTCTGAAAACTGATATAAAAATTCTAAGCATCTAATAAAACACCACATTGACCCAGTATTGTTTATTCAAAGAATTTTAGAGTGACCCAATATGGGGAAATCTATGAAAATAAATCAACATTTTTTTAAAGATTTATTTCTTTTATTTCTTTTTAAGATTTTATTTATTTATTTATTTATTTGAGAGTGAGAGAGCACAAGCAGGGGAAGAGCAGCAAGGAGCCCAGATGCGGGGCTGGAGCCCAGATGCGGGGCTGGATCCCAGGACCCCAAGACCACGACCCAAGCCGAAGGCAGACGCTTAACTGATTGAGCGTGCCCCTATTTATTTGAGAGAGAGACAGAGCTGGGAGAGGGGCTGAGGGAGAAAAGCAGACTCCCTGCTGAACAGGGAGTGCAATGCGATGCCGGTCTTGATCTCAAGACCCTGAGACCACGACCTGAGCCTTCTTTTTATTCCTCAAACATGCAAAGCTAACTTCCTCCTTAGGCCTTTTCTATTGGCTCAGAAGGCTCTTGCCCTAGAGAGCTTGAGCTCTTCATGGCTTGAGCCTTCATATCTCTCCTCAAAAAAGTCTTCCCTCATTTGTCTACTTTTCTATATGCATGTTATATACTTCACTAAGTTACTTAAAGGAAGAAAGAAACAAAGGAAGAAAAGAAAATGAAAGAAAAAAATGATCTTGTTTAAGATGTCTAACTTTGAGTCAACAGCTGTCATTTTGGCTAAATATTTCCTGATTAAACTGATATCATCTTATTCATCTGGAACCTCTGCATTTCATTGTTTTTTTCAGCATTAATAGTGGTAAATGTCATTTAATTATCTAAATGTGAAAAAGAAAATAAGTTAGGATTGGTATAAAAAGCGTGTCTTTCCTTCCTGTGGTAGACAGTGACTAAGAAGATATAACATTATAGACAGTGTGGGCACTGAAATGGCCTTGTTACAAAACAAGAACTCTTAGCCTAAAATGGGTCTCCTCAGTCAGACCTGAATGTACAGAGAGCAAAATACAAAATGACAACATATGTCTCTATATAAAGAATTTTGAGGAATTTTTTTTTAAGTAGGCTTCATGCCCAGCATGGAGCCCAACGTGGGGCTTGAACCCACCACCCTGAAATCAAGACCTGAGCTGAGATCAAGAGTCAGACGCTTAACCGACTAAGATACCCAGGTGCCCCTAGAATCTTTTTTTAAGAAGACATTCAAAGAGAAATGAAAACAGCACAGAGGCGGAAGCTAAACCAAGAGATCATTCTCCCCATACTCTATTAAACTCATGTTTCTTCCTGATATGAAGGTATATATATATATATACACACATAGGTATACACACACACACACACACACAGAAAAAAAGCAAAGAATGATATTCTGTGATCTAAGGATCTATCTTCTAGAGTAATTCATATGAAACTTTGATTGCTGATAAAACATTTATTATTACAATGTCAAGCATATTTTTCTTTATAGTCTTTTATTTCCCCAAAAAAGGTTTTTCAGACCATACCTAAAATAGCCTTTTAGCCCACACCATTTTCTCTTCCCTTACTCTTTTTACTTTACTTCATAGTACTCTATTAGCTGAAATTATATTTTCTATTTATTTACAGTTACTATGTGTCTCTTATTACAAGGTAAATTCCATGAGGACAGAAACTTTATTGGTTTTGTTTACCACTATATATATATATATTTTTAAGAACAGAGAGACACAGCGAGAGAGGGAACACAAGCAGGGGGAGTGGGAGAGGGAGAAGCAGGCTTCCCGCGGGGCAGGGAGCCCGATGCAGGGCTCGATCCCAGGACCCTGGGATCATGACCTGAGCCGAAGGCAGACGCTTAACGACTGAGCCACCCAGGCACCCTGTTTACTGCTATATTGATAGTGTCTAGCACTGTGCCCAGCCTAGAGATAGGTAGATAAGTCAGTCAGTCAGTCTACTTATCTACTATTTATAAATGCAAAAGAAAGCAGCTGAGTCAAAAAATATATAGAGAGTGGTTGTCAGTAGGGAACAAAGAGAGCACCTCTCCACCCATGCTCCCTTCAAAGGGGAGGAAAATTTGAAACAACAACAACAAAAGGGTGGTAAATGGGATAAAGAAATAGTTCTATTAGTATCCCTAACTAAGACCTTAATTTGCTCCTCAGGTCTTAGACCTTTTCTCTTCAGGCCTTGGACCTTTATATTTAAAATTTTTTAAGATCTTATTTTTAAGGGCACCTGGGTAGCTCAGTCAGTTAAGTGTCTGCCTTTGGCTCAGGTCATGATCCCGGAGTCCTGGGATCGATCCCCGCCCCCCTCCCCCCTCGGGGTCCCTGCTCAGCGGGGAGTCTGTTTCTCTCTCTGCCCCTCACCCCACTTGTGCTCTCTCTCTCTTACTCTCTCTCTCAAATAAATAGATAAAATCTTTAAAAAAAAGTTTTTATCTTTAAATAATCTCTATATCCAATGTGGGGCTTGAATTTACAAACATAACCAAGATCAAGATTTGCACCTCCACTGGCTGAGACAGCCAGGTGCCCCAGGCCTTCGACCTTTAAAGAGGACTCTGTAAACAACATCAGTAGAGTGTGCCTCTTCCCTAACTAATTGGGTGGTTTCCTCTGTGATGGCCTCCCCCTGCTCAAATGGCTCTCACTCACCTGGATATCGCCTCCTTCCTTTCCTCACAACTTTCCAGGGCTCTTTTCCTTGCTCCAATAAGGAAATCACGTCTGGCTTAGAAATGAAGCATCCTGATTAGAAGGAGGTGATATGGAAATAGAAAATAAATTCAAAATTACTTCGATTCAGTTTTGGTTAAATTTTTAATTAACTATAAGTCAAATGGGAATTGATAAAGCCTTTAGAACAAAGAAGGGCAAGATGGTTAAAAAATATTCACATTAGGGGCGCCTGGGTGGCTCAGTTGGTTAGGCGTCTGCCTTCGGCTCGGGTCATGATCCCAGGGTCCTGGGATCGAGCCCCACATCGGGCTCCCTGCTCAGCGGGAAAGCCTGCTTCTCCCTCCCGCACTCCCCCTGCTTGTGTTCCCTCTCTCGCTGTGTCTTCCTCTGTCAAATAAATAAATAAAATCTTAAAAAAACAATAAAATAAAAAATATTCACATTAAGGTTACATAATAAATAGATTTATATTCATACAAGTAATCCTTCTTGAGAGGCAGTAGTGGTTAAGAGCACAGACTGCCTGAGTTTAAATCCTGTCTCTGCCACATCTCAGTTGTAAGATGAGTAATAGCACCTATCATACACAATTGTTGTGACAGTTATATTAACATATATCCATATCTCAACATTGCCTAGAATATGTACTCAGCACTATATATACAGTTGACCCTTGAACTATGCGAGATTGAACTGCACAGATCCACATATATGTGGATTTTTTTGATACAGTATAGTACTGTAAAAGTATTTTCTCTTCTTTATGATTTTCTTGACATTTTTTCTTCTCTAGCTTACTTTATTATAAGAATACAGTATAATACATATAACATATAAAATATGTTAATCAACTGTTTATATTATCAGTAAAACTTCTGATCAACAGTAAGCTATTAGTAGTTAAGTTTTTGGGGAGTCAAAAGTTACATGCAACTTTTTGACTGTGTAGAGGCTTGGTGTCCCTAACCCCTATTTTGTTCAAGTGTTGAATGTATTTTATTAGCTATTATTTATTGTCATTGTTGTTTTGCCGAGAGGAAAACAAAAAGCTTCTGGAGGCATTTATTATTTCTTAGGATATTCACACAATGTTAAGTGCAAAGTTCTTGGATTTTTAACTTTCAATCATAAAAGTAGGTAAAAGTAAGTTTATTAACAAAAGGAATGAGTTCTCTTGAATTGTAAATAAATCCTGTTGATCCAACTTATCACTGCAGATATTATATGTTCTTTTGATAGATTAAAAACTGAGATATAGGGTCTGGCTATTTTCCTTACATGTATAACAACAAATAAAACACCTATAGCAATTCTGAGTTCATACACCAAGTGAAACCTGATTTCTATGACACAAGTAAGGCCAATTCAAATCCAGCCCTTTTTCATCATTAAGGAAGGCCGGAAGGCCACTTAAGGATGAGGAAGATGAATATGCTTAACTGAGGTATTCACTTCCAAACAAAGAAAGCTCAAACCATTCACTGAGAAAAGGGAGCAGAAATTTAGTTTCTTGAAAGATATTCCTAAAATTTCCAAAGAAAAAAGCAGATATTACAGTGAACAGGTCTAAATTACTAGAGGCAGAGAACCTTACCCAGTGAGACCAAGTTGCTGTAATTCTCCAACATTACATCTCTGTACAAGTCCCTCTGTTCCAAGTCCAGGTATTCCCACTCCTCCTGAGAGAAGACTATGGACACATCATTGAACATCACTGACCCCTGCAATGACAAACCATATAATACATTTGAGGTTAAAGAAAATTTGTTTTTAAGCTGGAAGAGATACTGGAGGACATGGACCATATGGCAAACCAAAAGGCTTAGGTAAAGGCTTAGGCTAGAAGCCTTTAACATAGTGAGTTAGGAGATGAGTGTGCCTGAAGCAGGATGCCTATGTGCTCTTGAAGAATCCTGCTGCTACAGGTGCAGTCACTTGAATACTCTGGTGTGTCTTGATCATCCCAACATGTCTGGGAAAGAAAAAAATCAGTTTTCCAATTAAATATTTTAGATAAGCCTCTGCCTGTTGTATGTCTCCCTCATAAATTCTCAAGAAATGTGAGTTCTTCCACCCTTTCCCCTTAAAGAACAGATTTTTTAAAAGTTTCCTTACAATATTTGTTAGAAAAGGATCTGAATATAGTTAAAGAATTTCTTCCAAGTTCATCATTGAATCAGATAATATTGTAAGCATTTTTCCATTTATGACAGATTCTTTAGTGAACTTTAAAAAAATTGTATAATAGTCTATGTGAGGGATATATGAGACTTAATCATTCTTCCATTTTGGTCTATACAAAATATTTAAGGTACTCCTGGGTTCTGAAGGTCCACAACTACTTATGTATCTGCACAATCTTCCTACTTGTTATCATTTTCCGTCTTTCACTGTATGCATTCCTTGTTCCTGACTTAGAGGATATGGACGTAGATTCTGGATACTGGTGATCCAGATTCACAAAGTTATCATTCTAGACCAGCATATCCTGTTCAACTACAAATGGAACCCTATTCCTAGTGTACAACTCTCAGGGATTCCCAGAAAAGATCCTTGATCTCTCTGCATGCAAGACCCAATAATATCTCTGCCCAGTCCTAAAAGTCTCACAAAACATGAGATTTCACCATATATTGAGGCTGAGGTCAACCAACAGCAAATCTTATCTTACATACTTGGAAAATTCAAATCCAGAAACACCCAGTTTCCCCATGAGTAGTCAAATGGGCCCATCTTCTTTCATCAACTCACAAGAGATGGTCAAACATCTCCCTCAAGTGATTTCATTTCTGCCCCACTACAGCCCTTAGCAGAAGACCGAGCACATATAGGAGATGCTGAATGATTTTTTTCAATAAATACATGAATAATAACTGGGGAAAAGAGGATTCATAGGATAGGTGTGCTAAATAGCCTCGTCCCTCACTGAATTTGGAGGACTGGGAGAAGATTCCTAGGCTCTGATAGGAAGTTTCAGGATAAAAAAATGTTCATAGGACATTAACATGAAAGTATTTTCAGAAGGAGAAAGAAACAGTAACTTACATGGGCCATGGTTTAGAAATTCAAGAACTGGTCAGTCCTCCTTGGGGTTTAGTTTTCTGGAGAAGCAGAGTTCATAGAGGCCAGAGCTGGGGGAGGAAAAGGAGGCCATAAGATCAGATAGGCCTCAGAACTCCCAAAATGGCTGGAGTCCATTTGTTCTTTCCCCTCCCTTGACTTCCCAACACACACACACACACACACACACACACGGAAATATGAGGGAGTCTGGACAAATCACATCCCTCCTCAGAAATTCCAGGGCTAGGGGCGCGTGGCTGGCTTAGTCAGTAGAGCGTGCAACTCTTGATCTTTGGGTTTTAAGTTTGAGCCCCACATTGCATGCACAGATTACTTAAAAAAGTAAAGTCTTAGAAAAAAAATTAAGAAGGAATTCCAGGGCTGATAAAGGGCCACATCATCTAAACAAGAATATCTTTCAAAGCCTCATAGGCCTGCTTGGATTCATCAGATACAAAGAGAGAAATTCATTAGAACCAACCCTGGCAGTCATTAACAACTGTCAAACTGCTGCACTGGCACCCCGCTGGCCTGCCAGCCTGCAGCCAGGACAGTAACTTCCAGAATTTTCTGGGCTCATTACTCTTTTCAATCAGAATCAACCGCACTGCTTTCCTGCATAACTTATTTGCCATTCTCTTTCTTACAACCTAGGCTGAAAAGGTGTGGATACATGCTCTCAACAGGTAGACAACACATACCTATTTATCAAAGACTTTCATACGATGGATATTTTGTATACATTAAGTGGATCCTCAGGATTGCTATGTAGTATATAATTACCTATGCGATGGACCAGAATATTCACAAAGTAAAACCACTTGCAGAAATTCAGTTAAGTAGCAAAGCTAAATTTGGAATCCTTATTTTTCTAACCAAAGTCAGCTCTCAATCAACTCTCTTGTCTCTGAAACCCAGAATCTCTTGTTCCATGAGCATGCATAACTCATTAAAAAAGCAGAAATAACACGTGAAACCCCCAAAGACATTTTTTTTTCAAGATTTTATTTAATTATTTGTCAGAGAGAGAAAGAGAGCACAAGCAGGGGGAGCAGCAGGCAGAGGAAGAAGCAGGCTTCCCGCTGAGCAAGGAGCCCGATGCGGGACTCGATCCTAGAACTCCGGGATCTTGACCTGAGCTGAAGGCAGATGCTTAACTCACTGAGCCCCCAGGCGTCCCCCCCAAAGGCATTAAATACTCTTTAAGAGTATTGATGCCCATATTAGCAAGTTTGTAAGGAAATGAATATTCTAACCTGCAGATTGTGTAAATTTAAAAGTATGTACAGACAGCACTTAAACCATGCACATCTTCTGACTCAGAAATTCTACTGTGGGGATTAATTCTACTCCATATATGTGCACAAGATATAAAAATGTGCTGACAGACATTAATCAAAATGGAAAAAAGCTGGAAGGAACCTAACTATCCTGCAGTAGGAAACAGATCAAATAAATTATAAAGCACCCACAGAGTGAAAAAGCTTGTCACTTAAAAAATGATAATACAGATCTTTAATTGGAAAGATGAAAATGTATTTACTACATATTGCTGAATGAAGAATGTAGGTAATAACAGTTGTGAGTACTGTGATCCTGTTATAGCAGGGCAAAAAGACTTACACGTGTGTGTGTATATATGTGTATATATTTATATTTATGTTCATATGTACATAGTAATCACTAAATACTAAGCTTTTAAAAATACATAAGGACTGGGGCGCCTGGGTGGCTCAGTTGTTAAGCGTCTGCCTTCGGCTCAGGTCATGATCCCAGGGTCCTGGGATTGAGCCCCGCATCGGACTCCCTGCTCGGTTGGTAGCCTGCTTCTCCCTCTCCCACTCCCCCTGCTTGTGTTCCCTCTCTCGCTGTGTCTCTCTCTGTCAA
>NW_022589761.1:6896532-6902982 GCF_004348235.1 Phoca vitulina | reverse complement strand
AAATAAATAAAAAATCTAAAAAAAGAAAAATACATAAGGATATACAAAATATTCAAGATGTGTAGCCTTCAGAAAAATAAAATGAGCATGAATACATTTGTAAAGTATACATATATATCAACATAAAGAGGCACTAAGAGACATCAACAGAAAAAAATCTGCAAAAATTGTTCATTTACCCATTGTGATCTTAATTTTCTTCTTTTTGCTTATATTTACTTAATAATTTTATATGGCAATATATACTCTTGAAATATATTTTTAAAATTTTGTAAGTAGGAGCTTTTCTTCAAATAGGTGAAAGAGACTCACTTCTAAAGCAGTCATCTCTTGAAGGAAAAAAACTGCTATGTTTTTTTCTCCTAGCTCCCAATATCTGATCCAACTCTATGATTTGTAAGTTTGTTCATGTATGTTGGAGTTTTGCCCAGAAAAGAATGGTTAAACATCCCCAACTAATGCCTTGTTTCACTGCTGCTGTCTCTCTTAACTTCTTGACTCATACATTTATCTTGCTTCTGAACCAGTCATTTTAGCCATGATGCCCTCCAAAGAGCTGCTGAATCTTCTTGTCCTGTTGGTCTCATTTTGCATCAACATCATGAGAATAAAAACTATTAAGGTCTAAGACTTATTACATAAAATCCATTTACCTACACAGAAATCCTCTGGATTTGGTTATTTTTTGGCACAACCTGACAATGCTTGCTGTAATCAGATGATGTCTCTTCACAGGAACTCCCAAGCTGTGCTATCTGACTTCTTCAAATACTACACTTAGTCTTATTCCTCTAGAGGTTTATCTACCTTGATAGATAATAAGCAACTTAAGAATCACAACCATGTCATTTTAGTCACTCTGTATTCCCCAAGTACTAGCATAGGATCAGGCATATTATGAGTACTTTATAAAATGTCTGATAATTCAACCTAGAAATTCCATTTCTAGGAATTTATCCTTAGAAAATTTTTATAAAAGTACACAAAGAGATATATGCAAGGAAGTTCATCAAAGAATATTCTGTAACCAAAAGTCAGAGTACCTTAACAGTAAGACAACCGGCTAAATAAACTAGGTTCCACAATATGATAGCATATTACACAATTATTGACAATGATGGTACTAGTTCATATTAATTCATGAAGGAAAATATCCATGATAAATTGCCAAGTACAACAGGCAGACTAAAAAGAATATCCACAATGTTGGGAGGTGACTGACTCTCATATATGAAGAACACAGGCTTTGCTGTCTTGATCCAGGATATGAAACTAAGATTTGACAGTTATCAACTAGGAGACATCAGACATGTTAGTTTTCAGTGCCACTGTTGCCTCATAGATAAACTGGAGAATAATAGTATCTACTTTATAAAGTTGTTATTAAAGTTAAGTAACATAATACACATAAAGCACCTCATTATAAGCAATGAATAAAATGAAAACATGACATGCCCCATATTCCATGTATTAAAAAAAGTATCTTTAATTAAAAAAACTTTAATTCTTTGATAAATGATCTTTAATAATTTTTTTCTTTTTTTTTTTTTAAAGATTTTATTTAATTATTTGACAGAGAGAGAACACAAGCAGGGGGAGTGGGAGAGGGAGAAGCAGGCTTCCTGCGGAGCAAGGAGCCAGATGCAGGGCTGGATCCCATGACCCTGGGACCATGACCTGAGCCAAAGGCAGACGCTTAACGACTGAGCCACCCAGGCGCCCCTTTAATAATTTTTTAATACTAGGATGCCCTTTCTCTTTCTCTTACAGTAAACTTTTTTTTTTTTAAAGATTTTATTTATTTATTTGACAGAGGGAGAGAGAGAGCACAAGTAGGCAGACAGGCAGGCAGTGGGAGAGGGAGAAGCAGGCTCCGCGGAGCACAGAGCCCAATGTGGGGCTCGATCCCAGGAAGCTGGGATCATGACCTGAGCCGAAGGCAGACGCTCAACTGACTGAGCCACCCAGGCGCCCCTACAGTAAACTTTTTTAAAAAAAGATTTTATTTACTTATTTTAGAAAGAGAGAGTGAGAGGAGGGAGAGGAGCAGCGGGGAGGGAAAGAGTAGAGGAAAGAATCTCAAGCAGACTCTGTGCTGAGCATGAGCCCGGTGTGGGGCTCGATCTCACGCCACTGAGATCATGACCTGAGGCAAAACCACGAGTCAGAGCTTAACCAACTGAGCCACCCAGGCGCCCCTCTTTTAGTAAACTTTATTTGAGATTTTCAGGACTGCTCTTTATTACAACATCACTAAATTTTAAAGATTTATTTATTTATTTATTTATTTGACAGAGAGAGACATAGCGAGAGAGGGAACACAAGCAGGGGGAGTGGGAGAGGGAGAAGCAGGCTTCCCGCCGAGCAGGGAGCCCGATGCGGGTCTCGATCCCAGGACCCTGGGATCCTGACCTGAGCCGAAGGCAGACGCTCAACGACTGAGCCACCCAGGCGCCCCAACATCACTAAATTTTAGAACTAAGTTTGAGAATGTAATTCTTCTTAATTAATAATATTAGCAAAAAAGATTCATAGGAATCAAGAAGTAGAGCAAGGCCCCTTTTGCTCTCCATCCCTAGCAGCTCCAAAAAGACACCATTTGGCATCATAAAACTCAAGAAATTTGATTTGATAAGGTATCATTCTGAACACATTAAAAACATTTGATCAAGTTCTTCTGTATAACATGTCTAAATATTTATTGTTACTACCACTTTCTCCCCCCTGTTATAAATCTCTACTTAGGAGCAACCTTGAATTACTTAGAAAAAAAAAAAGGGGGGGTTTCTGATTCTGAAAAGATATCTTACTTGATAACTTGTTACCCTAGTAAATGTTTTCATAATCCTAAAATGTATAAAGTCTTCAAAAGTCTTTCAAATTAGAGGAGAACATTGTACTCTCTGTACAGACAGCAATATAATAAATCTTCCGACTGTACTGTATTTCTTTTCAAAGTGTTGGGAGAGTCTTTATCTCCTTAAATAATCAATTTTTGTGATTCTACTTTACAGAACAAACAAATGTACACAAGTGCACAGACAAAATATTTGGAAAAACATCGAAATAGTTCTTCACCAAAACAATAAGCTGCCTTCACTTTGTTCTGTGACTGAACACAATCAAGGTAAGCAGCATTCTTAAATGGGGTCTGAGGGTTTTGGCTAGGAGTCTTTTCTCTGGCGCTCAGATATCTGACTGGGACGGCGGGGGTGGGGGGTCTTCTCCGCGGGTGGGCTCGAGCGTCTAGAGGGCAGAAGATTCAGCTGTGACGCTAGGGTCGGAGTCACACAGTCCAGGCTCTGCACCCAATTCAGTCAGACACACGCCATCACCCACTAGTCCCGACCTCACAACCGCACATAGTCCTGATGTCACACCTGGGCCCCGTCACGCCCACAGTCACCCAGATACACAACTACAGCACCGCCGTTCTCACGCACACTCGGCCTGAGATGAGCGGCTCGCAACGCTCTGCGGTGCTGCAGTGCTTCCCTTCCCTCTCCTAATCTCCAGGCCGCAACGCCTTTCCTACAGATGGCTGGAACCAACCCTGCGAACCAGGACTGCTCACCCGGGGTGTCGCACCTGCCTCACGGTGATGCTCCGTGTAAGGGAGAACACGACGTAACCGGCATGTCCGCACACAGCCCCCGGGGCTTAACGGGCCGCGCGCGGAGGCTGCTGGGAGCTCGCGCTGTAGGCACTGAGTGCGCCGGCGCGGCCAGCCCCAGGGAGCCGAGCATCTACCCCGCCCGCTGGCTGAGTGAGGCGGAGGTCTGGGCGGGCTTCAGCCGGGGCGGGGCGGGGTTCTCGGCTCTTTGTCCCGAGGAGTCCCGGCAGGTCCAGGAGCGCTGCGGGGGCGAACGACGGGCGCAGTAAAGGGGGATGTGCGTTAACGTGACTCTCCGTAGGACCTACTCGGATGGCGCTGCGTGTCTGTCTTTGGAGTGGTTTTGGGTGCGATTTTTTCATTGGGTGTGGCCGGTTTGTGTTTGAGAGGTGCTACTTCGCGGACCGGAATGTGGTTTGTGAAGGAGATTTTAACAGGAATTGTGTGTCAGACTGTGTAGGACCGAGAATGTTGTGGCAGCCTGTGAGAGAATGGGTTGGACAGTGCCTGTGAACGTGTCTGTAATTGAACATTTAGGTGGCGCGGTTTTGATAGATTTTTTTCCCCTAGGCCTTCCCTACAGACCGTGGTTGGAAGTCCCTCAGTGTGCGCTGATTGTGTGGCGAGTGTGTGTGCTTCTGGTGTGTTCCTCAGGACTGTGACGAGGTAGGATGATTAGATGGGACCGGGATACTCACTCTCCCCAACCCTGAAATAGAGAAATGAATGTTCCATTTTCAAGGAGCATCTTTACTGAAGGATTTGGTGGAAAAAACCCTGATTTTTCTGGAGAATTATGTATTTACATTTAATCACAAGTTTATTATGGAGAAGAATGTAAACAAGCATAACTTTTAAAATAAGATTTCAAAGGAAGTTCCTGTCATGGAGTAGTTTATTTGCTTCTTCTCCGGATTCCTAGAGTAGGCTGTTCCTCTTAGTGTCAAGGGGACTTTGTTGGGAAGATTTAAGAAGCCCTAGGCTAAGAAAAAAACATCTTTTTTTTTTTTTTTAAGATTTTATTTATTTATTTTGACAGAGAGAGAAACAGTGAGAGAGGGAACACAAGCAGGGGGAGTGGGAGAGGGAGAAGCAGGCTCCCCACTAAGCAGGGAGCCCGATGCGGGGCTTGGGATCGTGACCTGAGCCGAAGGCAGACGCTTAACGACTGAGCCACCCAGGCGCCCCCAAAACATCTTTTTTTTTAAAAAAGATTTTATTTATTTTAGAGAGAGAGAGAAAGAGAGAGAGCTTGAAGGACAGGGGAGGGGGTGGCAGAGGGAAAGGGAGAAGCACACTCCTCCCTGAGCAGGGAGCCCGATGTGGGACTCGATCTGAGGACCTTGAGCTGAAGGCAGACCTAAACCGACTGAGCCACCCAAGCACCCAAGAAAATACATCTTTACAGAATAGGGAAGCAGTATGGCTAGAGCAGACGACCCAGGATTAGGGAGTCAAATATCTTAGGTTCTAGATCAGATACTCTTTGTTAAAGGAGGGCAAGAAACTTGTTTAAGACTCAAAGTATCAGTTCATGCTGACATTACTAATTCAAATTTAATGTTACAAGGTTTTATTCTTACCTTTTATATTTCTGCTTTTTTTTCCTCTAATCTTTCTCTAGAAATCCTGCCTGGTTCCTAGTAATATTAGCATATTTATATATTTGCAGTAGCCTAGAATGGCCATAAAATAGTTTAAAATGGTAATGCCAATATTATTACTAACAATAAAGCTAGTACATACAATTTTATTTATTTATTTATTTATTTATTTTTAAAGATTTTATTTATTTATTTGACAGAGAGAGAGAGATAGTGAGAGCAGGAACACAAGCAGGGGGAGTGGGAGAGGGAGAGGGAGAAGCAGGCTTCCCGCGGAGCAGGGAGCCCAACGCGGGGCTCGATCCCAGGACTCTGGGATCATGACCTGAGCCGAAGGCAGACGCTTAACGACTGAGCCACCCAGGCACCCAAGTACATACAATTTTAGATTATAGTTATTCTAAAGTGGAGGTTGGCAAACTACAGCCTGCAGGCCAAATCTGGCCTGCCATCTGTTGCATAGCTAGTGAGTAAAGAATAATATCTATCTTTTTAAGTGGTTTAAAAAAATCAAAAGAAGAGTAATATTTTGTGAGGTGTGAAAATCATGCATTTCAGATTTCAGTGTCCATAAATAAAGTTTTACTGGGAACATAGCCAAGTTCATGTATGCATTGTCTATGGCTGCATTTGAGCTACAAGGGCAGAATTGAGTAGTTATGCAGACTGAATGGCCTGCGGAGCCTAAAATACAGTCAATTCTCATTATTCACAGTAGTTCTATAAAGTTGTTGCAAACACTGAATTAGCAAACCATTGCTCCTAAAGGAAATACGGGGTTTCCTGCAAACATCTGATGACATTTTCTTCAACCAATCAATACATACCTGGTTTTGGGCGCCTGGGTGGCTCAGTTGGTTAAGCGACTGCCTTCGGCTCAGGTCATGATCCTGGAGTCCCAGGATCGAGTCCCGCATCAGGCTCCCTGCTTAGCAGGGAGTCTGCTTCTCCTTCTGACCCTCCCCCCTCTCATGCTCTCTCTATCTCATTCTCTCTCTCAATAAATAAATAAAAAATCTTTAAAAAAAAAAATACCGGGCGCCTGGGTGGCTCAGTTGGTTAAGCGACTGCCTTCGGCTCAGGTCATGATCCTGGAGTCCCTGGATCGAGTCTCGCATCGGGCTCCCTGCTCGGCAGGGAGCCTGCTTCTCCCTCTGACCCTCCCCCATCTCATGTGCTCTCTCTCTCTCATTCTCTCTGTCTCAAATAAATAAATAAAATCTTTAAAAAAAA
>NW_022589761.1:6635102-6896432 GCF_004348235.1 Phoca vitulina | reverse complement strand
AAATAAAATAAAAAATACCTACCTGGTTTTATGTGTTTCTACTTGAAGACACAGTTGAGAGACCTGGGTGGCTCAGTCATTTAAGCATCTGCCTTCAGCTCAGGTCATGATCCCAGGGTCCTGGGATCAAGTCCTGCATCAGGCTCCTTGCTCAGCGGGAAGCCTGCTTCTCCCTCTGCCTGCCACTTCCCCAGCTTGTGCTCTCTCTCTCTCTGACAAATAAATAAAATCCTTTAAAAAAAATAAAGACACAGTTTATGTATAGTTGATTCATCAACATTGGACTCATGGCCAAAAGCACCTAAGGCTCATGCCTGAATAAAGTTGATCTAATACATGTATTTTCTCTGTAAGGCACATCACAGACTTGTGCTTAGGAACACTAGGCAGCACTTCAGCACTATGCTTTGGGGTCATTTGAAACAGCAAAATCACCAATAAAAAGCACAAAATGAAAAAAAAAAAAAACCCATGGTACTAAAGAGACTGAAAAGAACACTTATTTTTTTTTTTTTTAAGATTTTATTTATTTGACAGAGAGAGACACAGTGAGAGAGGGAACACAAGCAGGGGGAGTGGGAGAGGGAGAAGCAGGCTCCCCGCCGACCAGGGAGCCCGATGCGATCCCAGGACTCCGGGATCATGACCTGAGCCGAAGGCAGATGCTTAATGACTGAGCCACCCAGGCACCCCCAAAAGAACACTTATTTACGGTATAAGAGCTGAAACAAGAAAGCGGAGGGTTACCTTATTTGACGTCAGCTGAGAACATGTGTGTCAAGGGACTCATTTTTCATTTTTCTTCACATGTCCACGAATGAACACAAAAGTGCTACAGGTACTGACTTTGGGATCACAAATAAAATTTTAGCACATAGGTAGGTTTGCAAATATGGAATGCACAAATAATGAGGATCAACCAATTTACTACCTGGCCCTTTACAGAAAAAGCTTGCCAGCCCCTGTTTTAGAATATATCCCTCTTAGTTATAAAATTAGAATATTTAAAAACTACTTGAAGTAATTCCATTCCTGTGCCATCAATAATTTCTCTAATTGACTGTAACATATTAAATAAATTAAAATATGGGCTCCTGGGTGGCTCAGTTGGTTTTCGTTGGGTGGCCGACTCTTGGTTTTGGTTCAGGTCATGATCTTGGGTGGGCTCCCGGCTCCAGGGGGAGTCTGCTTGAGGATTCTCTCTCCACTCCCTCTGCTCCTCCCCCTGTTCACTCTCTCTGTCGTTCTCTCAAATGAACAAATAGATCTAAAAAAACCTTGTAAATAAAAATCCACAAATGAGAAAAAATGGTGTGAAAAAGGAAAGCTCTTCTTTATAGAATGTCAGCTATTAAGTTTGATTTTACATGATTATGAACGCAGTTTCAAATATATTTATGATATTTGGTTTTGAAGAGGTATTTTTACAGTATGGTGTTTTCCTTTAAGTTCATGTCCATTTCTATTATATTCTCTCATGCCAGCTATCACCTGCATTTAAATAAAACAGCAACATCATTAGAATGACATCTTGGCATGAAAGCTAGCTATTGGTGAGGTAATAGAACACAATTTATCAGGCAACACTGAATTTTCTTTGAAGTCAGGCTCTTTCTGATTTCTTCCAGTGCTTCATGTTTGCCTTCCCTGCTAGTGACCAACTCTTTTGCTTCTTGACACTCAGTGCCACTTGCATTGGTAGAAACAAGGTGCCCAGGGAATAGCTTTTCCAAAGCCGAGCAAAAGTTGGGTGAATGAATTCTAATTACAGAAGCAGTGTTGGTAGCTTGTGTGCACCCTCAAATGCATTACTACTGGGGTGCTGGCTTAAGCCTGTATGGTTGCTGGGTACCTGTCCAGGGAGGGAGGGTGCTGCTGCATTGCTCACTCCTTAGGTGTAGATTGCCTGGACCAAAACTCATACTTGCTTACCAAAGGGTTCTACACCCAATTCCAATGTGTTTGTCAGAGAGGGGAGGTTCCCCACACCACCAAGCAATTCTTGGGAACCAGCTGGGGATCCTACAATTCAACTCAATTCTGACGCTGTCTACATGGAGACAGCATCAGAACTCACAGTTTAAAAGCTCTGTCCTACAAGAATTCCCCCAACTACTTCAGACGCCAGTCACAAGTCCAAGTTATCACCTGTTCTTGTGACCAACTGCTATATATTTGAGGTTCCAGTGACTTCCTCCTTGGGTTCAATTAATTTGCTAGAGTGGCTCGCAGAACTCACAGAAACATTTTACTTACTTGAGTACCAGTTTATTATAAAAAGCTATAACTCAGGAACAGACAGATGGAAGGGAAGCATACGGCTTCTAAAGCATAGACCCTAATCCTTAGGTGTTCCAAAAGTCACCTTATTAACCCATCAAAAGACACCGTGATTGTTCTCATCACAGGAAATTCCAATTGTTTTAGGAGCTTTGTGCCAAAAACAAGAGGAAGACCAATTATATATTTCTTATTATAAATCACAATATCACACTTACATCATCGCTGTCATGAGCAGGTGGGCTTCTGAATGTACAGAGCTTCTCAGTAGTGGCAGGCCAAGGCGTTCTCTTAATGACTTCAAAGCCTATGAGAAATTGCAAATGTATTTGTATCTTTACAACGATGTATTCATATATTATTTAATACAGTGACAGAAAGCAATAAAAAATAGTTAAACATAGCAATGGAAAAAGGGTATGAACAGGCAGTTAATCAAAGAAAAAATATATTGTTAATAAGCATACAAATTTAATCAAGTTAGTGAGAAGAATGATCTCGAAAGAAGTGTGATTTTAAATGAATTCTTTTGGGGCACCTGGGTGGCTCAGTTGGATAAGCTTCCAGCTCTTGATTTCGGCTCAGGTCATGATCTCAGGGTTGTGAGATTGAGCCTGGCATTGGGTTCCATGCCTGCTTGGGATTCTCTCTCTTCCTCTCCCACTGCCTCTCTGCCCCTGCCCCCCACCCCCAACTTGTGCTCTTGCTCGGGCTCTCTCTCTCAAAAAACCATGAATAAAATAAAATGAACTCATTTAAATTAGGCAGAGAAAATTTTAAAAGATAAATATCAGGATAGGCATGGAAGTAGAAAACAAGTTATGCTCATGAGGGCAGTTTAGTAACATATATCAAAGACCACAGATTCAACTTTTAGAAGTTATTTTAAGGAAATAGTGAAGTAAATGCCCACAAATATGTGTGAATGCTTGTTCACTATGGGATGGTAATAATCTTGGAAGTAGTACATTAATAGGGCAGTAGTTAAATTTGGGGGTTTCATGTGTATGCTATTAATCTAGACAAAATATACTATTATAGACTGGTTAAATATGAGTGATATATAAGTACATATTATTATTTCCAGATTTAGAATGTGCAAACTGCCTGGATCAGCATGACCTTTAGTATTGTTCTCAAGGAAAAATGTACTTCCTAGACATCCACAATAAAAGACAAAAATAATCTATTTGATATGCTCTACAGAATCTATTCAAGTAATCACTGTGACTACAACATGAAAAAGAAAGTGAAATAGGTATAAATACTGTGAGACACCATATCGGTCTCCCTGCTCAGCAGGAAGCCTGCTTCTCTCTCTCCCTCTACCCCTCCCCCCTGCTCATGTCTCTCTCTCTCTAATAAATAAATAAAATCTTAAAAAAAATACTGTTCGACAGATACTACTTTATCCACAGATTATAAAGATCAAAAGAATCTATCATTTTATAATCAATACCCTAATAAGAGATATTAAATGCTCAGCTATTACTAGCATATTTTAAGTATTGTGAAGTATTATATCATAAAGATATTACAGGAAGAGGAGATGAAAAGTTGTCAAAGACATTTTGAGACATACATGTATTAATATTCACTCAAGGTCAATTCAATGTGAACTCATTTTGAAATACTCAGTATTTAAGTTGAATAAAATTCAAAATATAATCTCAATTAGTTTCTTATTGGAAATGGATAAAATAAAAAATTCTAATAAAGAATCATTTGTCTTTATTTCCAAATAAAACCAACATATTAATAATATATATAACTCTATTTCCAAGTAATAAGTTACTAAAAAGTGTAAGTTAAAGATCGCTGTAAAAGCACAGAAATAGATCTGAGGCTATGAGCATTTAATATATGATAAAAGTATTTTAATCTAGTAGGAGAAAGAGGGATAGTTCAGTAGTTGGTTGTGGCATAATTGGGCTTATTTCTGAATGGAAACAGAGCTGACATCCTGTATCACACCATATACAATAATGAATTCCAGATGGATTAAAATGTTAAAATCTCTGTGTGTGTATATACACCCACATATATGAAAAACTGCACACTCTATTCCTTTATCCTCTTCCCTCCAAAAGTTTCTATAAGCAATACCTTCCTAAGAAACAGAAAACATTGGAAATGGTTTGGGAAACCTATTTTATAGAAATGAAAGAGAGAAGAATATAAAGTAGGAATGTTTATTGAAGCACTACTTTTAAGTGGCAAAGAGGAAACAGTCTGAAATATCGAAGTTGGGGAATAGTTGAATAGGTATTGGTTTAAGCATACTTGGGTATGCAATATAATGTAACCATTCTAAAAACTAAGTTAAGGGGCACGTGGGTGGCTCAGTTGGTTAAGTGTCTGCCTGTGGCTCAGGTCATGATCCCAGGGTCCTGGGATCAAGCCCAGTATCCGGCTCCCTGCTCAGTGGAGCGGGGAGCCTGCTTCTCCCTCTCCCTCTGCCCTCCCCCCACTTGTGTTCTCTCTCCCACACTCTGCTCTCTCTCTCAAATAAATAAATAATCTCAAAAAAATAAAAATAAGAACTAAGTTAAATCATCATTTACTGACCAGGAAAATTCAAAATGCAGTTGAATTTAAAAAGCAAATTACAGAGAAATGTATAAGGTATCATCCATTTTTTGGGTAAAAATATACTAAAATAAATTAGTTGTGTTAATGTTTAAGTATAAAGAAATATATGGGGGATATACACAAGGTTCAAAAATTACTCAGAAGGAAATGGACAGAGAGAGGGGAAGGGAGTGAGAAATAATGGAGGACAGATTTTTTTGTTTATTGGTATTGCTTCATTGGTTTGGGTGCAAATGCATTATCTCTGTAATTTTTTTTTTAAAGATTTTATTTGACAGAGAGAGACACAGCGAGAGAGGGAACACAAGCAGGGGGAGTTGGAGAGGGAGAAGTAGGCCTCCCACGGAGCAGGGAGCCCGATGCAGGGCTCGATCCCAGGACCCTGGGATCATGACCTGAGCTGAAGGCAGACGCTTAACGACTGAGCTACCCAGGCGCCCCTATCTCTGTACTTTTTGATGAGAAACTTAACAAATAACAAATAACTTAAAATAGGCTTATAAAATAATATAAAATTTCATTTAGCAGTCTTTGTTTTGATAGTAATGCAAAATATTTGAACAAAATATCCTGTTTTTACTAATTCTCTTATTTGCTCTACTTTTCTTTCTTTTAAAAGATTTTTAAATTTAGAGAGAGAGAGAGCACATACAAGCGGGGAGAGGGGCAGAGGAAGAGAGAGAATCCCAAGCAAACTCCACACTGAGTGTGAAGCCCACTGTGGGGCTTGATCTCACAACCTTGAGATCGTGACCTGAGCTGAAATCAAGAGTTGGACGCTCAACTAATGAGCCACCCAGGGGTCCCCACTCCACTTTTCTTTTTTTTTTTTTAAAGATTTTATTTATTTGACAGAGAGAGACACAGCGAGAGAGGGAACACAAGCAGGGGGAGTGGGAGAGGGAGAAGCAGGCTTCCCGCTGAGCAGGGAGCCCGATGCAGGGCTTGATCCCAGGACCCCGGGATCATGACCTGAGCCGAAGGCAGACGCTTAACGACTGAGCCACCCAGGCGCCCCCGCACTCCACTTTTCTTAAATTGATTATAAAATATTTTACGAGCATACGCCTGTAACAAAATAACTCAATGTTTTTAAAAAATCAAAACCCTCTAATATGGGATCTAAGAAAAAAGGAAGTGGGGAATGGAAGGACAGACCTGTAACTTTGGATATTATATGGGATTTTCCTTCCAAGAATGGTATCTATCCAATGCAGGAAGTTGCTGCTAAGCATGAAAATTGAGGCATAGAAAAGATCTATTTCAAAACACTAACCTAACCTAAACAAAGTTAAGATGTGGGACATTTTCTTAACTTCAGATTTCTTAATCTAGGACTTTTGGTAGGCTTCCACACTCTAATGATAGAGTTAAGTAGTTCCTGCAGAAATAGTATGGCTCACAGGGCTAAAATATTTACTATCTGGCCATTATGGAAAGGCTGCTAACCTTTCATCTAGAACACAATACATAATTCCAGTGACATTTTTGTTGCTAGTGCAAAACTGTGATGGTCAGGCTAGTTTTCCTCTTCAAAGGTTAACTATTTTTCAAAATGTATATATATATATAAATATAAAATATCTCAACAATGGGATATGCAACATATAAAATATATCCAATTTTTAAACTTGATATGATGCTTAGAATAAAGAACTACATGTAGAAAATATTGGGGCTGAATCAAGTCCTTTAAAAAAAATCCTTACATTTGGAGCTTAGTTACTCTATCCCTGGAAATATATATATTTTTTATATTTATTTGACAGACACAGCAAGAAAGGGAACAAAAGCAGGGGGAGTGGGAGAGGGATGAAGCAGGCCTCCTGCTGAGCAGGGAGCCCGATGTTGATCCCAGGACTCTGGGATCATGACCTGAGCCAAAGGCAGGTGCCTAATGACTGAGCCACCCAGGCGCCCCTACCCCTGGAAATATTTTAATCTAAACCTGTTCACATCTAAGAAATTCTGGGTAAATTATCTTATTTTGTACCATTCCTTCATTTCCTTAAATTTCCTTGGGACCAAGGAGTTTACACTATTAAAAACTCACTGCTCTAGTCTCCAGAATAAAAGTAACTCATGGGCTGTTTGTGCAGTCCATATGTCTCCTTTGGCCCTCATGGTGTCCTTAAATAAAAATCTGAACTACCACTTAAAAATCAAGAGCTATTGGGCCGCCTGGGTGGCTCCGTTGGTTAAGCGTCTGCCTTTGGCTCAGGTCATGATCCCGGGGTCCTGGGATCAAGCCCCACATCAGGTTCCCAGCTCAGCAGGGAGCCCGCTTCTCCCTCTTCGTCTGCTCCTCCCCCCACCTCCCATTCATGCTCTCTCAAAATAAATATTTTTTAAAAAATCAAGAGCTATCACACACTAACAAAATAAATAAAATATCTGGATTCTCTCAAAAAATCAGAAGAGCTGGCAAAATGGGGCCTGTTTCCTCACATCCGTTAGCTGGAACTGGGCACTGGATATTATCCTCTTTAGCTACTGTCACAACCAGGTTCATTCCTATCATCCTTTTAATAGGTACCTATAGTTTGCTAGTTTCTTTAGTATGCTTGCATGTATCTTCATGGATGACACCAAAAAATAGCTTTCCTTTTTGGGTGTCCTAAGATTGTTCTAACATCAAGATTATATCTGAGTATGTTACGAGATGTCTAGGGGCACTTGGTGGTTAGGTGTCCAAGTCTAGATTTCAGCTGAGGTCATGATCTCAGGGTTGTTAGATCGCGCCCCAAGTCAGGCTTGCACTGGGTGTGGAGCCTGTTTGAAATTCTTTCTCTCTCTCTCTCCCTCTGCCTATCTCCCCATCTCTCTCTCTCTAAAAAAAAAACCAGTTGATAATGTTTTGCCTGAAATTTGGTTTGGTGCTTCATTAGTAGTAATAGTTACTATATCACACTAAAGTTCCCCTTTTCTGTGTTTTTATAAATCTTCCAAGAGTTCTCTGAGACAATGCTGTAATTTTTATTTTCCTAAAAAATAATTCAGGTTTTCAAATGTATCAGAAAGAAGCATTGTATTTAACATTTTATTTATTTTTATTATTTATTTAAAAAAATTTAAAGATTTTATTCATTCATTTGAGAGACAGAGAGAGAGCAGTGGCGGGGGGAGAGGCAGAGGGAGAAGCAGATTCCCTGCTGAGCTGGGAGTCCAATGTGGGGCTCAATCCCAGGACCCAGCAATGCTTAACCATCTGAGCCACCCAGGTGCCCCTTTTATTTTTAGTTTTTTTTTTAAAGATTTTAAGTAATCTCTACACCCAACTTGGGGCTTGAACTCACAACCCTAAGACCAAGAGTTGCACGCTCCACTAAGCCAGCCAGGCACCCCTAATATAACATTTTAAATCAGTAACTCTAAAGTTTCTCTTTGTGTATTTATCCATTTTTCAAACATGATTGTTTGTCTTTTCATACTTTTCCATCAGTTTCACAATGGTTTGTCTATATTTTTATTTGTTTTTATGTTAGGTATTATATGATGTAGTAAAAAGGATGCCAGTCTGAGTGAAGTCCTTCGCACATGGTACACACATTACTTTCCCCACCAACACGTAGGATTATTTCATGTTCCATATGAAAGAAGTCACGATGGAAAATTTTCTGAATTCATTACCCTGAGTGGTGTCTTTTTTCAACTGTATGTCCTGCCTGATGTTCAGCAAATTCTGCAGAAACTGTTGTTTTTCAACAAATAACACTAATGACAACGATGAATAAAATAATGACCAACATTCAGTGAGTATTTATTATATGACAGGCACAATTCTAAGCAGTTTATGTGTCTTAATTTATTTGATCCTCACACAAAATTTTGAGGTAGGTATTATAATTATCCCCATTTTATAATTTCTACTGAGACAAATATGTATAAAAACATAGAAAAATGCTTAAGAAGGATAAATACTAAACAGATAATGACTATCCTTCAGAATGGGAAATGGGTACAAGGATGGTAGTCGTGTGTTTGCCTTATTTGCAATGTTTAAATCTTTTAAAAGGAAAATATGTTCATGCATTATTTCTGCAATTAAAATACATGATACAAAGATATGCCTAGGGAGAATTTTCATCAGGAAACTGTGAATAATGGCAAAAACTCTGGAAAACTACAATTTCATTCAATAGGAATTTGATAAAATGATATCACACATCCTTATATTGCAACATAAGGAAACACCAGGAAGCAATGAAAGGATCTCTATTTACTGTGTTAAGTTTTTCATCACTGTTTTTACAAGAAGAAAGCCTATGTTTTGTAAATAACAAAAAGAATAAGCCATCTTTGAATAAAGAGATCACTTCTTTCAAGTTTTAAAGGTGTTTTACAAACTGTGATGTAAAGAAATTGGACTTTACAGTCACATAAATTTAAGATGGGTTAAAATACTACGAATATAGCACTATAGACAAATTAGGGGGGAAATGAAAATTAGGATTATATTTCACATGAATTCTGAGGTTTAAAATAAGGTTAAAAAGGTGTCAAAAGTGCTATGATTTTCAGTATTTGCTAGCTTGAATTATCTAATGTCAAAAGAAATACATGCTTTTATTAAAGGGCTTCCAAAATATATTCTACTCATAGGGTGTTTCTCCTACATGATTTTTCTCAGGTTGAATAAGCTAGAATCAACAAAGAAGATGTTTTCACATTATTCTATTTAAAGGGATTATTATCAAGGTAAATTCTCTAATGTTGAATAGTTTTGAGCTGTAATTAAAAGCCTTCCTACAGATTTCATATATTCTATGGTTTATCACCAGTACAAATTTTGATGTTGAATAAGTTGTGAGCCATAATTAAAGGTCTTTCCACATTCCCTATATTCATAGGGTTTCTCACCACTATGAATTCTATGATGACTAATAAGTTGTGAACTCTGAGAATAGGCTTTCCCACATATCTTACATTCATAGGGCTTCTCACCAGTATGAATTCTCTGATGTCGAGTAAGGTCTGAACCAGAACGAAAAGCCTTCTCGCATTCCTTACATTCATAGGGTTTCTCACCTGTATGAATTCTCTGATGTTTAATAAGTTGTGAGCTCTGACTAAAGGCATTGCCACATTCTTTACATTCATAGGGTTTCTCCCCCGTATGAATTCTCTGATGTTGAGTAAAATTTGAGCCACTACTAAAAGCCTTCCCACATTCTTTACATTCATAGGGCTTTTCACCAGTGTGAATTCTCTGATGTCGAGTGAAGTTTGAGCCACTACTAAAGGCCTTTCCACATTCCTTACATTCATAGGGTTTCTCACCAGTGTGAATTCTGTGATGTCGAGTAAGGTCTGAACCACAAATAAATGTTTTCCCACATTCCTTACATTCAAAGGGTTTCTTGCCAGTATGAATTTTCTGATGATGACTGAGTCTTGAGGGATGTCTAAAGGCCTTTCCACATTCCTTACATTCATAGGGTTTCTCAATGGTATGAATTATCTGATGTGTACTAAGTTGTGAGTCATGTCTAAAGGTTTTCCTATATTCCTTAGTTGCACAGTATTTCTCTTTATTATTAATGATTTGCTGTAATGTAAAGGATGGATGCTGACTGAAAGTGGGCATGCCTTCATGGGTGAATATCAGTTGACTGAAGTGTCCCTCCTGAGAGCCATGTTGTTTCTCAAACTGGCCATTACATTCCCAATCATCTCTGAAACTAGAGCACTGAAGGTCATGTCTTGTAAGTCTTTCCATTATCTCCCACTGCGCTGACTCTATTTCATAAATTTCCTTCTTCAGAAATAATTTCTTGGTCTCACATCTTGATTCCAGGACTGAAAGAAAATATGAAAGTAATCACTCACATTTTTCTTGTTTGGGAGAAATAAAACTTCAATAAAAATGGAAGAATTAAACTGAACTTTAAAAAAATAGACAAGAAAAGAGCGAGAACAGATCATATATTAAGATGAGGGCAGTAATAAGCTATTGGTTTCCAAACATTGCTATGGATCAGAATTACTTAGGGGAACTTGCTGAACATAAAGATGACTTAAGTCTTATCTCCCTTGTTACAAAATGACTCTAATCATAAATACACATATAAAATCTCACAGCATATGCACACACAGCTATAAGAGCATCCCACAGATGAACTGTAAAATAAGGGAAATGATCATACCTACTTAAAAGAGTTATTATCAGGATTAAATGAGTATGTCTAAGAAAAAATTCCCAGGCTTTGGCATACTTGGCCTGCAGCACTGCAACAATTTTTATAAGTAAAGATTTATTGGAAAACAGCTACACTTACTTGTTTACATATTGTCTATGACTGCTTTTAAGCTACAATGGCAGAAGTGAGTAGTTGTAACAGAGAACACATTGACTGCAAACTTAAAAATATTTATTACCTGGCCCTTTAGGAAAATGTTGCCAGCCCCTGGTTAGATCTATGTTGTCCATTACAGTAGCCATGAGCATATGTGTGTATTTAAATTTAACATAATTAAAATTAAATAAAAGTCAAATTTAATTCCTCAGTGGCACTATCCACATTTCCACTGGCCAATTGTGGCTAATGACTACCATGTTGGAAATGACAAACTTAGGATATTTCCATCATCACTGAAAGTTCTATTGGATAGCACTGGTCTAGATTCTGCAACTGGAGGCCCAGGGTCTCTTTAACAAATGATAAGGAAATAGAGGGTGGCAATCTAGATGGGAGAATGAATGAATCTAGTGTGAGTGTTAGATAGCGAGGGTTCTTTTGTGGCTAAATATGGAATATGTTTGGGGTTTGATGAAAATACTTTTTGGCTTGGAATTCTGTGATGCTGATCTTAGAAGAGAAAAGGACTTAACAGGTACATAAGCATTATGATAGCGATGACCAACTGACAGGAAGGGTATTTGTGGGTTTAAAGAGAAGGAAGAGACTATAAAAGCAGTGTTCTGTGCTACTGGAAGTTCAGAGTTACCAGATTCAGTCATGAATTTTGAACTCACACTCAGGTTAATTACAAGCTTTGTTTTCTTGGCCAAAGTAGTTCCTTTTTCTGAGCCCTCAATTCTCTGTTTATATAACAGAAGTAATAACTCTTATAATCATTGTGAGGGTTATAAATAATATATAAAAAGTATCTGGCATAAAATAAGTGTTTAGTATTTGAGAGATAATACGAAAGAATCTCTATACAAAAATGGGGATATTAGGCAGTGAAGTGTTTTGAAGACCACACTATGGACCCAGTGGGAAAGCCTCAAACCAAAAAAGTGAAAATCATTCGAGTACCATCGTCTCTTTCTCTCATATAATTATTCAGCAAATACCTCCTAATCTTGCCCCTAAATATATCTTGAAACTCTTCTTCCTATCTTTAATAAAATATCTAATACATCTCTTGAACTATCAGGACAGCCTCTTTCTTTCCTAGTTTCCCCACTTGAGGTTTGCAATCTTACATCCATCCCTTATATTTCTCTTACAATAAAAGCCAAACTGCTGAACATGGTCTATAAAGCTCTGAATGCCCTAGTTACTGCCTGCCTCTTCAAACACATCTCAAGCTATGCTCCCTTTTGGTTGCTAGGCTCCATCCATGCTGGCCCTATTTTGCAGTTCTTCAAATGATCCCAGTTTTTAGTCCCTTTCCAAATCTCTAAAGGTCATACTTTTTGAGGCCTTCCCTGACTCCATGACCAAATTATACCCTCCCTGTAATTACACTTTTAGCACTCTGTTCTCTTCCTTAACAGGATTTTCAGAATTTGTAATTACATATTTATTCAGGTTCACTTAATATCTTTTCCCCTGAATAGGTGTTAAGGTCCTTGTGTTTACTTCATTTTAAAAGTAAAATGTCTATTGTCTTCATCAATGTGTATCCAATTCTAAGCACAGTATCTGATACATACTGGAAGATCAACAAATATTTATTAACTGACTCAATTAGCAAGTATTTGAATATATACTCCTTAATAAAAGATGTCTTTAAAAATTCCTCTAGAAAAAAAAGGACACACTCTTTTCAAACACCACACAGTGAATATATACATTTATTACTGTTCCTTCAAGAAGTCCCACTAAAGTGATAGTGATGAGATTAAACAAAAGAAGAAACTCCGTAAGGACAAAGAATAGGAGAGGGAAGAGCAACAACCAAATTTTGGAAGCTAGAGTAGAGGTAATGGTA
This sequence comes from Phoca vitulina, assembly GCF_004348235.1. Taxonomy (NCBI): domain Eukaryota; kingdom Metazoa; phylum Chordata; class Mammalia; order Carnivora; family Phocidae; genus Phoca; species Phoca vitulina. The sequence continues at coordinate 6,883,397 of NW_022589761.1, read as the reverse complement.
ATAAATAATGTGTCAACCATAAACACACTGAAACCTAGGTTGCAGATTGGTCTTACTGTACAATCTAGTTATTTCCAAGAACTGCAACCAACAGGTATCTTTGAAAGCTGGGTGCATGAGGGGCTGCAAAAAGGAAGATTAACTGAAAATCTGTAAGAAACAGACAGACCTCAGATTCTCAAATCTACCCCATATAGCAGGCTGATCCCCCAGCCTGATATCCTCAGTAAACTTTCAGAATCTGGCAGTCAAGCTCATTTTATTGATTCCTAGAAAGAAAGTAGAGAATTCCATTCTGGAGAAAACCAGCCCAAAAGAGAAGACTCGGTAAGTTGTATCAGTCAATGAACTGTTCTAAGCAGATCACTCTACAGTACCTACCACCAATAAATTTACACATTCTCAGATGTAAATGAGCTCAGATCAACTTTTTACTACCACAGTTTTATATGAGCAGACAGCCTTGAGTCATTAACAATTTCAGGAAAATCTTAAACATGAGAGATTAAAATGAACAAGGAAAAAAACTCAGGAAAGAGAGACAGTGGAGAAAAATTTAAAAATTCAGAAAAAGAATGCTTCTAAAAACATAACAATCTCATAAGAGAATAATGTCAGAAAAAATATTCAAAGAACAATGAGAATTAGAACTTAATAAAATCTCACAGAAAGTATAAAAAATATGAAAAATAGAAAAAAAAATTCTAGAGCTAAGACAAGAAATTCAAGATCTGAATTATGAGTGTTCAATCATTCAAAAAATTTAATGAGCCTATTCTATGTGTCAGACGTGGTGCCAGGCACTGGAAATAAAAAGTGAACATTCAAAATTTGAAACAGAGAAGATAATGGGGAATAAATAATCAAGAAAATAATACAAGAAAATCTCAGAGATTTTGTTTCTAGAATGAAATGTCTCAGTGAGTGCCCAAATGAAAGAATAAAATCAACATCATGATACCTCAACTTGAAGTATTAGAACATTTTATAAAGAATAAATTCTAAAAGTTTCCAAAGAGATTAAACAAATCACAGAAAAGAATTAAGAACCTGAATGTGTTTTAGATTTCTCAATGACACTAGATGCTAAATTTTATTTTTTTTTATTTTTTATTTTTTTAAAAGATTTTATTTATTTATTTGACAGAGAGAGAGATAGCGAGAGCAGGAACACAAGTAGGGGGAGAGGGAGAAGCAGGCTTCCTGCCGAGCAGGGAGCCCGACGTGGTACTCGATCCCAGGACCCTGGGATCATGACCTGAGCTGAAGGCAGACGCTTAACGACTGAGCCACCCAGGCGCCCTAGATGCTAAATTTTAAAAATCCATGGAACAATGCCATCAAAATTTTGAAGTTAAGTTTTTCAAAATAAAATTACATCTCCAGTCAAATATCCATGAAAAATGAAGGTGAAATGAAAACATTTTCAGACATATAAGGGTTCATAAAATACACTATTTACTTTTCTTGAATACTTTCCTTGGTTGCTTTTGGGACATGTGCCTTAGAATAATGAAGGAATAAACCAAGAAAGAGGATGGCAAGAGATCCAAGAGTCAAAGTATATCAATGTATCCAAGGCATCCAAATATAGAAGCGATCAAAAGAAATTCAAAGGAGTATGGTGAAGGGAATCAATGGGATGATAATGAAGAGAAATTCTAAAATGACAGCTATGTAATAGTCTCAACTGGGACAGAAGAACAGAAGGTTAGAGGAGAAATGTCTCTTAAAAAATAAACCAGTTACCTGATGTGTCTGAAAAGAGATTAATGAGAGATACTGAGAAAACTGAGCAATTCTCAATTAAGACAAGGATTAATTGCATGGAAAAGTTCGAACAAGTCATATAGGAAGTGAAATGTGACTAGAGCTCAGCAATGAAAGACATTTTACATAGTCATTAAGTGAACAGAATAATAATTTAAAAATCATGCTACTTGGAAGATGAAGGTGTACGCTAAATCTTCAAATTCCACAGTGAAAAGTCAGTTATCACTAAAACAAGAATTCATGAAAAAAATTCTCAGAGAAAGGATAAAAATGATGACAAAAAAGTAGTAAGAGTCATGGGAAGGGAGAATTATATTTAAAAAATGAGTTCTGGATGATGCAATGATGCAGATCTAACAATGAAACAAATTTTCAGGGCTGAACAAAATGCTTAGTAATCACAGAGCTCCCTTCTGTGTTAAGCAGAATTTATGAAGAGTTTTAACTGGATATATCTTGGTAGAATTTCTTAAGTTCAAAGAAAAAGAGAACTTCACAGAAGTAAAAACCTGATGAATCAGGTTGTATCTTATTTATGCATTTGTGTTTGATGTTGCCCCCAACAGTTCTCTAAAGTTTTGATTTAGTTATTAGCCTTGAGATATCAGATTTAATATGAAAATCTGGATTTCTGATTTCCTGAAAAACAACATTATCTGGAAGCACTGGGCCAGCATTCTCCTATGACAGCTGTCTTCTAGACTTAACAAGTGCTTACTCCTTTAAGATGGTATAAATTCTCTCATTAGCCAGTCTCCCCACTACTGCCTGGTCCCACAGGGACCCTCAGGTGAGTCTCAGTTTACAGTATTGCTTTTCTTAATTTCACCTTCATTCCTGAAACATTTTTGCTGGATTTGGAATTCTGGGTTAACAGTTCTTTAGCACAATAAAATATTGTTCCACTTTCTTCTGGCCTCCATGGTTTACTAAGAGAAAGAGAAATACAGTCATTCAAATAATGGTTTCCCTATATGTATTATTTTTTCTATGGTTCTCTCATTACTTTTTTGGTCATCCATTTTCAGCAATTTGATTGTGATGTGTCTGGTACAGATTTGTTTCTCGTTTGGGGTGGTTGAGCTTCTTATGTTTTATCTTTTACCAAATTTAGTAAGCCATTATTTCTTCAAATACTTTTTTCAGTCCTGAACTTTGTCCTTCTGGGACTTCAGTGACAAATGTTAAACCTCTATTGTCGTCTCCCATGTGCCTGAGGCTACATTCTTAAATTTTTAAGTTTTTAATCTTTATTCTCTGCTATTTATGTGAACTAATTTCTTTTGACTTACCTTCAAGTTCATTAACTTCTCCATTATTTCCATTCTATCGAGCTTATCCAGTAAGTTTAAAAAATTTTGGCCACCGTATTTTTCAGTTCTAAAATTTCCATGTTTCTTTTTATATCTTCTATATTTTAATTGGCTTTTTGCTATGGAGTTTATGGGTTCTGCATATATCTTTTATTTTTTTTAAAGATTTTATTTATGTGATACAGAGAGACACAGCGAGAGAGGGAACACAAGCAGGGGGAGTGGGAGAGGGAGAAGCAGGCTTCCCGCGGAGCAGGGAGCCCAATGCGGGGCTCGATCCCAGGACCCTGGGATCATGACCTGAGCCGAAGGCAGACGCTTAACGACTGAGCCACCCAGGCGCCCCCTGCATATATATTTTAGATATTACCCCCTTATCAAGATATATGATCTGCAAACATTCTGTCCCATTCTGAAGGTTGCCTTTTAATTTTGTTGACAGTTTCCTTTGCCGTGCAGATTTTGGGTTTGATGTGGTCCCACTTATTTTTGCTTTTGTTGTCTTTGCTTTTGATGTCAAATTCAAAAAAAATCATCACCAAGACTGATATCAAGGATCTAGGAGCTTACTGCCTACATTTCCTTCCAGGAGTTTTGTGGTTTCAAGTCTTATGTTCAGGTCCTTAATCCATTTTGAGCTGATTTTTGTGTATGGTGTAAAATAGAGGTCTATTTTCATTCTTTTGCATGTGGCTCTCCAGTTTCCTCAATACCATTTATTGGAGATTGTCCTTTCCCCACTGTATATTCTTGGCTCCTTTGTCATAAATTAATTAACCATATGTGTGTTCGTTTATTTCTGGGCTATTTGGTTCCATCGATTGATGTGTCTGTTTTTATGCCAATACCATACTGTTTTGGTTTTGATAGCTTTTAATAAATAGTCTGAAATCAGGAAGTGTGATGCCTCCAGCTTTGTTCTTTCTCAAGATTGTTTTGGCTATTTGGTTCTTTTGTGGTTCTACACAAATTTATGATTGTTCTATTTCTCTGAAAATTGCCACTGGAATTTTGATAGGGATTTCACTGAATCTGTAACTTGCTTCGGGTAGTATGGACATTTTAACAATGTTAATTCTTTGAATCCATGAACACAAATATCTATTTATTTGTGTCTTTTCAATTTCTTTCATCAGTGTCATAGTTTTCAGTGTTCTTTCACCTCTTTGATTAAATTTATTCCTAGATATTTTATTCTTTTTGATGTAATTGTAAGTGGGATTATCTTAATTTCTCTGAGTATTAATTATTAGAACATAGAAATGCAACTGGTTTTTGTATATTGATTTTGTACCCTGGGCCTTCATTGAATTCATTTATTAATTTTAACAGTTTCTTGGTGGAGTCTTTAGAGTTTTCCATATAAATATTATGTCATCTGCAAATAGAGAAAGTTTTACTTCTTCCTTTCTAAATTAGGTGCCTTTTCTTTTTCTTGCCTAATTATTCTGGCTAAGACTTCTGGTACTATGTTAATAAAAGTGGTGAGAGGAGGCACCCTTATCTTATTCCTGATCTTAGAAGAAAAGCTTTCAGTTGAGTATGTTAGCTGTGGACTTGTCATATATGGCCTTTATTATGTTGAGGTACATTCCCTCTACACCCACTTTGTTGAGAGTTTTATTCATGGATGCATGTTGAAAAAAAAAACACATATTTTTTTTTGAGAGAGAGTGGGGGAGGGGCAAAGGGAGAGGGAGAGAGAAAATCTTAAGCAGGGAGCCAGATGTAGGGCTAATCTCACAGCTCTGAGATCATGATTTCAGCTGAAATCAAGAGTCAGACGCTTAACCAACTGAGCCACTCAGGTACCCCCTGAAAAACATTTTTTTAAAAGTTTTTATTTATTTGAGAGAGAGTGAGAGAGAGAGCGAGAGCATGAGCAGGGAGGATGGGCAGAGGGAGAGGGAGAAGCAGGCTCCCCACTGAGCAGGGAGCCCCGTGCGGGACTTGATCCCAGGACCCCAAGATCATGACCTGAGCCAAAGGCAGACACTTAACTGACTGAGCCACCCAGGTGCCCCCCCAAAAACATTTTTAATGAAACTTTACTTATAATGTAAATTTTTAAATTTATATGGAAAACAAAGTATAATCAAACATTTCTGAAGGAAAGGGTGGAGGGTTCTGTCTTGTCAGAGATCAGGACTTTTTATAAAAGTAAGACTAATTAGGACAGGGATAGATAAAAAGGCCAATGCGACAAGAGATATATATATATACACAGAATTTTAATATATGCAGAAGGAACATGTGGATTGGTGGATCAGTGGAAAATGGATGGACTTTTCATTCAATGGGGAAAAGATAATTTGTTTTTATATGGGAAAAAATTACAACTGATCTCTACCTCAAACCATTCATAAAAATAAATTTTGGTTATGTTAATAGGGCTTTAATAAGAAAGCCAAAACATAAAAATTCTTGAAAGAAAAAATAGAGGAAAACTGGGCTAGGAAAAGGTTTAAGATTCAAAGATATGGGGGCACTTGGCTGGTTCAGTCAGTAGAGCATGCAACTCTTGATCTCAGGGATGTGAATTTGAGCTCCACGCTGGGTGTAGAGATTACTTAATAAAATCTTCAAAAAGAAAAAAAAAAAGACCCAAAGATATGAAGCATATAGCAAAAAAAGTAGACTGTTTTATAAACTATATATAACTTAACCATTATATATATAACTTAACCACACTAACATATAGAATTACTATTCATCAAAAGACATCATAAAGTAAATAAAGAACCTACAACAGGAAAAGATGTCTACAAAATATGTTATTGACCAAAAATTAGTATCCTCAAAATATGTAAGAAATTCCTACAATCTTAGGAAAAAGACAAATGGCCTAATACAAAAATGATCAAAATGGCATTACACAGAAGGGGCAATAATGGCCAAATAAGGAAAGGCAATCATCTTTAATAGTAACAAGGAAAATTTAATTTAAAACAATAAAATAAGATTTTATACTCATCAGATTATTAAAAAATGAAAAAAAAATCTTTCAGTATCAATTATAGGGAAAGACAGTGATAGAAACACCTGGAAAATGGTTTGGTATTACCTAGTAAAGCTCAGTAAGTATGTATGCCAAGACCCAGCAATTACATTCCTAGGTATATTTCCTAGCAAATCTCCTGCATATGCAAGTCCAGAGATTTACATGTTATTATCTTATAATTTTATGTTCATTATGTTATATATATCCTATTGTGTATACAGTTTTTTTAAAAAAGATTTATTTATTTGAGAGAGAGAGAGTGTGTGGGGAAGGGTAGAGAGGGAGAGAGAAACTTTAGCAGACTCCTCGCTGAGCCTGGAGCCAGATGAGGGGCTTGATCCAGGACCCTGAGATCATGACCCGAGCTGAAACCAAGAGTTGGACGCCTAACCGACCGTGCCACCCAAGGGCCCCTTTTGTATACAGTATTATTTATTTACTTATTTATTTATTATAAAGATTTTATTTATTTATATGTCAGAGAGAGAGTGCGTGCACACAAGCAGGGGGAGCGGCAGGCATAGGGATATGCAGGCTCCCCACTGAGCAAGGAGCCGGAGGTGGAACTTGATCCCTGGACTCCGGGATCATGACCTGAGCCGAAGGTAGATGCTTAACCAACTGAGCCACACAGGCATCCCTACGGTTTTGGTTTTTGTTTTTTTTTTTTAATAAATAACTATACTTTTTTTTTTTAAACAAAAAACTTAATGGATAGGCTGAAGAGCCAAATGGTCAATGCTGAAGTGAACTAATACAAAATAAGCCAAGGAATTCCATGTAAAGGCAGTATAAATTGAAAAAAAAGGATAAAAAGTAATAGACAGTAAGGATAATCCATATGTTCTAATGTCTAATTATAACCTCAAATAATAGAGAATATGTTCTGTTCATGGTCTTATGGTAAGCAAAGACTTCTTAAAGAGGACAAAAAAGTAAAGATAATGTGATTCTGTTTATGTAAGATTCTAAAAGAAGCTGAGGAAGAATTTCTCACTTAAGATCCAATGAGTGTGAAGCACAAAAGACTGATAAATTTGACTAAAATTAAGAACTTCTGTTCACAAAATGAAACCATAAAGAGAGCTAAAAGACATTTCAGAATGAGAGAAGGTATTTACAATTTTAGAACACTGAATGTACTTATAAGCAAAATATATAGAGAATCCTTACACATCATTAAGAAAAATAGAGACAATCCAACAGAAAGACATTTTAAAAAGACCTGAATAGGCAATTCACTAAGAAGAATTTCAAGAGACCAATAATATGAAATGTGTCAAACGCATCAGTAAAAAGGGAAATGCAAACTAAAATCACACTGAACTATACTATATACTCATCAATTGGAAAAAATCCAAGCATGACAATACCATATGTTAAGAAACGTGCAATAATGAGAGTTCTCATATACGCTGGTGGGATTGTAAACTAGTAGAGGCATTAAAGAAAAGCTGAAAATTTGGCAGCTGAAGACATTATGTCTTATGATCCACTCACTTCTCTCCTAGTTCTAAAACACAGAAAATGTTCATAGTAGCTCATTGTCATGGTCAAAAACTATAAACAATCCAAATGTCAATGAACAATACAACTGTTAAACTGTGGTATATTCATATAATGAAATGAATCAAGTCTGACTACAAGCAACACTATGTATGAATCTTAAAAACAAAATGCTCAATGGCACTCTTAGATAGTAAAACTATGAAAGGACACAAAGATATTGTGGACACAAAGAGATCTGTGTTGGTAGTGCTGTAGTTCTTGACCTGGGTAATGGTTCTATGAAAGTTCATTTCATAACTGTTGGAATGTCCATCTGCAGTGTTACATTATTTGTGATAATCTCCAATAAGAAAAATGACAATATAGTAACTTCTGCTAGGCATATCTATCTCTGTAGGCATAAGTGGACAGATGGATAGAAACAGAAATAGAAAAAGAGGCCCTGAAATGCAAACTAACATAAATCAGAACTTATTATTGAACAGGCAGATAAAACAATGATGAATGAGCTAAATGATGACATGCTGCTAAAATGTGTGTGTGTGAGGGACGGAGGTTAATTGATTTAGACTCTCAATTTATACCTTATTGCAAAAGAAATTTAAAATGGATTTAAATGGTATAAAACAAATTACAGAAAATTTTAAAAACAACAGAATAAAGTATTATAAAATTTGTAGAGGACCATTAATTTTCTAAAATCAGAAATCACAATAATCACTAAGGAGCTACAAACACATTGAAAATACATATTAAAGACGCCAACGCAAATTAAAATTAAAAAGTAAAAGCACCTTCTGGAAATGGGTAAATGGATGTTTTTATTTGATAAAGTCCATAAAAACTGACTGAAAAAATGATAGTAATAGATAAAAAGGGTAAAACTTAGTAGTGACAAAGTTAAAGACAATAACACCATTAAGATGAAAATGTCCACTCTCACTAGTATTCAATATAATGACATGAAAACCATCCAGTGTACCAAGAAATTGTAAAATTTATTAGGGATGATAATGGCATTAAAATTATGTAAGGGAAGAAAATGTCCATATATTTTAGAACTATATACTAAGATTATGCAAAGGTGAAATGACATGAAGTCTTGGATTTACTTGAAATAGTTAAACAGCCAGGGTAAAGCACTGGCCTCCTGGCTGCTCCTTGAACACAGCCAATGCACACCTGCTTCAGGGCCCCTGAATGTCTGACTTCCTCCCTCTGGAATGTTCTTCTTTCTAGGAACCACATATAATGATTTACTGCTATACTTCTTCAAGTTTCTGCCAAAATGTCACCTAATTGGAAAAGTTTCTCTTACTCCATCCTATAAAATAGCATCCTCTATCCCCTTTCTCTACTTTTTCTTTTTAGCACTTACTATTACATGACATATGTTCATTTATTTTTGTATCTCTCTCAGCATTGGAGGGTAAACTCTGGGAATAGAGATTTTGCATGTTCTATTCACTGCTGTAACATAAGTGTTGAGAATAGTGCTGAGAATAAAACAGATATTCAATAAACATATACTGAATGAATGAATGAATGTGCTGTCCTGTTTAAACTCCTGCATACCAATTCTGTTGATCACTGCCAGCTCTAAGTTCTCAATGGAGGCACAGAGCTTTTATTTCCAACATTCTATCTAAAATTAATGACAGGCACACTCAAATCTCCCTCTATGACATCTATACAGATCAATTTCTCTTCTACATCCTAATCCCTCATTTTTTCTGAGCTCCCTACTTTAACCTCTCTTATGATGGTTCTACTTTATAGAAGTTATATATAGACGTGTTGTAGTGCCCCTATTAAGCTATACATTCTTTTTTTTTTTTTTTAGATTTTATTTATTTATTTGACAGAGAAAGAGACAGCGAGAGCAGGAACACAAGCAGGGGGAGTGGGAGAGGGAGAAGCAGGCTTCCCACTAAGCAGGGAGCCGGATGTGGGGCTCGATCCCAGGACCCTGGGATCATGACCTGAGCCGAAGGCAGACGCTTAACGACTGAGCCACCCAGGCTCCCCTAAGCTATACATTCTGAAACTGCTTATTCCTTTTTTAATCTCTGCAGTATCTAGCAGAGTACCTCACACATTCAAAAATCAGTAAATGTTTGTTATAAGTATGAATGAAGCAATGACTATATGAGCTACTTTATCTAAAACACCCTAAAGAAAATAAATGTTTGGCAATACAGAATAAAAATATATTTCAGGAGAGAGTGGTGCTTTTTTAAGATTAAGTACAAAAGAGGATGAGAAGTGATGAGGAATTAGATCCAAAATATGGATAGAAAGGAATATCATTAGAGAGGGTAGAGGAGGTCACTGGCAGGTTAGAACTGGGCAAGAATAAGAGGAATTAGAAAGAAGTATAAGAGGAGAAAAGCAGGTAGAGTATGTTAAGTAAGGGGAAAAGTAAGGTCATTTGAAAGCACATGCTGAAAAGGCTTACTTGTGTACAAGGGGCCTAAAGCTTTTACGGGGAGATTCCCAGATAGCACCTCAAAGGTGCAGTCTTTCCACTGACAACTGGGTCATTACCTGCCACGCCTCACTTACCTGGCCACTGCTCTCTTGTTAGTTCTCTGTCAACCAACCAGGGCTCTTTCCCCTGCTCCAAGAAGGAGATCACATCTGGTTTAGAAACAGAATGTCCTGCTTACAAAAGAAGTAACGAGATAAGTTTATGATGAGAATATCCCAGGATTCAAATTTAGTCCCTTCATTAAGAAAGAGTCAAAGAAAGGTATATCAGATTTATGAAACATAACAGAGGACTTGAAACTTCCCCCATAACTCAACACAGCTTCTTTTTTCTAATGCTACAATATTAAAAACATTCCTCAAGCACAGAATGTAGAAATACCTACTTGAAAGGTGGGTATTTCACATGGGACAAAGTAGACCTTCTAAGGGCAGAATCTGAATTATTATGGACAGACGTCCTTACCCATTGAAACCAGGTGGCTGTAATTCTCCAACATCACATCTCTGTATAAATCTCTCTGATCATCATTCAGGCATTCCCACTCCTCCTGAGAGAAGTCTATGGACACATCACTGAACACCACTGACTCCTGGAACAACAACCATGTATATGACTTGATTAATAAAAAGAAGTGTTTTGTTTTGTTTTTTTCTTTTCTTTTTTTTTTTGTGAAGGAAAGAAAGAAGAAAATGAAGGTAGAAGTGAAAAACAGCAAGCATATAGAATAGGGCTGGATGCTTGGGACGCAAGTGGAGGACCGTAAACATATAAGCTGGACTGAATCTTGTGTTTCCATGTTCATTCTGTCTCCCCTGGATAAAACTGGGAAGGTACAAAATCCTGCTAAGAGGGGTATCCCAATTAAATGAAATAATATATACAAATGGCTAGCATAATACTTGCCATACAATAAGTCAACAACACATGTGAGCCTCTTTCTCTCTCTTCTTTTCCCAAATAGCTAAGAGTAAAATTTCAGAATAAGGGATAAAGAGAAGACATTATAAGTACCCAGAGAGCAGATCATATAAAAGACTTCAAGAGTCAGAGAGGCAATGAGGTTCTCAAGAACACTACTAAAAACAAGAAATGATAAGAACAATTCTTCAATATGCTAATGGAGAAAAGAAATTCTGACCTAGATTCCATAACTCAACTATCGTTCTGTTGTGAGGGTTGAAAAAAGACATTTCTAGGGGCACCTGGGTGGCTCAGTCGTTAAGCGTCTGCCTTCGGCTCAGGTCATGATCCCGGGGTCCTGGGATCGAGCCCCGCATCGGGCTCCCTGCTCGGCGGGAAGCCTGCTTCTCCCTCTCCCACTCCCCCTGCTTGTGTTCCTGCTCTCGCTATCTCTCTCTGTCAAATAAATAAAATCTTAAAAAAAAAAAAAGAAAAAAGACATTTCTAGACATAAAAGGACTCCAGCACAATTTCTTAGAAACTACCAGAAGATGTGTTCCACCCAAAGGGAGGGAGTAACCAAAAAAGAGGAAGATGTAGTATTCAAGAAATAGGTGAATTAACCACAGGAGAACAGTGAAAGGAAATCTCAGGTAAACAAAAAAGGGGAAATCTTGGGAAAGCTACGCAGCAGGCCCAGAGAGTAACCAGACCAGGTGGGAGCAGGAAAAAGGGAAAAGGGGGATGGCAGTCTCCACACTCAGAACAAACTGATGTGTCTGACCAGAGGGAAAACATGGACAACTAAACAAATGGGGAAAAAAAGCAATTAACCCCAGGAAAAATGAAAGGTTGTAATAGAACAGAGGTATGAGCTGGCTCAGCAGTGAGCAACATTTGCAGTCATAATATTCTGTATACTACTGATTTGACAAAAAGTATAATTAATAACAGAATCAGAGGAAATGGTGCAATACAAGAGTACGATGTCCCTTCCACTCTGTAGTAAGTCAAGAGAGTAAAACTGATTCATCAAAAGATAGCAATTAAACCATATTCAAGAGAGTTGAGTCACCTTTTAGGAGTGGGACTCGTGATGGGGTAAGATTGGAATAGCACTACTTCACTTGTAAAATGTGTAAAATGACTTTAAAAACTATTTTATCTTAGAAAATTAAATTTGCATTAAACTCAAGACTGATCCTTTCTCATCTCACACTATTATATAATAAGAGTTAATTCCTTGTTACAACAAATTCTTTTCATAAGCATATTTTTTCACTGAATAATATCCTATTATATGGATATAAAACAAGTTTTCTTTGGTTTTCAGACACTGAGGTTGAAGGTTATTTTTAAAGAGCTCCCCAGTATTGGCCCAGTCTTATACTTATAACTGCCCACTGCTCAACTGTAAATTCCCTTTGTTCCTGCACTATAGGAAAGTGATGGAAGATGATCCAGATTCACACAACAGCATTACTAAAGTCTATTTATCATGGATGATCTGGTGAGGAGAGCTTTCTACTAACCAGGAATCATATCCCCAAACCTGAAAGGCTCATACACCAGATTTTCCCATGTATTAAGACTGAAATCAAGCAAAACCCATTCCTTGTATTTTCTTCTTTGAAAACCTAGGTCTGTGATGATCAGGGCTTTTCCCTACGAGTGCCCCTAATTACTTATCTCCGTCCCATCCAATCACTGTCCAAGCATATTAGATTCATTAACAAATGGGGAACACATTTCTGTTCTATCAAGCTTTCTGGCAGAAGTCTAAGACAGAAGATGCTGAAGGACTTACTAAATGAGTTTGTAAACACTGGTTAAAAGAACAGGGAACTGGGGAGGGCCTTGGGGTTGTTTATGAAGAAATGGGGATCAGGTTCCTGAATGGGGACCATGTTAACCAGGGTAAAATTTTCTTTTCCAAACCTGGTCTCAGTCAGACCATTTTTACATTATGTAATTAACAATCTCTTTGTAGGAACAAATAAGGATTCTTGATGGGATCCATAAGTAATTTTCTGATGGATTTTAATCTGATTAAGACATCTTCAGAGAGTTGTTATCGAACCACTTGGCCCTCTGTTACCTGTAATTTAAGAGTGCAAAAATCTTTAACCAGACTTTATTTCTTTTTTCCAACAATGGTTATGGAACCAGTTCTTTTTTCTGTAAATATCTCCACTAAGACAGACATTCTTTTAATTGACTTACTGGAGACCTTTTTCTTTAGAGCAAGCGTAAGAGAACTTTGACATTTACACTGCTTTTAACTAAACTGTTTGAAAGTTTTTTTTTTTTAAACACCAAAAATATCCTGATGAGGAAAGGAAATGTTTACATGTACTAGGGGTAAAAATGATTCTATTTGAGCAAAAGGAAACTGCATCTCACCTGAGCCATGGCTTTGGTATTTGCAGAAAAAGACCAGTCCTCCTCTGGGCTCCTCTTGGAAAAGGGCAAAACTGGGGAAGACAAAAGAAACTACGTAAGATTCCACTTGTCTCATAGCTCCCAGAATGATCATTCCCCTCTGTTCACCCCATACAAACACCTGAGGGTTATCAATTAAAAAATGGGCAAATCTTTCATTATCTCCGACTCCAGAGTAGGATAGATTTCAACAATCAGATATGGCTTGGAGAATATAGCGTATATATACACACAAAGATACAAATTTTTTTACACAAATGATGGCATATTATACACACTGTTATACATACTGCTATTTTTATTTAATGTATCTTGAACTGGATCCCAACTAGTACATACAGAGCTATGTAATTCTCTTAGCTACATTTATTTCATTAAATGGATACACTTTATTTAACCAACCTGCTGCCCATGACCATTTGGGCTATTTCCTGTCTTTCACTATAACAAACAATGCTGTAATAAATATCCTTATATGTATATCATTTTACTTTTATATGAATTCTGAATAATTCCTAAAAGTTGTTCATATACATATTAGTTTGGGTGTACATTTGTCAAAACAGTTTTTAATGATCTTGGGTTGTACAATCAGGTCCCAGGTCCTGACCAAGAAACAACTGGTTAGGGGTGCCTGGGTGGCTCAGTCATTAAGCGTCTGTCTTCGGCTCAGGTCATGATCCCAGGGTCCTGGGATCGAGCCCCGCATCGGGCTCCCTGCTCCACGGGAAGCCTGCTTCTCCCTCTCCCACTCCCCTTGCTTGTGTTCCTGCTTTCGCTATGTCTCTCTGTCCAATAAATAAATAAAATCTTAAAAAAAAAAAGAAACAACTGGTTGATGAACCAGATCCTCTAATCTTGCCCAGTTTGAGAAAACTTTTTGGGGTTAGTGAATTTTATCTTAAGTGAAATCCAGAAAAGGAAACAAAGCAATATTACAAAAACTTTAGGAAGATATTTAAATTAACGTAACAATAGGAATGAATTAAAAACTGTAGAAATGGACTAAATCCTTATCACTGATGCTTTAGAATGCTTTTAATTGTAAATGTAGTAATAAAATTTGTAATAATTGTATATATTTTGTGTGCTTAAGATGTTTAAAATGTCCAAAAGAATGTTATACTAAAATACTAATAGAAGTCTAAATTGTTTAAGGGGAGTAGATGAATTTGAGATCAATGTTGAAATGTTTAATGAAATATGGGTTTTTTGTTAGATAATATTAGATATAGGAATATAATAAAGACAGCATTATAAAAGTATAAAGGGCAGTGAGCATTCCTAGTACAAAGCTTCTTGGTCATTAAATAATTTATCAGTAATTGCATGTAGGGCACCTCGGTGGCTCAGTCGGTTAAGCCTGCCTTAGGCTCAGGTCATGATCCTAGAGTCCTGGGATCGAGTCACGCATCAGGCTCCCTGCTTGGCGTGGAATCTGCTTCTCCCTCCTGCAACCCCTCCCCACTGCTTGTGCTCTCTCTCTCCCCCAAATAAATAAAATCTTAAAAAAAAAATAATTGCATGTAAAACTGGCCACCCAGGAAGTAGAACCTTGTTATCAATTATTTAATGGATACTTCTACCCCCAAGCACTCACCCCCAGGGATATATATATTTCAGGAAACGAAAGTAATCTACAAATGTCTCTTCTTTAAAATCTGAAAGCACTCCTTTAATATTTTTATTATTATTACTATTTATTAAGCTCTCAGTATTTTTTTCTTTATAAACCAACATCATCTATTATGTGGCAGGCATTGTGCTAGATTCTAAAGAATCAATAATAATCCAGGAAGACTTGGAAACAGGGCTCCTTCTCCCATACTTCTCACTTTAAGTCTCCCTTTCTGGTCTCTCGTAATGGCCTTTCCTTGGTTAAAGGGGCATCCTCAAGTGCTGCACCTTCCAGGTAGAATGGGCAGGAAACATTCTTACTTCAGTAGCTCCATACTGTTTGTTACATTCCCAACCCTCTTCATGTTTGCTCCCAGAGTATATTCTCTGGCTGAATTCTTGCCATCTGGGGAATCTGCTCCTCCCTTTTAAAGCCAATGATTTCTGGGGCCAAGACTGTAGTGTACTTGCAAAATAATCACACCTTGGGTATGGAGCACCGCCAAAAGATACCACTACAGACAAGAGAGTCCTTTGAAATCTAGTTAATAAAATTTTTGAGAATTTTGCACTCTTCTAAATAATAAGCCATTCTTTTAATAAAAATATAATGTCTGAATTATTTCCAACATTATCCTAAAAATTTCCTGTATGCTGAGAAATTGTATTTGTTAGTTAACAAAGACCTGAAAAGCACTAATTTTTCTTTATAATGAGAAGGCTAGACGTAGGTAGTGGTTGCCCTTGGCCTCCATGGTTGTTTTAGACACAATATCTATCATTCAACTAAAAATTGCTAGACATGCTTGGAGAGAAAACCAGAAAATAGAAGCAGTACTATGGATGATTCAGATATTGTAACTGGCAAACAATTTAAAATAGCTATAATTAAAATGTTAAAAACTAAAAAATATAGGCAAATGGATAAGATGAAGAAATTAAACAGAACTGAAATCTATAAAAAAGAATCAAATAGACAACCTAGATCAGTAAATTAAGAAATTAGGAAGTTGGGGCACCTGGCTGGCTCAGGCGGAAGAGCATGCGACTCTTGATCTTGGGGTCGTGAGTTTGAGCCCCATATTGGGTGTAGAGATTACTAAAAAAACAAAATAAAATAGGGATGCCTGTGTGGCTCAGTCTGGTTAAGTGTCTGCCTTCAGCTCAGGTCATGATTCCAGGGTCCTGGGATCGAGTCCCACATCGGGCTCCTTGCTCAGCAGGGAGCCTGCTTCTCCCTCTGCCTGCTGCTCCCCCTGCTTGTGCTCTCTCCTCCTCTCTGACAAATAAATAAAGAAAATCTTTAAAAAAATAATAAAATAATATAAACTTAAAAAAAAATTAAGAAGTCATTGTATGGTTTTAACATAAGACCAGACAAGCAGAGGATAGGACTACTGAACTCAAAGACAAGTCAGAAACAAAAAAAAAAACCCATGAAGTGCAGAGGAAAAATAGAATAGAAACGGGCGCCTGGGTGACTCAGTTGGTTAAGCGACTGCCTTCGACTCAGGTCATGATCCTGGAGTCCTAGGATTGAGTCCCGCATTGGGCTCCCTGCTCAATGGGGAGTCTGCTTCACCCTCTGACCGTCTCCCCTCTCATGCTCTTTCTCACTCTCTCTCTAAAATAAATAAAATCTTAAAAAAAAAAATACAACAGAAAGAACAGAAGTGAGTGTAAGACAAAAGGGACACAGTCAAAAGATTTGTAATGTATGTAATGTAATGTAATGTATTTGATATGCATATATGTAAGTGGAGCCTCTGAAGAAGAAAAGAGATTGGAGAATAATTAATATCTGAACTGATTGATAAAAAGCCTCAACAAAATTTTCAAGAAGCTCAGCAAACCTGAATAAAAAATAAAAAGGAAAACACACAAAACAAAAAGCAAAGCCACAGAGAAAAATAGTCTTGATAGTACTCAGAAGAAGAAAAGACACATTAATGAATAAGAAAGGGATAACACAAATAAACAAAATCAGGAATGAAAAAGGGAACATCATTATAGACACCATAGACATTAAAAACATAGTAAGAGAATACTAATAACTTTATGCTATTAAATTTGAAAGCTTAGATGAAACAGATAAATCCTTTAAAAAACATGCCAAAATGGACAAAACAAACAAAAAACCTGAAACATCTGAAGAGGTGAATTGATTCCATAGTTTAAAAATCTCCAGGATGCCTGGGTGGCTCAGTCAGTTAGGTATTTGGCTCTTGGTTTCAGCTCAGGTCATGATCTTAGGGTCCTGAGACTGAGCTCCAGTGTTGGGCTCTGTGCTCAGCATGGAGTCTGCTTGGGATTCTTTCCCCTTCCTCACCCTCCCCCTCTGCTCGTCCCTCTGCTTAAGCCTCTCTAAATAAATAAATAAAATAAAAATCTTCCTATCAAGAAAATTTCAGGCCCAGAGAGCTTCATCAGTGAATTCTTCCAAATTTAAGGAAAACCTTTATTCTATATAAGACTAATAGAAAATGAACAGAAAAGAAAGTGAATAGAAAAACACAGGGAATTCTTCCTAACTCATTTTATGAGGCTAATATAAGCCTGATGCCAAAACAAAGATATTAAAAGAAAAGAAAACTATGGGCCAATATTTCTCATGAACATAAATGCAGAAATTCTATAAAGTATTAGCAGATCTAACCCAGTCAAATTCTTTTTTTTAATTTTTATTTTTTTAAAGATTTTATTTATTTATTTATTTATTTATTTGAGAGAGAGAGAGAAAGAAACAGCATGAGAGGGGATAGGGTCGGAGGGATCCCCGCTGAGCCAGGAGCCTGATGTGGGACTCGATCCCAGGAGTCCGGGATCATGACCTGAGCTGAAGGCAGTCGCTTAACCAACTGAGCCACCCAGGCACCCTAACCCAGTCAAATTCTTAAAAAGTTTAATACATTATGGAAAGTAGGGTTTACTTCAGGAACGAAAAGTTGGTTCAAGATCTGAAAATTAAGATAATTTACCACATTGATGATAACAGTAAAAAACATATGATCCTCTTGAGAGAGACAATGCATTTGCCAAACTCAGACCTCATTAATGTAAAAATCTTAGCAAATGAGAAAGAGAACCTCCTCAACTTGATAAATAGCATATACAATAGGTATTTTGTAGATGCTAGATACAAGGACAATATACAAAAAACAACTGTACTTCTAGCAACAGACAACTGGAAAATAAAAAAAAAAAATTAAAAACCATGTGCAGTTTCAACAATAAATGTCAAATATCCAGGTACAAATCTAACAAAAGATGTGCACTGAAAACTACAACAAAGTGTTGAGAGAAATTAAAGATCTTAACAAATGTAGACATACACCACATTTATTAATTGGAAGATTCAATATTGATAGGATGGCAATTCTTCCCAAAGTAACATACAGACTCACACACAAAACCCCAGAAAGGATTTTTCATTTTTTGTGAGAATTAACAAGTTGAGGGTGCCTGGGTGGCTCAGTTGGTTAAGCGTCTGTCTTAGGCACAGGTCATGATCGCAGAGTCCTGGGATTGAGTCCCACATCAGGCTCCCTGCTCAGTGGGGAGTCTGCTTCTCCCTCTACCCTCTCCCCCTGCTCATGATCTCTCTCTCACTCTCTCTCTCAAATAAATAAATAAAATCTTTAAAAAAAAAGAATTAACAAGTTGATTCTGACATCCATTAAAACGACTTTAAAAAGCCAAGACATTCTTGAAAAAGAAAAGAAAAAAGGTTGAAGGACTAATACTATAGATTTCAAGACAGTGGCACTGACAAAAAGATAATAAAACAGAATACGGTCCAGAAAGAGGGCCACATATATGTCACCTAACTTATGATAAAAGCCTCCTGTAATTCAGATGGGCAAGGATGGTGTTTTCCATAAATACCATACACAAAAATTAATTCAAGATGGACCACAGACTTAAATATGAATGCTAAATCTATAAAGCTTCCAAAAGAAAACAGAAGAATACCTTCAGGAACTTCGAAATAAAGATTTCTTTTCAAGATACAAAAAAAGCACTAATCATAAAAGACAAAGGGCTAAAAACCTTCTAGGAAAATGGGAAAAGATATACATAAGCATAAGAAAGTACTCAAAAATGATGCCATGTTAAAAGGACACAGGAGCTAATTTGAAGGAGTTCCTAATGGCCCAATCTGGGACAATTTGAACAAAATATATAACAATACTAATGGATTAAAACTCATAGAGTAAAATAAATACCCAAGAGTTAATAAATAATTGAATAAACACATGAGGAATAAAGGACAGCTCTTTACAGAATTTAAATTAATAAATATAGAAGGAATGATGGAAAGAGAAAATCACCACTAGACAAATATCACAGTAATAATTGTTACAGACAAGAATGACCAATGGATGTTAGAGTTAATGGGTGAAAGTATGATGAGAACATCTTTTTTAAGTTTATTTAAGTAATCTCTATACCCCGAAGTGGGGCTCAAACTCATGATTCCAAGATCAAGAGTCCCATGTTCTTCTGACTGTGCCAATCAGGCACACCCATGAGGACAGTATTTTTGCATAGTCTCAAAGCATCTCCCCACAAGATACTTATTAATTAAAAAGAGAAAAATCGTAGTTTTACAAAAGAGAAACCTGGCAGATACCCCCTCAACCAAGTGATCATAGTTAACGTTACCAGTAATGAAATATATTGATAACATTATATGACACATTGAGAAGAAGACAAACATAATTTTTGTAATCTTTTAGCCAAAAATGCATAGTCTAAATTTAACCATGAGGGAAAAAGCAGACAAATCCAAATGGAATGATAGTCTACAAAATAACTGGCCAGTACTCTTCAGAAGTGTCAAGGTCATGAAAGATAAAAAAGGCTAAAGAACTATGTCTGGGGGCGCCTGGGTGGCTCAGTTGGTTAAACATCTGCTTTCGGCTCAGGTCATGATTTCAGGGTCCTGGGATCTAGCCCTGCAGCAGGCTCCCTGCTTGGTGGGGAGCCGCTTCTCCCTCTGCCTCTGCCCCTCCCCCCAGTTGTGCACGCGTGCCCTCTCTCTCTCTGAAATAAATAAAATCTTAAAAAAAAAAAAAGAACTATGTCTGATGGGAAGAGATAAGACAATTAAATCAATGTGGGAATCTTCAATTGGATCCTGAAAAAGAACAGGGCACTGATAAGACAATTAGCAAAATTTAAATAAAGTCTGTAAATTAGCCAGTAGATTTCCTGATTTTCATCATTGTACCAAGGGCACCTGAGTGAAGAATATATAGGAATTCTTTACACTATATTTACAATATAAAAATAAAAAGTTTTTTAAAATGAAAAAAAAAATTTTTTTTTTTTTTTTTATTTATTATTTATTTGAGAGAGAGAATGAGATAGAGAGAGAACATGAGAAAAAAAATTTTTTTTTTTTAAAGGGCAGTGGGCAAAAAGACCTAAACAGACACTTTAAAAACCAGGATATCCAAATGGCCAATAAACCTATGAAAAGGTGCTGAACATCACTACCCATCAGGGAAACACAAATTAAAACTGCGATGAAATTCCACTATACAACCACCAGAATAGTTAAAATAAAAGACTGACAATATCAAACAGAGACGATGAGGAGCAACTGAAACTCATATATTGCTGGATGAATTGGTACAACCACATGACAAATTGGTAGTATTTATTAAATATATGCCCAGTGTATGATCTAGCAATTCCACTCCTAAGTATTTAGCTAACAGAAAAGTATTTACATGTTCACCAAAAACAGAATGTTCATAGCAGCAATAGTTTGTAATAGCCAAAGAAATGTTAACTATCAAATGTCCATCAATAGTGTAAGCAATTAATAAATTGCAATATATCCCATATGTAAAGAGAACTTAGAACAATGACACTCAACAACATGGATGAGTCTCAGACATAATGCGGAAGAAAAGAGACCAGGCATAAAAGGGCACATGCTATACAATTCCATTTATATAGAAGTTCAGGAATGGCTCATTAATGGTGATAAGACTTCTGAATAACTATTGTGGGAGAAATAACTGGGAAGGGGTATGAGGGAATCTTCTGAGGCGCTGGCAAATTTCTTAATGTTAATTTAGGAAATTGTGATACAGCTCTATTCTTAAGATTTGTGTACTTTATATATGCTATATCTCATAAAAATGTTTTTAAAAAAACTATCAGAACCATGTTTTGGTAGGGACATGAAGCAATGAGATGTTTCAAATATTGCCGTGCACGCATAAATTTGTGCACCCACTTAGGTAATTATTTTGGTACTATTTAGTAAAGTGCAAGATATATGACCCAGAAATTCCATTGTCTGGTAGATAAATTCATGCACATGTATCCTTTGTAAAAGAATGCTGTGGCAGCACTGTTAATAAAGTCAGAAACTAGAAATGGCTCAAATGCCCATCATTGATTGAAGGGATGAACAACAGTGGTATCCTTCAAAGGACAGAATACAATATAGCAAAGAAAACAAATGAACCACTACTATACCGAATATGACAATTCTCAAAAACATAGTTGTAGAAATAAACAAAAGAAAAAGAAAAAAGACAATATGATAGCATTTGTAAAAGTTTTAAAATGAGGGAAAACTACAGTATAATACTTAGGTAGACAACCTAAGTGAAAAAACCTCATACATTTATCCACTCACCAAGCAATCACACAACCACTACGGGGACATACAGCTAGAGGTAACCCACAACCAAAGCAAGAGGGCCACACACCCAGGGCCTCAAATGGTCACATGGGCACAATCACACATTTACCAAGAGGACATTCAGTCACAACCGCACTGTCACAAGTACCTGACACCTGCAGATGGTCGCACAGTCACAATCACACTAACCACAGATAAAACCACATAGTATTCACAGGTACCCCCACCTGTACTCCGCAGCACACGGTCACAATGTCGCACAATCACACACCCTTACGGGGACAAACGCTGTATCACATCCACGGAGTCACAAGCTCCCCACACCCTCACACACAATGCCGCACGTGGTCCCAATCACACACACGCCACCGGGTCGCATCCAATCTTACCAGCACAGTCACGGGTTCCCAGACTGTGCTGCACACTGGTTATCACTGGAAGCACACATTCACCATAGGAACAGCTAGTCACAACCACACGGTCATTCACCACATACCGCCAGACACAATCCTACAATTTCAATCTAACCTACCCAGCCGTACAAAGCCGAGCCTCCGGCTCCGCCCTCTCCTGGGGATCCTCACCTCAGGCCTTTCAAGCTTCCAGAACAGCAGAAGTCCCCACAGCGCTGCAACAGTTGCCGGTGTAGACCCGAAGGTCCCGCCAGCGCGTGACTTTGAGGCTGAATTCACGCGAGAATCACAATGATGCCGAGGAGTTCTCTGGGAAATGTAGTCAGAAAATTACCTATGGCGAGCAAGATAGCTCCCGGTCGCCAGGCTTTCTATCAGGGGTTAGCTGCAGCCCCGCTTGCTTAAAGGACTGCTCCCCTTTATGGAACCGCGCACCGGAGGCCACGCAGAGCCTGGTTCAGTCTTAGGCAGTGGCCTCCAAGGAAGGCCACTCCGACGTGTTTGAAATGGGATTGCTTCTCGGACCCACCTTATTATCCCCAGAATACGGGCTCAGGAAGAGGAGGGCTGGTTTGGTTTAGGTAAGACTATTCGCACCGTTGAGCCTTCTGGGAACTGTAGTTCCGAGCCGGGAAAGCGGTGGATGGACCGTTTGAAATTCGTCGTGATTCTTCACAGCTTGCTCCGGGCTACACCCCAGAGACTTCTGGGAGTGTCACTGCGTCCAAGGAGTGCGCAGGCTTCTTGGGTTGCCCTTTCGGCGTTTGTTCGGGCGTGAGTTTGGCTTGCGTTTCATCACTGCGGAGGAATTGTGGGATCTGAGCTTCTGAGACTGAAAGCTGGGGTGACCGAAACGAAGGAGATTAGAAAGTTGCGACGGGATTGGGGAGGTCCAGAGGGAGGAATCGCTAAACTTGAAACGGGGTTGTGGAGGCCAAAAGGGAGGGGTTTCCGACGTTGCGAAGGGGGCTGGTATTTTTCTGTGCTACTGGTTTCTGAATGAAAGTCAGGGCGTGAGGAGAATGATGAGGCGGTGAGACAGCCTTTGCAGGAAGCAAGTAATGAGATTCCCGGTGTGTGTGATTTGGGATGTTGGGGGTCGGGGAAAGAGGGAGAAACGGGACTCAGGATTATGTGTGTGTGTGTGTGTGTAATGGGTGATTTAAATAAGTATCACTGTATGTATGACTGGGATTGTATCTTGGAGAGTAATCGCTGAGCCACAGTGGTAAAACAGTAACAAGGACAGATTTTCCTAGGACATCTTTTTTTTTATGGGAGGAAGTTTACATAATTGAGCTGGTAAGTGAGCTAAAGCTTGACGTTTGTGTAAAAACAGTAGCATTATTATGGAATTGAAATAAAAATAGCATTGTTTTCTTAAAAGAGAAAGTCTATTTGAAAGGAACTGTTTTTTTTTTCTTTTTCTTTTTTAATGGGGTGTTTGCTCTTGCTTAGAGTACAGACCCTAGAGACAAAGCAGTTCAGGCTTCTGTGTTCTTTTAATGTCCTGAGGGAGGGGTGTAGGTCTAATGGAGCTGACTTGTGAAATCCTGGAGTAAGAAAGTTTGAAGGGTAGTGTCGACCATTGGAAATAGCAGAAAAGTGAATTAGTGTTATTCCCATTTTCTTAAAAAAAAACTGGCCTTAGAGAGATCAAAG
Organism: Phoca vitulina; assembly: GCF_004348235.1. Lineage (NCBI taxonomy): Eukaryota > Metazoa > Chordata > Mammalia > Carnivora > Phocidae > Phoca > Phoca vitulina. The sequence continues at coordinate 6,859,606 of NW_022589761.1, read as the reverse complement.
AATAAAAGTTTAAAGTTTCTCAAGGAGCCTACTCAGATAAACTAGTAATTCCTTCGGGTTACCCCTAGGCCAGGTGGATTTTGTTGGTTATAAAAATAGGTTGCTCCTGGGGCGCCTGGGTGGCTCAGTCAGTTAAGCGGCTGCCTTCGGCTCAGGTCATGATCCCAGGGTCCTGGGATTGAGCCCCGCGTCAGGCTCCCTGTTCAGTGGAGAGTCTGCCTCTCCCTCTCTCTCTGCCTGCTTGTGCTCTCTCTCTATCTCTCTGTCAAATAAATAAATAAAATCTTTAAAAAAAAAAAAAATAGGTTGCTCCTAGGGCGCCTGGGTGGCTCAGATGGTTAAGCGTCTGCCTTCGGCTCAGGCGCATCGGGCTCCCTGCTCCGCGGGAAGCCTGCTTCTCCCTCTCCCACTCCCCCTGCTTGTGTTCCCTCTCTCTCTGTGTCTCTCTCTGTTAAATAAATAAATAAAATCTTTAAAAAAAAAATAGGTTGCTCCTAATTGCAAAGGTGCTTTCTCCAAGTAATTTACTACAGTTGCTTTTAATAATTTTATTACATTTTACTTTTTTGAAGATTTTGTTTTTAAGTAATCTACACCCATCGTGAGGCCCAAACTCACAGCCCAGAGATCAGGAGTTACATATTCCACTGACTGAGCCAGCCAGGTGCCCAACATAATTTTAAATAAAAGGAGAAAGTAAGGTTGGGTCTAAGATTCGTGTAAGTAAATTTTGTATATACAAACAAAACCTTGGAATAGGATAAAATTCTTCAGGATATCTTAGTAAGAAATAAATAAGACCTGTTTAAGAAAAAATTTAAGACCCTATGAAGATACACAAAAAAAGACTTAAATGAAAAGTTATACCATATTCTTGAATAGAAATCCTTCATTATAAACATGTCATTTAAATTAATTTATGAATTTAACATCCCACTGAAAATAATATCTTTCTCTAGATAGGTAGGAGTTACTCTAAAGTTCAAATGGAGGGTAGCCTGGCTGGCTCAGTCAGAAGAGCAAGTGACTCTTGATCTTGGGGTCATGAATTCAAACCTAATGTTGAGTGTAGAGATTACTTAAATAAATAAATATTTTTTTAAAAAGTAAAGTTAAAATGTAAAAACAAAGGCAAGAATAGACTGGAAGAAAAAAGCAATGTGGGGCACATGGGGCTAGTCTTATGATAACAAAACATATTCTAAAAGTTCAAAAATTTAAATAATATGGGATTGTCATCTGACTGGACAGACCAGTGGAACAGAATAGAGAATCCAAAAATAGAACTAAATAAATAATTTTAGTGTATGGTGAGTGGGGCATCTCAGATTACCCCTCAGGTGAATGGGGAAAATGTGAACTTTTCAACAAAGGTAATAGGGACAACTTGATAGACTTTCTAGAAAAAAGAGTGGATTATGACCTGTACTGAATGCAGAGTTAACTCCAAATGGGTCAAAATTTAAAATTGAAACAAAAAACTTAAATTATAAAGACTGAAAACTTGAGTGAATTACTTTATAACCATGGAGGGGGGGGAAGGCCTTTCTAAGTTCAGATTCTAAAAATCAAACCATAAAAGATTAATTATCCTTTCTAAATGGAAAAAAAAAGTTGAAGTGACAAACTGGAAACATATTTGCATTTTATAGTTACAAACAAATGGCTAACCTCCCTAATATATAAGGAGCACCAAAAAAAATTGATTAAAAGACTAATAACCCAGTAAGAATGGAGAAAGAGATTAACAAATAATACACAGAACATAGTCTTCATGTTCTCAAATGTATGAAAATATGCTCAACCTCATTCATAATCAGATAACTTTCATTAAAACTATATAGAGATATTGATTCTTACAGACTAGGAATAGCAGAAATTCCCCAAATTTGAAAACCTATATTGCTAGAGGGACTGCAGATTGGTACAAACTTTTTGGAAGGCAATTTGGCAGCATCTTTCAAAATTCCAATTGCATTTAACTTTTCACTGAGCAATCCCACTTCTGAGATTTTATCCTACAGTTATGATGATGTATATCCAAGATTATTCATATAGCAGTCTTCACAATAGTGAAGATTAACCATAAATAAACCATTGAACATAATGCAACATTATGTAATTGGAGAAAAAACTGAGAACACTGTCTATGGCCTGATACAAAAAGCCTCCAAAATATATTAATGAAAACAAAAACACCATGCAGAACCTTATGTGATACTGTTCTACTTTTTGTATAAGAAAGGGGGGGAATGGATAAGAATAAATATTTGTGTTTGCATAAAGAACTGAAATTTGCAAAAGAAACTAATAAAAATGATTTCTGTGGCAGCCATTGAGGTCAAGAGGGTGGGTAGGGACAACGAAGGGCATTATTTTTTACTGTATACTCTTTTGGGACATACTTTTTATATTATATATAAATATTACATTATAAATATAAATATGATTTTATTCATTATCATCTTTACATGAGAAGGAAGAGTTGTGTGCTTCACATTTCTTTTCAGAAACCTATCACAACTGCAATCTTGACAACTTCCTTGGCTTCCTTGAGACCACTCATTTTTCTAATTCTGATCCTCTGATTAGAAATAAAAGAAATAATAACAGCAACAAAAACATTCATGAATTATTTTTCCACTTGTCTTTTTATTTATTTATTTTTTAATTTTTAATTTTTTTTAAAGATTTTATTTATTTATTTGACAGAGAGAGAGACACAGCGAGACAGGGAACACAAACAGGGGGAGTGGGAGAGGGAGAAGCAGGCTCCCCGCGGAGCAGGGAGCCCAATGCGGGACTTGATCCCAGCACCCTGGGATCATGACCTGAGCCGAAGGCAGTCGCTTAACCTACTGAGCCACCCAGGCGCCCTCCACTTGTCTTTTTAAAGTTAGATTCTGTCCTTGATCATCTTCTCTTAATCTGTACTTTTTTTTTTTTTTTTTTTGAGCACCCATATCCATACCATGGCTTCAACATTTACTGACTGATGAGCAACAAATTTGTTTCCATTCTAGGCCTTTTTTTTTTTATAGTGGTAAATTATACAAAAGATAAAATTTACCATTGGGGGAGCCTGGGTGGCTCAGTCGATTAAGTGTCTCCCTTTGGCTCAGTTCATGATCCTGGAGTCCTGGGATTGAGTCCCACGTCAGGCTCCCTACTCAGTGGGGAGTCTGCTTCTCCCTCTGACCCTCCCCCCTCTCGTGTTCTCTCACATTCTCTCTCTCTTAAATAAATAAAATCTTAAAAATTTTATGATGATTTTAACCATTTTTAAATGTATACTTCAGTGGCATTAGTACATTCACATTATTGTACAACCATCACCACTATCCATCTCCAGAAATTTTTAATCACCCTAAACTTAAAACTCTGAACCCACTAAACGATAGTTAGCCATCCACCCTCCCTTCATCCTGTAACCGTTATGCTACTTTCTGTCTCTATGAATTTGACTGTTTTAGGTGCTGCTCATGTAAGTGAAACCACACAATATTTTTTTGTGTCTGGATTATTTAACTCAGCATATATTTTAATGGTTCATCCTTGTAGTCTATATCAGAATTTCATTCATTTTGAAGGCTGAATAATATTTCATTGTATATTTATACCACATTTTGTTTATCCATTTATCTGTTGAAGGACATTTGAGTTGTTTCCATCTTTTGGCTATTGTGAATACTGCTGCTGTGAACACGGCTATACAGATATGTATATACCCTGCTTTCAGTTCTTTTGTGTGTATACCTAGAAGTAGAAATACTGGATCATATGGTAATTACGTTTTTAATTTTTTGAGGAAAAATTCGCATACTGTTCTCCTCAGTGGCTGCACCATTTTACATTCCCTCCAGCAATGCACAAGGATTCCAGTTTCTCCATACCCTCACCAACACTTACTATATTCCGTTTTTTTTTTTCTTTTGATAATAGCCATCCTAATGGGTGTGAAGGGTGTCTCACTGTAGTTTTGGTTTGTATTTTTTTAATGATTAATGACGTTGAGCATCTTTCCATGTACTTATTGGCCATCTATACATCTTTTTTTTGGAGAAGTGTGTATTCAACTTCTTGGTATATTTTTTAATTGAGTTGTAGGAGTTCTTTATATATTCTGATCAGGTACATCATTTGCAAATATTTTCTTGCATTCTGTAGATTACCTTTTCACTCTGTTGATAGTATCCTTTGTTGCACAAAGTTTAATTTTGAGGAAGTCCAACTTAACTGTTTTGTTGCCTGTGCTTTTATTTTTATTTTTTTATTTTTTATTTTTTTAGAGAGTGAGTGAGCATGCGAGAAAGGTGGGGCAGAGGCAGAGGGAGAGAGAGAATCTCAAGCAGGCTCCACACCCAATATGGAGCCTGACACAGGGCTCGATCGTGGGCTCCATCTTACAACCCTGAGATCATGAGCTGAGCTGAAATCAAGAGTTGAATGCCTAACCTACTGAGCCACCCCAGCACCCTTTGTTGCCTGTGCTTTCAGTGTCATGTTCAGGAAATCATGGCCAAATTAATGTCATGAAGATTTTCCCTTATATTTTCTTTCAAGAGTTTTATAGTTTTAGCTCTTCTGTGTAGGTCCTTTATGCCTTTTCAGTTAATTCTTTTATATGTGTAAGGTAGGGCCCAACTTTATTCTTTTGTATGTGAATATCCAGTTTTCCCAGCACCATTAGATTATTTCCAGGCTTAATGCTAACATATTTATAATAGATAACCTGGTTGTTTTGAGGGTTTCGAAGATCACCCTAAGGTTTGATGATTCAGCGAAGGAGTTACAAGACTCAGAAAAACTGTTATATTCATGGCTATGGTTTATTACAGTAAAAGGATACATATTAAAACCAGCAAAGGAAAAATGAGCATAGGGTAGGGCCCAGGAGAGAATAGACATAAGCCTCCAGTTGTCCTTTCCTAGTGGAGCTGCAAAGAGAGCACTTAATTCTCCCAGCATTGATATGTGACAGCACACTCAAAGAGTTGCCAACTAGGATAGCTTACTTGAGCCTTGGCATCCAGAGTTTTTATTGGGGGTCAGTCACGCAGAGATGAGCACTCACATGAATGACCTTAGCTATTCAGTCTCTAGTCCCCCAAAGGTCAAACTGATACAACATAGTTCCAATACCCCAGGCATACAAAAGCAGGTATTCACCATAAATCATATTGTTAACATGAACTATCTGGTGTGGCTTTAGGTTTCAGAGATTCAAAGACACCTTTATTAGGGAGGATATTCCAAGGGCTCAGAGGCTAAAGTATTTGGGCCTCTCCCAGGGGGTGGTCAAGGGCCAGTCCTTTCTTTGAAATGTGTAAGGTTTGAGCATCCCAAGCTTGCTGAGGTCACTCTTCACTACACACTTGTATAGATAGGTTTGCATGTATGTGCTAGTTTATTTATGATAAATCCCCAATTGCAAGTGCTGAGCCAGAAGTTAAATGTATTTATGATTTTGACAGATAAAAGTGAATTGCTATTCAAAAATGTTAGCCCAATTTATCGTCCTACAAAAAGATAAATGAAACTGCCTTTTTTCTATTCTGTTACAAGTTTCATTTATTTTTTTTAAAGATTTTATTTATTTATTCATAAGACACAGAGAGAGAGAGAGAGGCAGAGGGAGAAGCAGGCTCCCCGCTGAGCAGGGAGCCCGATGCGGGACTCGATCCCAGGACGCTGGGATCATGACCTGAGCCGAAGGCAGACGCTTAACCATCTGAGCCACCCAGGTGCCCTATAAGGTTCATTTATTCAGCAAATATATATTGAGTGCTAATTATACAATAGACACTCAAGATACATCAGTAAACAAACAAATCCCCATCTTTAAGGAGATTTCTATGTAGTATTGCCAGGTAGAGGGTTGAAAGAGATAGTGATCAAATATATAAACTGTGTATGAGATCAGATAGTAATAAATGGTACAGAAAACAATAAAGCAGAAAAAGCAATAAGGAATGAGAGGAGAGATGCGACTTGAAATAGAGTTGTCAGGGATGAAGGTCAAATCTGGCAAAGATTTGAAGGGGGAGAAGGGAGAGAAACATGGAAATTTGGGAGAAGACCATTCTAGGCAGAAGGAACAGCTAGTACAAAGGCCCTGAAGTGGGGGCCAAACTTGAGGTTAAGGGCACAGTCCTCTAGACTTCCAACATCAACTGCAAGCTCAGACCTCCCCATGGCCACCCTCACTTCAGACAGTTGGTTATAAATTTGGAGGTCTCACAGATGCCCTCAGTTTTGATAACTTGCTGTAGCAAGTCTCAGAACTCAGGAAAACACTGTACTTGTTATTACAATTTTATTGTAGCAAAAGAATACAAATCAGAACGAGCCAAAAGAAAAGACACAGAGCAGAATCTGGGGCTTAGAGAGTCCCAGATGTCGAACCTGTGTCTCCATGGGTGTATTACCCTCCTAGTGTCAATGAGTGGCAATATGTGCGTGGAGTATTGCCAACCCAGGAAGCCCACCCAAGCTTCTATGTCCAGAGTTTTTATCAAGACTTCATTACATAGGCACGATTGATGGAGTCATTGGCCATGTGAACAAAGTTGATTTCCAGCCCCCTCCACTCCCTAGAGGTAAGGCGTTTGTATGGCTCAAAGCCCCAAAGGTCTAATCACACAGTTGGTCTTTTTGGTGTGGTTGTCCCCACCCTGAGTCATCTCCTTAGCATAAACTATTGAGGGGTCCACCATTAAGTCACCTCGTTATCATAAAGTATCAGGTGTGGTATGGGGCCCACCATGAACAGAAACACTCCTATCACTTGGTAAATTCTACAGTTTTAGAGGTTACCTTCTAGGAGCTCAGACAAAGGTTTTAGGTAAAGTTAATTCTTCACTACACATCCTCTCAGTAATCTTGAGGAGTTATGGAGTCAAATGCAACAAGAAAACTAGTATTTCAGGTTTTTGTTTTTGTGTTTTTTTTTTTTCCTGAAGACATTTCTCAAGTTTTTTTCCTGCTACAATCTAAACTTGATTTTCTCTATACCTGTTAGTTAGCTGTCCTCTTGGGATATTATCATTCTCTTGGGTATTTTCCTACGTTTCTTTCCTGTGTGGGGTTTCTTCTGTCCTTAATGTCATCTCTTCCTTTCTCTTGAGTTACTACAGTTGACCCTTGAACAACACTGATTTGAACTACCTGAGCCCACTTATGTGCGCATTTAAAAAAAAAATAAATACAGTATGGTACTGTAAATGCATTTTTCCTTATGATTTTCTTTTTTCTAGCTTACCTTATTGTAAGAATACAGTATATAATACATATAACGTACAAAATACATGTTAATCTACTGTTTATGTTATCAATAAGGCTTCTGGTCAACAGTAGGCTATTAGTAGTTAAGTTTTGGGGGAGTCAAAAGTTACAGAGGATTTTCAACTGCATGGGGTTGGTGCCCCTAACCCCTGCATTGTTCAAGGGTCAACTGTACTTCATTTTTGTGGAATACATCCTCCAGTAATATCCTGGCTAAAGTGTTTGGGCCCCTGCATGTATAAAAATGTCTTTATCTTGTCTTCTCACTTGATTAATAACTTGGCTAGATTTACACTTCTGGGTTAACATTTTTCCCCCAGAATTTTGAATGCATTGTACTATATAGCTTAACTTAAAGATGGTCTCTATGCTGGGAAGTCTATGACCTTTGGATACTTGTCCTTTTATATAGGACAGGTTTTTTTCTCTTTCTATTTAGGATGATCTCCTTATCCCAATTAAGAAATTTAACAATGATACACATTAGTGTGGGTCTTTTTAAAAACTGGAAGGACACTGTGTGTTTTTTAATATGGAGATTCATAATGTATAGTTTTAGGAAATTTTCTTTAGTTCTTTGAAATTTTCTGCACTCAATTTTTATCATTCTCTCTCGGTTGTCTTTTTATTTATTAATATAAAAATTTCAAATATATACAGAATTACAGAGGACTATATTTAGATAATTAGTAAGTGTTTGGATTTATCCTCTTCTTTTTTTTTTTTTAAGCTTATTTATTATTTTTAGTAATCTCTACACCCAACCTGGGGCTTGAATTCACAACCCTGAGATCAAGAGTCCCATGCTCTATTGACTGGGCCAGCCAGGTGCCCCAATCCTCTTATTTTCTAATCTTTTCCCCTACTGTTAGGGTGACCAGTGATGAGGGCAGCAAAGAATTGCACAGAGAGTGGAGCAACAAGTAGGACAGAGTTTATTCACTCTCTAAGGGAGGAGAGGGGCCAGACATCTAGAGAAATGTCAGCCTCGAGTTTCTGTCAGGCAGACTGAAGGGGTTTTGAAGGATGTGAGAGGGTTGTAGCTGTGCCTATGGGGGATGGGTGTGGGGAGGGGGTGGCCAGGTAGAACAGGAGGTGGTAGAGGGAGAGGGAGAGAGAGAATCCCAAGCAGACTCCCCACTGAGCCTTGAGCCCGTTGCGGGGCTCAATCCCAGGACCCTGAGATCATGACCTGAGCCAAAGTCAGATGCTCAACCTACTGAGCCACCCAGCAACCTTCCTCCCCCTGCACTTGTGTTTTTAAATATATACCTCAGTGTTTTGATTGGAGAATTACTAGTTTTAGTCTTCATTTGTTCTTGCTAGAATACAGAAATAAGATTGATGTTTATAGGTTGACCTTGTACTCAGTGTTGATAAAGTCATTTATTAGTTTTAGTTTTTTGGTAGATGGCTTGGAGTGTTGTAGTTAGATAATCATGTCTATAGAGACAGTTTTAGTTCTTCATTTCCATTTTGATGCCCCTCCTCCTTCTTCTTCTTCTTTTTTTTTAATTTCACTGGCTAGGACTTCCAGTATGACATTGAATAGGAGTGATGAGAGTGGACATCATTGTGTTGTTCCTGATCTGGGACAGGAGGCAATTCAGTCTTTTACAATGTGTGATAGGTCTTCTATTAGTTTAAGAAAGGTCATTTCTGTTCCTAGATTGCTGAGAGTTCCCATCATGAATAGACATTAAATTTTGTCAAATGTTTTTTCTGCATTAGTTGATATGATCATCTGTTTTTGTTTTTAGTTTATTACTATGGTATAGTACATTAATTAGTTTCCATATATTAAACCAGTGTTGCATTCCTCAGATAAAAACCAGTTTGTTTGTGATGCATTCTATATTGCTGGCTTTGATTGCTAACTTTTTGTTGAGCAAATTTGTGTCTATGTTAATAAGGAATGTTGGTCTGTACTTTTTTTTTGGTACTGCCTTTGTCTGGTTTTGGTATCAGAGTAATGATAGCCTCATAAAATGAGTTGGGACATTTTCCCTTCTGTTTTTTTGGTAGAGACTGTGCAGAATTGACATTATATATCCTTTAAATATTTGGTGGATTACAACCACAAATCATCTAGGCTAGAATTTTCTTTCTTGGAATGTTTTTAAATATGAATTCAGTTTTTTTCTAAAGATTTTATTTATTAGAGAGAGAATGAGAGAGAAGGAGCAGGGGGAGGGGCAGAAGGAGAGGGAAAAGTGACTCCCCACTGAGCAGGGAGCCTGATGTGGGGCTTGATCCCAGGACCCCGGGATCATGACCTGAGCCAAAGGCAGATGCTTAACCAACTGAGCCACCCAGGCACCCTGAGTTCAATTTTTTTCTTTCGTTAATTGAAGTGTAGTTGTTATATCATGTAAGTTTAGTGTACATAATATGTTGATTTGGTTCGTTCATATATTGTGGTATGGTTGCCACTGTAGCATTGTTAGCACCTCTACCACATTACATAATTATCATTAATTTTTTGTGGTGGGAATAATTAAGATTTCATGTCTTAACAAGTTAAATATTTATAATACAATATTGTTGTTTATAATCCCTATACTGTGCACTACATCTCCAAGACTTATTTATCTACTAGTTGCAAGTTTGTACTACTAAACAATGTATCTCCTGTTCTCCCAGCCCCTAGCCCTTGGTAACCACCATTTTACTCTCTTTTCTTATGAATTCAGTTTTTTTGTTTTTGTTTTTGTTTGTGTGTATGTGTTTTTTAGATTTCACATGGAAGTGGTATCATACAGTATTTGTCTTTCTCTGTCAGATTTATCTCATTTAGTATAAAATCTTCAAGGTCTGTCCATGTTGTTGCAAATGGCAGGATTTCCTTCTTTCTCATGGCTGAATATTATTTGTATGTGTGTGTATACATACATACATATGTGTATATATGTATGTATATTCACATCTTCTTTATCCATTCATTGTTGATGGTGCTTGGGTTGTTTCCATGCCTTGACTTTTGTAAATAATGATGTAATAAACATGGGAGTGCATATATCTCACCAATATACTATTTTCATTACCTTTGGGTATATACCCCAAAGTGGGTTGTTGGGTCATATGATAGTTCCAGTTTTAATTTTTTGAGGAACCTCCATATTGTTCTCCATAGTAGCTGAACAAATTTACATTCCCATCTATACTGTACAAGGATTCCCTTTCTCCACATCCTCACCAACTCTTGTTATCTCTTGTCTTCTTGATGATAGCCATTCTAACAGATGTGAAGTGATATGTCATTGTGGTTTTGATTTGTATTTCCCTGATAGGTAGTGATGTTGAGCATCTTTTCATGTACCTGTTAGCCATTTGGATGCCCCCTTTTGAAAAATGTCTATATAGTTCCTCTGCCCATTTTGTAATTGGATCATTTGGGGACTTTTTGTTTGTTTGTTTTGTGTGTGGTTTTTTGTTTGTTTGTTTGTTTTTGCTATTGAGTAGTATTAATTCCTTACATATTTTGGATCTTAAACCCTTATTGATATATGCTTTGCAAATATTTTCTCCCATTCTGTAGGTTGCTTTTTATTTTGCTGATTGTTTCTTTTGGTGTGCAGAAGCTTTTAAGTTCTCTGTGGTCCCACTCACTGATTTTTGCCTATTGCCTTTGCTCTTGGTGTCATATCCAAAAATATCATCGCTAAGACAAATATTGAGGAGTTTCTTTTCTATATTTTCTTCTAGGAGTCTTATGGTATGATGTCTTATGTTTAAGTGTTCCATCCATGTCTAGTTAGTTTTTGCAAGTGATGTATGACAGGAGTCCCAGTTCATTTTCCTGCATATGGTTATCCAGTTTTCCCAACACCATTTGTTGAAGAGACTACCCATTTGGTGTCTTGGTTCTCCTTTTGAATATTAGTTCACTGTATATGCAGGTATTTAATTATGCATTCTATTTTGTCGGTCTGTTTCTCTTTTTTTTTTCCTTCTTTTCTTTTTCCTTTTTTCCTTTTTAATTTTATTTTAATTCCAGTATAGTTAACATACAGTGTTATATTAGTTTCAGGTGTACAATATAGTGATTCCACAATTCCATGCATCATCCAGTGCTCTCCTTAATCCCCACCATCTATTTCCGCCATCCCCTCACCCACCTCCTCTCTGGTAACCATCAATTTGTTCTCAATAGTTAAATCTCTTTCTTGGTTTGTCTCTCTCTCTCTTTTTCTTTTCTCATTTGTTTTGTTTCTTAAATTCCACATATGACTGAAACCATATGGTATTTGTTTTTCTCTGACTGACTTATTTCACTTAGCATTATACTGTCTAGCTCCCATCCATGTCATTGCATATGGCAAGATTTAATTCTTTTTTTATGGCTGAATAATACTATGATGTATATATATATATATATACACCATACCTTCTTCATCCATTCATCTATCAATGGACACTTGGGCTGTTTCCATATTTTGGTGTTTGTCTCTTTATGCCAGTACCATACTGTTTTATAGCTTTGTAGTGTAGTTTGAAATCAAGATGTGTGATGCCTCTGGCTTTGTTCTTTCTCATGATTGCTGTGGCTATTCAGGGTCTTTTGTGGTTCCATACAAAATTTAGGATCATTTTTTTCTATCTCTGTGAAAGATGTCACTAGAATTTTGATAGGGATTGTGTTGAATCTGTACATGGCTCTAGGTAGTATGGACATTTTAACAATATTAATTTTTCCAATCATGAACATGAGACATGTTTCTATTTGTATCTTGGCATATAATTGTTCATATTGACCATATGTGTTTCTGTAGTATCAGTTGTAGCATCTCCTCTGTCATTATTGATTCAATTTATTTGAGCCCTGTCTCTTTTTAGTCTAGTTAAAAGTCTATTGATTTTATGTTTACAAAAACCAGCTCTTGGTTTAATTTTTCTTTCTATTGTTCTTTTTCTGGTTTGTATTTCATTTATTTCCATTCTGATCTTTATTATTTCCCTTTTTCCACTAACTTTGGGCTTAATATATTCTTCTTTTTTCTGGTTCCTTGAGATGTGAACTTTGGTTGTTTATTTAAGATTTTTCTAATTTCCTAATATGTTTATTATCATTATAAACTTCCCTCTCAGAACTGCTTTTGCAGCATCCCATCGGTTTTTTTTTTTTTTTAAAGATTTTATTTATTTGCGAGAAAGAGAATGAGAGACAGAGAGCATGAGAGGGAGGAGGGTCAGAGGGAGAAGCAGACTCCCCGCTGAGCAGGGAGCCCGATGAGGGACTCGATCCTGGGACTCCAGGATCATGACCTGAGCCGAAGGCAGTCGCTTAACCAACTGAGCCACCCAGGCGCCCCATCCCATCGGTTTTGGTTGTTGTATTTCCATTTTCATTTGTTTTGTTTTGTTTTGTTTTTAATTTTATTATGTTATGTTATTCACCATACAATACATCATTAGTTTTTGATGTGGTGATCCACGATCCATTGTTTTCATATAATACCCAGTGCTCCATGCAGTACGTGCCCTCCTTAATACCCATCACCGGGCTAACCCATCCCCGCTCCCCCCTCCCCTCTAAAACCCTGTTTGTTTCTCAGAGTCTATAGTCTCTCATGGTTCATCTCTCCCTCCAATTCCCACCCCCCTCATTTTTCCCTTCCTTCTCCTAGTGTCCTGCATGCTATTCCTTATGTTCCACAAATAAGTGAAACCCTATGATAATTGACTTTCTCTGCTTGACTTATTTCACTTAGCATAATCTCCTCCAGTCCCATCCATGTTGATGTAAAAGTTGGGTATTCATCCTTTCTGATGGCTGAGTAATATTCCATTGTATATATGAACCACATCTTCTTTTTTTTTTTTAATTTTTTTATTGTTATGTTAATCCCCATACATTACATCACATCTTCTTTATCCATTCATCTGTTGAAGGGCATCTCGGCTCTTTCCACAGTTTGGCTATTGTGGACATTACTGCTATGAACGTTGGGGTGCATATGGCCCTTCTTTTCACTACATCTGTGTCTTTGGGGTAAATATCCAGTAGTGCAATTGCTGGGTCATAGGGTAGCTCTATTTTTAAATTTTTGAGGAACCTCCACACTGTTTTCCAAAGTGGCTGTACCAACTTGCATTCCCACCAACAGTGTAAGAGGGTTCCCCTTTGTCCACAACCTCTCCAACATTTGTTGTTTCTTTCCCTGTCCATTTTTGCCATTCTAACTGGTGTAAGGTGGTATCTCAATGTGGTTTTGATTTGGATTTCCCTGATGGCTAATGATGATGAACATGTTTTCATGTGTCTGTTAGCCATTTGTATGTCTTCTTCAGAGAAGTGTCTTTTCATATCTTCTGCCCACTTTTTGACTTGATTATTTGTTTTTTGGGTGTTGAGTTTGAGAAGTTCTTTATATAGATCTTGGATACCAGCCCTTTATCTGTAGTGTCATTTGCAAATATCTTCTCCCATTCTGTGGGTTGCCTCTTTGTTTTGTTGACGGTTTTCTTTGCTGTGCAGAAGCTTTTTATCTTGATGAAGTCCCAAAAGTTCATTTTTGCTTTTGTTTCACTAGCTTTTGCAGATGTATCTTGAAAGAAGTTGCTGTGGGCGATGTCAAAGAGGTTACTGCCTACGTTCTCCTCTAGGATTTTAATGGATTCCTGTCTCACATTGAGGTCTTTCATCCACTTTGAGTTTATCTTTGTGAATGGTGTTAGAGAATGGTCGAGTTTCATTCTTCTGCATGTGGCTGTCCAATTTTCCCAGCACCATTTATTGAAGAGAGTGTCTTTATTTCATTGCGTGTTTTTTCCTGCTTTGTCAAAGATTATTTGACCATAGAGTTGAGGGTCCATATCTGGGTTCTCTATTCTGTTCCATTGGTCTGTGTGTCTGTTTTTGTGCCAGTACCATGCTGTCTTGGTGATCACAGCTTTGTAATATAGCTTGAAATCGGGCAATGTGATGCCCCCAGCTTTGTTTTTCTTTTTTAACATTTCCTTGGTGATTCGGGGTCTTTTCTGATTCCATACAAATTTTAGGATTGTTTGTTCCAGCACTTTGAAAAATGTCATTGGCATTTTGATCGGGATGGCATTGAAGTATAGATTGCTCTGGGTAGCATAGACATTTTAACAATGTTTATTCTTCCAATCCATGAGCATGGAATCTTTTTGTGTCTTCCTCAGTTTCTTTCATGAGTGTTTTGTAGTTCCTAGAGTATAGATCTTTACCTCTTTGGTTAGGTTTATTCCGAGGTATCTTACGGTTTTTGGTGCTCTTGTAAATGGAATCATTACTCTAATTTCTCTTTCTACAGTTGCGTTGTAAGTGTATAAGAAAGCAACTGATTTCTGTGCATTGATTTTGTATCCTGACACATTACTGAATTGCTGTATGAGTTCTAGTAATTTGGGGGTGGAGTCTTTTGGGTTTTCCACATAAAGGATCATGTCGTCTGCAAAAAGAGAGAGTTTGACTTCTTCTTTGCCAATTTGAATACCTTTTATTTCTTTTTGTTGTCTGATTGCTGTTGCTAGGACTTCTAGTACTATGTTGAACAATAGTGGCGAGAGTGGGCATCCTTGACGTGTTCCTGATCTTAAGGGAAAGGCTCTCAAGCTTTTCCCCATTGAGGATGATATTCGCTGTGGGTTTTTCATAGATGGATTTTATGAACTTCAGGAATGTTCCCTCTATCCCTATACTCTGAAGAGTTTTAATCAGGAGAGGATGTTGTATTTTGTCAAATGCTTTTTCTGTATCAATTGAGAGGACCATATGGTTCTTCTCCCTCCTCTTATTAATGTGTTCTATCACATTGATTGATTTGCGAATGTTGAACCACCCTTGCATCCCGGGGATAAATCCCACTTGGTCGTGGTGGATGATCCTTTTAATGTATTGTTGGATCCTATTAGCTAGGATTTTGTTGAGGATTTTGGAATCCATATTCATCAGGGATATCGGTCTGAAATTCTCCTTTTTGATGGGGTCTTTGCCTGGTTTGGGGATTAAGGTAATGCTGGCCTCATAGAATGAGTTTGGAAGTTTTCCTTCTGTTTCTATTTTTTGAAACAGCTTCAGTAGAATAGGTATTATTTCTTCTTTGAATGTTTGGTAGGATTCCCCAGGAAATCCATCAGGCCCTGGACTCTTGTTTTTTGGGAGGTTTTTGATCACTGCTTCAATCTCTTTACTGGTTATTGGCCTATTCAGGTTGTCAATTTCTTCCTGTTTCAGTCTTGGCAGCTTATAGGTTTCCAGGAAGGCCTCCATTTCATCCAGATTGCTCAGTTTATTGGCATATAGTTGTTGATAATAATTTCTTTTTTTTTTTTTAAGATTTTATTTATTTATTTATTTGACAGAGACACAGCGAGAGAGGGGACACAAGCAGGGGGAGTGGGAGAGGGAGAAGCAGGCTTCCCGCTGAGCAGGGAGCCCGATGGAGGGCTCAATCCAAGGACCCTGGGATCATGACCTGAGCCGAAGGCAGACGCTTAACCATCTGAGCCACCCAGGTGCCCCAGTTGTTGATAATAATTTCTAGTAATTGTTTCTATTTCCTTGGTGTTAGTTGTGATCTCTCCCCTTTCATAATTTTATTAATTTGGGTCCTTTCTCTTTTCTTTTGGATAAGTCTGCCCAGTGGTTTATCGATCTTGTTAATTCTTTGAAAGAACCAACTTCTACTTTCGTTGATCTGATCTACTGTGTTTCTGGTTTCTAATTCATTGATCTCTACTTTAATTTTAATTATCTCTCTTCTAGTGCGTGGCTTAGGCATCGTTTGTTGCTTTTTCTCTAGTTCTTTAAGGTGTAGAGTTAGTTGGTGAATTCGGGACTTTTCTATTTTTTTGAGTGAGGCTTGGATGGCTATGTATTTCCCCCTTAGGACCGCCTTTGCAGTATCCCATAGGTTTTGGACTGATGTGTTTTCGTTCTCATTGATTTCCATGAATTGTTTAAGTTCTTCTTTGATTTCCTGGTTGACCCAAACATTCTTGAGCGGAGTGGTCTTTAGCTTCCAAGTGTTTGAATTTCTGCTAATTTTTTTCTTATGATTGAGTTCCAATTTTAGAGCATTGTGGTCTGAGAATATGCAGGGAATAATCTCAATCTTTTGGTATCGGTTGAGACCTGATTTGTGACCCAGTATGTGGTCTGTTCTGGAGAAAGTTCCATGTGCGCTCGAGAAGAATGAGTATTCTGTTGTTTTAGGGTGGAATGTTCTGTAAATATCTATGAGATCCATCTGGTCCAATGTATCATTCAAAGCTCTTGTTTCCTTGTTGATTCTCTGCTTAGATGATCTGTCCATTGCTGAGAGTGGAGTATTGAGGTCTCCTACAATTAACATATTGTTATCAATATGACTCTTTATTTTGGTTAACAGTTGGCTTATGTAGATGGCTGCTCCCATGTTGGGGGCATACATATTTACAATTGTTAGATCTTCTTGTTGGATAGACCCTTTAAGAACGATATAGTGTCCTTCTGTGTCTCTAATTACAGACTTTAGTTTAGAATCTAATTTGTCTGATATAAGAATTGCTACCCCAGCTTTCTTTTGAGGTCCGCTGGCATGGAAGATGGATCTCCATCCCTTCACTTTCAGTCTGGATGTATCTTTAGGTTCAAAATGAGTCTCTTGTAGGCAGCATATAGATGGGTCCTGTCTTTTTATCCAGTCTGCAACCCTGTGCCGTTTTATGGGAGCGTTTAGGCCATTCACGTTGAGAGTGATTATTGAAAGATACGAATTAGTTGTCATCATGTTGCCTGTGAAGACGTTGTTTTTATAGATTGTCCCTGTAAATTTCTGATGTATATCACTCT
This sequence comes from Phoca vitulina, assembly GCF_004348235.1. Classification (NCBI taxonomy): domain Eukaryota; kingdom Metazoa; phylum Chordata; class Mammalia; order Carnivora; family Phocidae; genus Phoca; species Phoca vitulina. The sequence goes on along the minus strand of NW_022589761.1, from coordinate 6,842,520 downwards.
TGGGGTCTTTCTCCTTTTATAGAACCCTCCTTAATATTTCTTGCAGGGGGGCGCCTGGGTGGCTCAGTCGTTAAGCGTCTGCCTTCGGCTCGGGTCATGATCCCGGGGTCCTGGGATCGAGCCCCGCATCCGGCTCCCTGCTCGGCGGGAAGCCTGCTTCTCCCTCTCCCACTCCCCCTGCTTGTGTTCCCTCTCTCGCTGTGTCTCTCTCTGTCAAATAAATAAATAAAATTAAAAAAAAAAAAAATATTTCTTGCAGGGCCGGCTTAGTGGTCACATATTCTTTCAAATTCTGCCAGTCGTGGAAGCTCTGCATCTCTCCATCCATTCTAAATGAAAGCCTTGCCGGATAAAGTATTCTTGGCTGCATGTTCTTCTCATTTAGTACCCTGAATATGTCTTGCCAGGCCTTTCTGGCTTGCCAGGTCTCTGTGGATAGATCTGACGTTATTCTGATATTCCTCCCTCTGTACGTAAGGAATCTCTTCCCCCTAACTGCCCTTTAGATGGTTTCCTTGGTTCTAAGATTTGCAAGTTTTACTATTACATGCCGGGGTGTTGGCCTGTTTTCCTTGATCTTGGGAGGGGTCCTCTCTGCCTCTAGGACGCGAATGTTTGTTTCATTCCCCAGATTAGGGAAGTTCTCAGCTACGATTTGCTCAAATACATCTTCTAGTCCTCTCTCTCTCTCCACTCCCTCTGGGATTCCAATTATTCTGACATTGGAATGCTTCATGGTGTCACTTATTTCTCTGATTCTATTTTCATGGATTCTGAGTTGTTTTTCCCTGGCCTCCTCTTTTCCCTTTTTATCTATTATATTGTCTTTCAGGTCGCTTATTTGTTCTTCTGCCTCAGTTACCCTAGCTGTTAGATTATCTATATTGGATTGGATCTCATTGATAGCATTTTTAAGTTCTGCCAATTCAGCTTTCATTTCTGCCCTTAGAGACTCTGTGTTGCCATTAATTGATTTCTCCATTCTAGCCATTGTCTTCACAATTGCTAGCCTGAATTCCATCTCCGACATCTTTTATATCTGCATCCATTTGTAAATCTGCAGGATAAGTCATAATCTCTGAGTCTTTTCTGTTTTGGGGGCTCCTCCTCCTAGTCATTCTGTTGATGGGTGTTTGAGGGAATGTATAGAGTCCAAATTATTGACCAGAACCCAAGCAAGATGCACCTGTTTTCTTGGGACCTTAGGGTTGCTGGCCTCTTGTTTTCCCAGCCTGTCTTCTGCGGGAGGGGCCTGCTGGGCTGTTACTCAGGCAACCCTGTTTGGGCAGAGTTGCCCTGCCCCCTTGTGGCGGGGTATGGGCTCAGCGGGAATCAGTCTTTGGGGCTTTTGTTCTCTGGCGGCTTTCCCTGGGGGCTTTCCGCGTCTCTTCCGCGAGTCAGAGCAGAAGAGACCATTTCCAACCCTCTGCCTCAGAGCAGAGAGACTGCAGTCTGTTCTTCAGTGAGCTCTCCAGGCCACACGGTCTCCGTTTCTGTCCATGCTGCTATAAACTGCAGCGTCCTGGGTTGTGCGCCCCTCCACAGCGCTCCCAGTCCTGCCTCTAGATTGGAGCATGTCTCTGCCCTTTGTGCTTCTAAAACCACCAGCCGCCCCTAGTTCACAGGTGCGACCCCCGCCGCACCAGGTTTCCGCCCCAGGGGCTGCCCTAAAGTCCTTTCCCCGCCACTACCGGTCTGCGAGTCTGTGCCCCGTCCCCAGCACGCGAGGCTGTTGCTCACCCACAGTGTAGGATCCCCATGGCCGGGCACCCTCCCGCTGCCGTTTATCCTCCGATATCTGCCTGCGGAATCACAGCTCCGGCTTCATACCTCGAAACCAACTGCCTGCGATATTCTGTTTGTTGAGATCCAGATCTTCTTATATCTCAGGCTGGTTTCGTGGGTGCTGATAGATATCCATCTCAATTCCGGGGACCAGTTGAAATAGGGTCCCCTACTCCTCCGCCATCTTTCCTCTGCTCCCATTTTCATTTGTTTTGAGATTTAAAATATTTCTCTTTTGATTAGTTCTGTGGCCCATTGGTTGTTCAGAATTGTGTTTTTCCTTTCCACATATTTGTAGATTTCACAGCATTCTTCTTGCTGATTTCTTGTTTCATACCGTTGTGGTCAGAAAAGATACTTGGTATGATTTCAGTAATCTTAAATTTGCTAACCTTGTTTTGTTGCCTATCATATGATCTATCCTGGAGAATGTTCTGTGTGCACTTGAGAAGAACATATGTTCTGCCATTGTTTGATGAATTGTTTACATATATGTGTTTTAGGTTCCTTTTGTCTAAAGTGTGGTTCAATTCCATTGTTTCCTTGTTGATTTTCTGTCTGAATGATCCATCCATTGTAGGAAGTGGGTTATTGGTCCCCTATTGTTGTTGCATTGCTATCTATTTCTCCCTTAAGGTCTGTTAATATTTGCTTTATATATTTAGCTGCTCCCGTGTTGGATGCATAAATATTAAATGTTTTATCTTCTTATTGGATGGACCCTTTTATCATTATACATTGACCTTCGTTGTCTCTTACTACAGTCTTTCTCTTAACGTCTATCTTGTCTGATATAAGTCTAGCTTCCCTCTTTCTTTTGGTTTCCATTTGCATGGAATATCTTTCACTCTGTGTCTCTTATAGGCAGCATATAGTTGGGTCTTGTTTTTTTTATTTATTTAGCTGTTCTATGCCTTTTGATTGGAGACTTTTGTCCACTTATATTTAAAGTGAATGTTGAAAAAAATAAAGTGATTGGGCGCCTGGGTGGCTCAGTCGTTAGGCGTCTGCCTTCGGCTCAAGTCATGATCCCAGGGTCCTGGGATCGAGTCCCACATCGGGCTCCCTGCTCTGCGGGAAGCCTGCTTCTCCCTCTCGCACTCCCCCTGCTTGTGTTCCTGCTCTCGCTATGTCTCTCTCTCTCAAATAAATAAATAAAATCTTTTTAAAAAAATTAATGTGATTATTGATAGATTTGGACTTACATTGCCATTTGTTGTTTTCTTGCTGTTTTGTAATTTCTTTCTTCCTTCCTTTTTCTCTTGCTCTCATCTTTTCTGATTTGATGATTTTCTGTAGTGGCTTGCATGAATTACTTTATCTTTTGCATCTCTACTGTAGATTTTTGTTTTGTGGTTACCCCAAAGCTTATATAAGCCATCTTGGAGTTATAATAGTATGTTTTAAACTGATAACAAATTATGATTGGATTTGCCTTCTAAAGCTCTACATTTTTATTCTGTCACCATGTTTCATGTTTTTGTTTTTGTTTTTAAAGATTTTATTTATTTGACAGAGACACAGCAAGAGAAGCAACACAAGCAGGGGGAGTGGGAGAGGGAGAAGCAGGCTTCCCGCATAGCAGGGAGTCTGATGTGGGGCTTGATCCCAGGGCCCCGGGATCATGACCTGAGCCGAAGGCAGATGCTTAACAACTGAGCCACCCAGGCGCCCCTTCATGTTTTTGATAACACAGTTTTCATCTTTTATCCTGTATCTATTAAATTCTTTTTATTATTCTTATTTGTATTAATTCTGTCTTTTAATCTTCATACTAGGTTTATAAGTGATTAACTCACCATCATTACAACATTATTCTGAGTTTACCTATATATTTACCTTTACCAGTGAGACTTATACTTTCATGTTTTCCTGTTATTAATTAGTGCTCTTTCTTTCATCTTATAGAAGTCCATTTAACATCCTATAACATGGTGTAGTGATAATGATCTCCTTCATCATTTGCTTGTCTTCAAAACTCTACATTTCCTTCAACTCTGAAGGACAACTTCGCTGGGTAGAGTATTCTTGGTTGGTTGATTTTTTTTTTTTCTTTCAGCACTTTCGGTATATTGTGCCACTCTCTTCTGGCCTGTGAAGTTTCTGCTGATAGTCTTAGGGGGAATTACTTTGTTCATAACAAGCTCTTTTTCTTTTATTGCTTTTAAGATTCTCTCCTTGCCTTTAACTTTTGACATTTTATGTATTCATTTATTTTTAAAGATTTTATTTATTTATTTGAGAGAGAGAGAGCATTAGAGGGTGGGGAGGGGCAGAGGGAGAGGGAGAAGCAGACTACCTGCTGAGCAGGGAGCCCGATGTGTGGCTCCATCCCAGGAGCCTGAGATCATGACCTGAGGCAAAGGCAGATGCTTAACTGACTGATCCGCTCAGGCACCCCTAACTTTTGACATTTTAATTATAAGGTATCGTAGTGTGGGTCTCTTTTGATTTTTCTTTTTGGAAACTTCTGGGCTTGCTGGATCTGGATGTTAGTTTTTTTCACCCATGTTAGGGAAGTTTGCAGCTATTATTTCTTTGAACAAATTATTTGCCCCTTTCTCTCTCACTCATCTCCTCTGGACCCCTATAATGCAAATATTTTTCTACTTCATGATGCCCCTGAAATCTCTTATAAACCTTTTTCATTTTTTTTCTTTTTGCTCCTCTGAATAGATGAATTCTGTTGCCCTCTCTTTATGTTCACTGATCCATTCTTCTGTTTCATCAAATGGGCTCTTGAATCCCTATTGAATTTTTCAGTTCTATATTTTATTCTTCTGCTCTGTCTTTTCTTTTCAATACTTTCTTATATTTCCTGTGTCCTTGTTGAAATTCTCACTTTGTTCATGCATTGTTTCCTGACCTCAGTGGACATCTTTATAACAATTATTTTGAACTTTCTATCAGACAGATCACTTATGTCTTTTTCATTAAGGTCTATTTCTAGGATTTTTATCTTGCTCTTTTGTTTGGAGCATATTTTTCTGTTTCTTCATTTTCCTTCACTCTGTATTGGTTTCTGTGCATTTGATAAAACAGCTACCTTTCTCAGTCTTGAGGAGTGGCTTTGTTTAGGAGATGAGCCATGTCTTAGCTCTTGGTTGTTTCTTAAACCTTTGTGCTTGTCTAGGCTTGTTCTTAATGACTCCCAGTTGTCGAGAGTGTGCCAAGACCTATCAGTGTCCCAAAGGGGAGAATCTCAGTCAGCACCTAGATACAGGCTCATTGGAACCTCACCCTCAGCAGCAGCTTTTAAAGTATACAGATATACCTCTTTCAGGGGAAGACTGGGAGATGAGTGTTTCTGTCCTTCCTCTGCACTGAGCCCTCGCAGGATAGCCAGTTAAGTTCCTTAATTTGCTACTGTCTTGTTGAACCAATGAACACAGCCCCACTGGCCACCAGAAGCAGACAATCAAGGGTTGTGTCCTCTGGACAGCATCCACCATAGTTAGGGTACCAGATGTATGCACAAGTTCCTTTCCTGGAGTCCCCATTAACCTGTGTTAGGGCAGAGGAACAGCATGAAGATTGTGTCTGCTGGTATCCTCAGTCTCTGCGGAGAATTGTATTTGGCCTCTAGATGTTTGTTAAATTAGAAGACTGCCCCTCAGCTCACAGCTCTTAGGCTTCTTCCATAGTGTGCTGAGCCTTTAGGGGATGGATGGCCAAGCCTGTTAGGTACGGTTTCTTAGTTTGCTATAGTCTTTGGGTCTCATGGATATAATCCCCATTTGCTTTCAGAGCTGGATATTTTGAGGGACTATCTCTCAGGTATAAGTCTTTTCTTTAAAAAGATTTATTTATTTATTTATTTGGGAGCCAGAGAGTGAGCAGGGGGAGGGGCAGAGGAAGAGGGAGAGAGATTCCTCAAGCAGACTCCCTGCTGAGCGCAGAGCCCAACTTGGGACTCGATCCCAGGACCCTGAGACCATGCCTTGAGCCTAAATCAAGAACCAACCACTTAACTGACTGAGCCACCCAGGTGACCCTCAGGTATAAGTCTTTTTTTTTTTTTTAAGATTTTATTTATTTATTTGACAGAGAGAGACATAGCAAGAGAGGGAACACAAGCAGGGGGAGTGGGAGAGGGAGAAGCAGGCCTCCCATGGAGCAGGGAGCCCGATGTGGGGCTCAATCCCAGGACCCCAGGATCATGACCTGAGCCGATGGCAGACACTTAACGACTGAGCCACCCAGGCACCCCAGGTATAAGTCTTAATAGTGGTGTTCCATACATGTGGTTCAAACCCTCCACTCATTAGGGAGAAGCTAGGATTTGAGTTCTCTCCTGATGGTTTGCCACTGTGCTGGGGTAGGGTATTTGTGAAGATTGTATGTCACCCACTCCCACCCTAGGAGTAGAGAAATGGGTTTTCTCTTACTGCTTGATGTATACCTATAAACGAGGTCACTCACCTCGTTTCTGGATTTTTTTGAGGGAATTATTCCATATGTAGTTGTAGATTTGGTGTGTCTGTAGGAGGTGGTATGTCTAGGAGCCTCCTACTATTTACCATCTTGAACCAGAACCATCATTGGTTTCTTAATCTGAATCCACCTTCCAAGGGAGCTGAGTGAATGAGCAGAATGTGACAACTGGATTGGTGGTTTGAGTATAACAGGAAGTGTTCACATCATTCTCAGTCTTCTCTCATAACAATTCCAACTCTTCCCATAATACTGATACCCAATAAAAACCACTCCCCCATGGTTTGAAACATCTTGGGTCCAATTAGTCATTGCCCCTGATCTGGAAAGTGATTCTTTCTTTTTTTTTTTAAGATTTATGTATTTGAGAGAGAGAGCATGCGTGTGTGTGCACACAAGTGGGGAGATGGGCAGATGGAGAGAATCTTAAAGCAGACTCCCTGCTGAGCACACAACCTCTGAGATCATGACCCGAGCTGAAACAAGAGCTGGACACTTAACCAACTGAGCCATCAAGGTGCCCCTGGAAAGTGATTCTCGTAGATCATGTTAGCAAGTCTGGATTTTTCTCCTCTCAAAAGTTATTTATGGAAATTACTAAAAGTTAAGAGCATAAAAGTATAGGGTAGTCTGAAATATTTATATATCGTGTTGTGTGCCATGCGGCCATTATGTGCTAGGGTTTCTGAAGAGACCAAATGTGCATCACCCCACCCTTTACCCATCAGTTGTTATCTAACTGAGATTTAGGACAAATAGTTAAGATGTAGGGAGGCCAGATATTACTTTTATTATAGATAAAGGCAAATTGGAGTATGGTCACTGTAGGAGTCCAATGAGCTTTCTGTTTGGACTCCAGAAATACAGCCTGACCCAGTGAATCATGACAGTGGCAAGAATAGGCTCTCAATCTCCAAGTTCACGTCTTGACCTAGAGCATCGGGGAATGCATGCTCTATGCAGATAGGCAGATTCCAAAGTGAAGAGGAAAGAAGTAGGGCCAGGACACCTCATGCCTGTGTCTTCTTCCAAACTCTGTATGAATCTGGATCCAATGTGAAGACAGGAAACCACACATTAATTAAAACAGGGGAAGTTTAATATAAAGAATTATTAAGTGGCAATAATAATGTAACTATTAAGATGGAAAGGGACTCTAAAGGGACTCCAGGGCTGAGGCAGAGTACCCAAGGAAGGACAATCTTGGAAGGGAAAGGGTTCACATTTCATCAAAGACTACTAGCTGGTAGAGGAGTTTGCTGGTTTGCTCAGGCCAGATATGATTCATATTCATTAGGCAGTTTGGTGAGCAGAGCCTGAGAGATAGGCATATAGAGGGAGTTTGGGGCACCACTGTGGACACTACTGGAACCTGGAGCTGTAGAGACCTTTCTCTGCAGGAACCTAGCACACATCCATGAAGGGCTTGGGCCAGAACAGCTCCAGGTTAGCTATGTGGAAGAGGTCGGGTACTGGCTTGCATGAGGTCCCCAGTGTGCATGTGTAGGCTTATGAAGAGGGTATAGGGATTATAGACCTAGCTGGGGTATAGACACATGTTTGAAAATCTGCTGTGATGCCTCTCACTTGGTCAAGAATGGAGAAAACATGGTGGCCAAATGCTAGAGAAAGCTGTGCTTCAGAGACATTTTGTAATGGAGTAAACTGTGGGGCAAAGCTTTAGAGAAGAGAGCCTACTTTCAGAAACCTGGAGAGGAAGCCACACCAGAACTAAGGAGAACTCCCTCCCTCTGCAATGTCTCTCCAGTACCCTCTAATGACAAAGCTTACCATTATGCCAGCTGGTAAAAAAAAAAAAAAAAAAAATTTAAAAAGTAAAGATCTGTTTTCACCCATCAGGCAACAAAAGGTTAATTTGGACCAGAGAGGCAACAAATTCTCTAATCAACTATTTTGCTTTACCTCTCCAGAAGAGAAATAAAAAGTAGGACAAGAAGCCAGGAGTATTTAGGGAAAAAAAATCTCTCCTCTTGAAGAATAGATGAGTGGGGAAGATGCATTCTCCACTAACATTCCCAAGCTTTTTCTTCTGTTAATTCAGTGGAATTCAGTGGATCTGGCTGGTTATAACCCTCTGAAATCAATAGTTTAATAGTTTATTAGTATAGTCTTGCCTGCATCTTCTTGAGATCAGTGCATCCATACTTACTCTTGCTACCTAGGACATCCTTTTGTTTTTTTGTTTTGTCTTGTTTTTAAAGATTATTTATTTGAGAGAGAGAGGGAGATAGAGCACGAGTGGGGGGCGGGGAGAGGGAGAAGTAGACTCCCCAGGATCATGACCTGAGCTAAAGGCAGACACTTAACCGACTGAGCCACCCAGGTACCCCCAGGACATCCTTTTGAACAGCTAATGGGCATGTATAGTTTTGTCTCCAGAAGTCTCTGAAATGGGTCATTAATAGCACATTAGTAAAATTAACCCCAAGGTCTTGTTTTGCCCAAGTGCCAATTCAGTGACAAAGATTCTTTGACCACACTTTAGACTCCTGAACCTTCTAGACCTATCTGTGCACTTATTTATAAAATCAAGATTTAGTAAGAATCCTCAGTCAGTTTAACTAGAACCCTCTACCCTTAATACGTGATCATCCTTGATATCTGATCAAGTTCCTCATCCTCCACCTTCTCCTAGGTGCTGTGTGATCATGCTGGCCTGCCTTCAGCAGGAATCCTCTTTGGTTGGTTTAGCCAGAACACCCTTACCCCTGGTGTTTCCTCTTAGAATTTTTCCATCCACTGACCCTCACCCTGCTCCCTGACTATACATTTCCACTTCCCTAATCTTAACAATCAGACTTTGGATTTGTAGTCCACCTTGTAGATTTTTTTTTTTTTTAAGATTTTATTTATTTATTCATGAGAGACAGAAGCAGAGGGAGAAGCAGGCTCCCCGCGGAGCAGAGAGCCTGATGCAGGACTCGATCTCAGGACCCTGGGATCATGACCTGAGCCAAAGGCAGATGCTTAACTGACTGAGCCACCCAGGCGTCCCCACCTTGTAGGTTTTATGAGCAGTTCCTGCTCCTTTTCCCACCTGCACTGAGTAATGTGAAACAGATGATGCTTGCATCATTCCTTCATGTATCCTCAAGACAGGTTAGAACGGATGTATACAATAATTTGCAAACATGGTCCGTTCTGCTTCCTCCAGTTTGAGGGGGGAAACTGGGTTGCCACCTGCTCAAGACCATATCAATACCACACCTGGGAGAGTTGGGGCAAGAATAAAAATGACACAAAAGATTACTAACATTTGAAGATGGCGTTTGACTTGTTTGGGCATTTGCTTGTTTCTATAAACAGCTGTTTTCCAGAGATACTACAAAGTTGGTTCAGGAAGTTTTTGGTTTTTTTCCAGTTTCTGTAGGGGAATGATAGCTTGGGGATTCCTAGTTCAACATTTTCAAGATGTCACCCCAGGAACTGTATTTTTCACTTTTCCTGTTCCAACAATTTTTATTTTTAAATGAATAAGGTGGGGGAAGTTTTATAAATTGCTAAAAATTACAGACCTTATTAATAATGTAGTTGGGATTTTACTCTCCTAATGAAAAGTGCTATTGTCTTACCACATATTAGGAGCACAGGAGAATTAAGCAGAAAAGGGATTGTCTTAGCTCAAGCATTATAACAAAATACCACAGACTGCGTGGTTTAAATAATAGACATTTATTTCTTACAGTTCTAGAGGCTGGGAAATTCCAACATCAAAGTGCTGGCAAATCCTGGTGAAGGTCCAATTCTTGGTGTAGACAGCTGCTTTCTCACTGTGCTACACTCACATGACCTTTCCTCAGTGTATACACATGGAAAGAAATCTCTTCTTACAGTCTCTCTCTTCCACTTCTATATATGGGTACTGTTCCCATCATGTGTCCCACCCTCATGACCTAATCTAAACCTAATTACTTCCTATAGCCCCATCTCCAAATACCATCACACTAGGGATCAGGGCTTCAAAGTATGAATTCTGAGTGGGCTACAAACGTTTAGTTCATAATAGGGACTCTCCTCATTCACCGAACTGACAAACTTTTCAAAATATAATATTAAGCAGGGATGGCATTCAAATTACTTTGTTTAGGACCCTCATGCTGAAAGATATGATTATAGTTTGAACAAATGCAAAGGCACACTATGATTTGGGTCAGAAAGACTTAAAATAAAAAATGTCATTTCTCCCAAAATAAATATATAAATTTAATGCAGTTCCAACTAGAATATCAAAGGGTTTTTGTATTTTGAGAACACAGTCTTCATTTATATAGGAAGAAAATTAACTTAGAATAGCCAATAAAACTATGAAAAACAGCAAGGAGGAGCTGGTCTATTATACAGTATCAAAATACAATAAGGCTAATGTTAAATCAATTTATCAATTAATATGGTATTAGTATAGAAGTAGAAAAATAGATTAGTGAAACAAGAGAATACAGAAAATAGGTCTTGGTATAAATCAAAGTACAAGGCAGTTTCAGTTGAATGAGGAAAAAATCATGTGGTTAAAGGATTACATATCTGAGTTTCAGTTGAATAGGAAAGGATGGTATTGGTATTCTTAATTCTGAATAGGCCTCTCCCGCTGACCCTTGTCTGGAAAGATGACCTTAGATTTGATTTTCTGCCAGTTTCCTTGATGAAAATACTACTGTAGATTCCTCATGTGTATCCTATACCTGGATGGGGTTGGGGGCGCTGTGACTTGGCATGTAGACATCGATAGCCTATGTGACTAAGGCATCATAAGTCTTGGGAAACCAAGGCAGCAGCTTCCCTGTGCTTAAGTGGGTATCAGTGTTACAACTGGGTGTGCTGCATGGGGGCACACCATGCAGTTGCAGTAGTGGGTTATCATAAGACATCCTGGATGAGAATGTTAATGTTTCCCAGTGCTTAGGTGAACCACACCCATTCTGACCTCTCCCCTGAGCAGGGCAGAGGCCCTGGAAGCTGTGCTTGCTTGGGCAGTTGTAGTATTGTGAAGGCGATTTTGTTTTCGTTTGTTTGTTTTGTTTTTTTGTAGTTTGGTTTTTGTGTGTCAGGGAAGGCTAATAATAAACTTTGTTAAAGCCTGTTCTGTTTTTTTTGATTGCTCGTTCAAATCTGTGATTGCTGCTGGGGGACACCACAAGTTGGTGTCAGAACTGTGTGACTGGCTGCTGAATAGATGGGTTATTTTAACAAATTGTGCTTGTATAAGTGGAAACCCATCTGGAAGAAAATAACAAGGAATCCTCATTTCATATGACATTAAAAATTAAGTTCTAAATGGACTAATATTTACATATTGAAAAATGCAAACCTTAACTTGCAAGAAAACCTAAGAAATCTACAATCTAGAGATTAAAATATCTTCTTAATCCATAAGCTTAGAAAAAATTAATACATATCTAGTTACACAGAAATTTAGGGTATTTTTATGGAAAAATCATTTTTATGACAAAAATTAGACAAAGTCCTAATGTCTAATACATAAAGAGGACTTCAAAATGAGCTAACAATATGAAAATTTACAAAGAAGCTAGGAGCAAGTGGTTACACTCATCAGACAAATACGAATTTAAGTAGTACGTTACCATCTGTTGCAGGGTTAGAGGAAAGTTGTGTTTTTGAAAATGACTAATAACACCTCTTAAAATAAAATAATCACATACGTCCTTTGATCTAACACTCTCTTGCCTGGAACCTATCCCCTAGAAATAAAAACATCTGAAATTTAAGGTCTGATTTTAAGAATGTTTACTGTAGTATTGTTTGTGGTGGCAAATAACTAGCAAAAAGTCGAATCAATAGGGGGATGTCAGTAAATTTGACACTATTTATAGTGAAATGTCAAAATATCTGTGATAGTACTCAGATATTACTCATCTTACTCTATGTGATATCCTATTTATTGTTGTTGCACCTTGGCACTAACCAACTACAGGCACCAAAAGGTAATCCTCCTAGTTTGGTCTGAATTGAGAGTTCTTAGTTCAAAGCTGCACAAGCTCAAAGGCAAGCAAAACACTTAAGAAATGTGAGGGGAATGCTTAATGAGGAATGGAAGAAAATAGAGGATAATTTAGATTCATGTAGATACACATGTTATTTGGGTATATTACCCCAGGAAATCAATCCCTGACATTTATAATGTTATCTCAAGACTAACCTTCAAAACCATTAACAAGCAATATAGTAGTATGGTTCTATTAGCATTTCATTATTTTGAATTTACAAGAAATTGATATATTTGAAATATGCCTAAGGTTTAAATGTTGGATACCCATTTTTATCACTATTCAAAAAGAGCACTAACAACTTTTTATATGTCAAGTTGTTGTGGAAAGGGACCGAGTAAACAAAAATCCTCAAAAAGATTTGCTTCAAATAAAAGAATATTGTTTAGGTCTCAGATCTCCTTTTTAGCACCATTTTCCCCAAAGAAACAAACAGGGGGTGTTGGTTGAGTATATTTGGCAGAATAGAGAAAAAAATGAGGTTAAAATTGAAGGTGAAATGCAAGAGTTGACATTTTACTCAGTGGCATATTTAAAAATTAAGGGTAACTTGGTTTCCTCATTTTAAAATACCAAATCCTTAATGCCAATACTGGCTATGTGGACTTTTAAAGTTTCTGATAAATGTTTCAGTAAAAACCAATTCTTAATATCAAGTCTGTGCATGTATTATTAAATGGTATGGTATGATCCTTAAATGTATGTAATACCAACCTGTTGCACAATCAAATGCTATAACTTCTAAGTAGAGATCACACAGATTAGTGATGTCACATGCAAGAGTAAATTTAAATTAAGCTACCATCCCAATTTTAAAAAATGACTTATAGTAAAGATATGATTTTAGAAATATTTCCTATAAAATATTAGTTATCTGGGATTGTGAGTCTGTTATTACATGTACTCCATGTACAGCTTTCCTACTCCTATCTTTTTTTTAATTTTCAGAAATAGCACAAACAATAGAACACATATATTACCACAACTCAGAGGTAACTAACATTTTGTTATATTTACTTGGAATCTTTATTTCTTTTTAATGATAGGTGTTTAGATACAAAACTGAAGTATCCTTTAACTACCATGCTTGGTCCCATTTCTTTTCCACTACCATTCTTTCTAGAGGCAACCACCTTTGGGAGTTGAGTGTGTATCTTTCCAATCCATTCTTCAGTTTTACATAAAAATGTTTATCCATAATCAATGCTTAATACTAGTGTTTGTTAGTGTTGATTTAATATTCACAGTTACGATTATATTTATCCCTTCATTGTTTTTACTCTACATGACTTTTCGGGTCCTTTAACTACTAGAGAATATTCTACTGTGTGCCTATATCACATTTTATTATCCATTTCACAAGCAACAGCCATTGCTAATGTAATTCATGCTTCAATGAACATAAAGATACATGACTCCCTAGGTACATGTATCAGTTTCTTGGGAATATGCATGTATACTCAAGAGTGAGTATCCTGGAATCTATTTTAGAAATTCCCTCCTACCCCAAGGTTTTAAAAACACTCTCCTATAAAATTCTTATATTACTAAATTTTGCTTTTTGCATTCTAGTCTTCAATACTTTTGGATTTCATAATAAATACTTTAATGTATTACTACAGCAGAGATCTAATATTTTTCCACATGAAGAGTCAGTTACCCTGAGACCATTTTTTGAATCATCCATGATTTAATTTCTCTACCAACCTGTGATACCACCTCTATCAATTAACAATTCCCCATAAAGGCATGCATGTTTCTGAATACAATATTCTGTCCCAATCTCCAATTTCTACAAATGAATCAAGAACAAATAATTTTGATTACATATATAGCAAAACATTTTTTAAATGACAATTTTGTCTCTTAATGTCAAATCTTTATACCTCTTAATGCATCAGGTAGGCCTTCCAGAACCATGCTGATTAGTGTTCATGACTGGATCCTTACGTCAATGAGATTGCTCCTAAAAGTATATCATTAACAATGTTTGTTGTGGGAGCTCTGGGAGTATAGGTTTTCATGATACTATAATACTTATTAAAATTGTTAGTATTTAAGTTTTGAGTTGTTGAAGTATTTTCCACATTCATGTCACTATTATAGAATGAATTTTCAGTATACCATTAAAGTGTGAGTTCTGATGAAAGTTTTCCTAAATTCAAGGCATTCATAGAGCTTTAGTGAGTATGAATTCTCTGGTGTCTAATATGATGTGACTTCTGGCTAAAAGCTTTCCCACATTCACTACACTGATAAGGTTTTTCTCCAGTATGGATTCTCATGTGTAGAGCAAGAGTTGAGAACTGAGAGAAGGCTTTCCCACATTCATTACAACCATAGGGCTTCTCACCTGTATGGCTTCTCATATGAACAGTAAGAGATGAGCTTTGACAGAAGGCCTTCCCACATATTTTACATTCATAAGGTTTATCACCCGTATGAATTCTCACATGTACAATGAGTGATGTGATTCGAGAGAAGGCTTTTCCACATTTATTACATTCATAGGGTTTCTCTCCTGTATGAATATTGTGATGTTTAATGAGGTATTGCTTCTGCCTAAAGATTGTTCCACATTCATTACATTTATAGGGTTTTTCTCCAATATGAATTTTCTCATGCTCAGTGAGATTTGATTTGCCACTGAAGGCTTTCCCACATTCTTTACATATATAGGGTTTCTCTCCTGTATGACTTCTCTGGTGTCTAATGAGGCTTGACTTCTGAATGAAAGCTTTCCCACATCCTTTGCATTCATAAGGTTTCTCTCCAGTATGTATTCTTTGATGGATAATGAGGTTTTCCTTCTGGCTAAAGGCTTTTCCACATTCATTACATTTAAAGGGTTTCTTTCCACTGTGGATATTCTGATGTTTAATGAGGTATTGCTTCTGGCTGAAGGCTCTTCCACATTGATTACATTCAAATGGTTTCTCTCCTGTATGAATTTTCTCATGCTCAGTGAGATATGATTTGCCATTGAAGGCCTTTCCACATTCCTTACATGCATAGGGTTTGTTTCCAGTATTATTTCTCTGGTGTTTAATGAGGCCTGGCATCTGAATAGAAGCTTTCCCACATTCATAAAGTTTCTCTCCAGTATGATGTTTCTGATGAGAAAGGAAGTTTCTTTTCTGGCTGAAGGCTTTTCCACATTTATTACATTTATATGGTTTCTTTCCTGTATGACTTCTCAAATGTAGAGTAAGGGATGAGACTCGAGAGAATACTTTACCACACTCAGTACATTCATGTGATTTTTCTCCAGTATGCATTTTCTTATGCTCTATGAGGTTTTGCTTCAGGCTAAAGGTTTTTCCACATTCATTGCATTCATGAGGTTTCTCTCTACTATGAATCTGGTCATGCTGAAGGAGATCTGCTTCAGGCTGAAGGCTTTCCAACATTCTTACCATGCACAGATATTTTTTCCAACAAGAATTTCTCAGTATCTCTTGACACGTGACATAGATAAAAGCTTTTCCACATTCATGAAATTCATATGGTTTCTCTTCAATATTAATCCTCAGGTATCTAATGAAGTTGAATTTATAATGAAAGACTTTACATTGCTTATACTGAGATTAGACAATTACAGATTGGGATGAAATACAGGACATCATTGTATTCTTAATGCTTCTTTCTTAGCTTTTCTTATATTTAAGTATAAATTATGTTCTAAATTCCCTTAAACTGAGTCCCATACATAGAAATATAGTCTTAATCAATGTCTGTGTTCAGAGGAAATACTTTTCTGTTACCCAGGTTTTCTGAGTTTTTTCTTAGCTGTATTTTCATGGAGAAGGAGACTTAACTCACATGTCTTCCATGTTGTGTCTTTATCTATTTATAAATTTCCCAGGCCTTTTCTAAAAGGGAATTAAAAAAAAAAAATCATTGAAAAGAGCTAATAACATGCCATACCTGGCATGTAGTAAAAATCCAATAAAGTAGCTGTCATCACCATCAACATCACTATACTTGTGATTTTTCCCAGTATTATTAATAAAATATCAGAAATATGGTATTGTAAAATAGACTCTTTATTTCAAACCTAGTCTACCAGTATAAAAGAAAGCTTAAATACAAATAACATTCACAGGTACATGTAGCTTAAACTGCTTTTATTATTACTTTTTTTATGTTTTATTTATTTTTTTTAATAGCATGGGGCCCAATGTGGGGCTTGAACTCACAACCCTGGGATCAAGACCTGAGCTGAGATCAAGAGTTGGACACTTAATTGACTGAGGCACTCAGGTGCCCCTTAAACTGCTTTTAAATGTAACTTTGTACACTTTATAAATAAGTAAAATAAAACATAAAGAACAGGTGACAAACAGGATGAAAGGACAAAAACATAAAACTGGGAGAGCCTAGGATGAAGGGGAAAAAAAAATAAAATGAATTGAAGAATTATTAAAAAGGATGTGTGGTTAAGTAAGATTCTATATCTTTCTGAAACTCCATTAAAATGACAGTAAGAGGATGAAGGGCATATACTCATAAACATTAAGAGGTTGAGGAGACACGAGTGGATGAAAAATTTTAGGAAATTCTGAAAGGAAAGCAATTAAAGAACTATAAATTAACAGCAGAATCAAATGACTTAAATAAAAAGCCAGCAGAAGAGGATGCCACCTAGAAGCAAGGTAATTTGTGACACAGCTGTCAACCCAAAGGCTCTATAACTGGAGAGACTGGGTGAGTGGAAGGTGAGATTTATAAAAATGATTATAAAAGCAGCAGCTGATGGTATAACTGGGAGGCTCCAAATTTAGTGATGATAGGCAAAGAAGATTAGAGTAACATATTAAAAAGAAGGTAATAAGTAAAAGTTCATATGCAGATTAGGGTCCCAACCCCTTTCTACTGCTGCTTGTTAGAAATGCTGGTGGTTGCTGGTGTCAGACAATGGAAGGGTTCTTTTCTGAAAAAATGAGAAGACCATGAGAGCATTTATAGATATTAACATATAGAGTCATATAAAAGAAACATCTAGATATCTGACTGAATGGTGCACAGTGAAGCCCATTATTTTACAAGCCCCAACCATGCACATAGATTACAGTAATAATTCAGGTACCTCAATGTTAAATATTAATATAACACTAAAGATCAAAAAATTTGATGAAAGCCCTGAGGTGAAAGACAGATCAAAACAAATAGGAAAAAACAAAGACAGGAACGAAAGAACACACATATACAATACTATAATTAGTATTACAGAAAGCTAAGAGGTTGTATAGCACTGAAATATTAACAGGGTTCTATAAAGAAGTGCTTTTTAGAAATAAACAATATAATGTTGACCTCAAAAATTCAATAGTTTGGGGGGAAAAATTCCAGGAAATCTCCCAGAATCAAAAAAAAGAAGAATGGAAAGAAGGAAGGGAGAAAGAAATAATGATTGGAAAATTCCTGGGTTTGTGGAGGTTCAACATTTCCTAAAGGAGTTCCAGAGAAAATACAAAGCAAAATGAATGCAGGAAATTTTCTGGATCCCTGCATGTTACCAATCAGACTACATATATAAATGATGTATTTTAAAAGATTTTATTTGTTAGAGAGAGCAGGGGGAGAAGAGAATCTTAAGCAGACTCTACGCTGAGTGCAGAGCCCTATAGGGGGCTTGATCTCAGAACCCTGAGATCCCCACCTAAGCTGAAACCCAAGAGTTGGACACTTAACCAACTGCACCACGCAGGTGCCCATAAAAGATTTTATTTTTACGTAATCTCTACACCCAGTGTGGGGCTTGAACTTACAACCCCGAGATCGAGAGTCGCATGCTCTACCAACTAAGCCAGCCAGGTGCTCCCAAGCTTATACTGTTTTAAAATGGTTAAATCAAAAGTAGGTAAAATAGCTGTATAAAATGTGGGAATAAACATCAGTAGACTCAGTTAAATGAGTTGAAAGTAGTTGCCTATGTGCAGTAGGAACTGTGGGTGAGGAAGGATGGAGCAAGCATAACTATAATCCTATTTCACTTTTTTTTTTAAAAAGTATTTTATTTTTTTAAGTAATATCTACACCCCATGTGGGACTTGAATTCATAACCCTGAGGTCAAGAGTCGCACACTCCTCTCACTGAGCCAGCCAGGCGCCCCCTATTTCACTTTTAAAAGCCCCTATTTGTTATACCTACAGAGATGTCCTTGACTTGAGCCTTTCAACTTGAACTGATCTATAATTGTATAGTAACTAGACTGTGCTCTTTTTATCTGGTTGCAACTGAGTTTCACATGGCTAAACAGCAAAGTACACAGATTTAATGAAAAAAGGAAAATAGGCCAGAAAACAGCCATTTTTGCTTTGAAATCTGATTTACTGCAGTGTTCTGATTACTGATACTATCATTTTTAGATACAGAAACTGTCATTGCCATCAATTTCAGTTTTCATTCGTTTTCCTTTCATTATGCCTGAAATAAGTGGCACCAAAGCTCTTCTTTTGTGAAGAGCTCTTTTCTGGTACCCCCTCTGAATTCTTTCTTTTATAATTGCTTCCTGTCCACTAACTGGAAATCTTCAATGTGATCCTGATCTGTCTTGTCCCTCTCAAAATTTTATCCTCATTCTTTCTTTCTTTTTTAAAGATCTTATTTTTAAGTAATCTCTGCACCCAACATGGGGCTCAAACTTAAAAACCTGAGATGAAAGTCCCATGCTCAGACTGAGCCAGCCAGGTGCCCCTCCTGATTTTCTTATAAATCATTGCAAGAATTGACTCTAGTAATATGCTGTCACTCATATCAGTGCTATAATTTACATAATTAGAAAACAAAAGCCCTCAACCTTTACTGTATGCCATATGCAAAAACTTACTCAAACTGAATCAAAGACCTCAACATAAGTGTTAAAAACTATTAATATAAAAAGAAAAAATGGTAGACTTCATCAAAATTAAAAACTAATGCCCTTCAAAAACACACTTAACAAAAAGAAAAGCCAGACTGGCAGAAACTGATAAAGGGCTCATATCCAAAATACATAGAACTCCTAAAACTCAAAAAGATAATCTAGTTTTTTAAATGGGTAAGAGACTAGAATAGACATTTCACAAAATCAGATATATGAATGGCCAATAAGTACATTAGACGTTCATCTTAACTAGTGATCAGAAATGCATATTAAAATCCCAGTGAGGGGCGCCTGGGTGGCTCAGTTGGTTAAGCATCTGCCTTTGGCTCAGGTCATGACCTCAGGGTCCTGGGATCAAGTCCCACGTTGGGCTCCCTGCTCAGCGGGGAGTCTGCTTCTCCCTCTGTCCCTCCGTCCTGTTCATTCTCTCTCTCTTAAATAAATAAAATCTTAAAAAACAAAAAACACCCAGTGAGATAGATTACACATCCACTAAAATGGCTAAGGGTAAAACAACTGCCAATCCAAGTGTGAGAATGTGAAGCAACTATAACTCTCAATGATGGTAGTAGGTGGGGATAAAAATGGTTCAATTACTTTGGAATACAATCTGAGAGTATTTTATAAAGTTAAATATACACTTAATATTCTATGCAGCAGCCCTACTCCTAGTCATTTACTTAAGAAAAATGAATATGTATGTTCACACAAAGACTTAGTATATGAATGTTCATAATAGCATTATTCATAATGGCCCAAAATGGAAGTAATCTAAATGTCTATCAACTGGTGAATAGACAAATTATGTCCATACTTATAATAACAGTCAGCAATAAAAAGGAATGAAATATTAATCTACACATGAATTAATTTCAAAAATGTAAAACTAAGTCAAAGAAATTAAATGCTAAAGATTATGCACTACATGACCACATTTATATGAAATTCTAGAAACAGCAAGCTATAGTACATAAAGTCAATTAGTGATCACCAGGGATGGGAGAGGGGCGTGGTTCAACTGCAAAGGGGCACAAAGAACTGTTGATGAATCTGTTCTGTATGTTTGTTTTGGTGTTCATTTTATGCCTATATACAATTACCAAATTTATCAAATAATATACTTAAAGGGGGAGTGACTTTTATTTTCTGTAAATTATTCCTCAATAAAGCTGAAAATGTAAATCCACACTTGAAGCTCTACAATAATCACTAATTATTTAATAATCATTTTGCATGTGTTCAAGACTGCAGATCCAAAGGGTAAAATACTGGCCTTTCAATGAGCTCCAATGTAGGTCTTAAACATGAAAGTGAAAAATAAAAATATAAGAGAGTATATACTTAGGATCCATGTTGCTCTGAAAGACATAATATGGTATGGGAGTAGAAAGATTAGAGAAACTGAGCTAAAAGTGATAATGAAGATACATTTTAATAAAAATGAAGCTCAAGGGTAAACAATGGACTTTGATAGATGGATTACTGCACAATCAAAGGCAA
The DNA here is from genome assembly GCF_004348235.1 of Phoca vitulina. Lineage (NCBI taxonomy): Eukaryota > Metazoa > Chordata > Mammalia > Carnivora > Phocidae > Phoca > Phoca vitulina. The sequence goes on along the minus strand of NW_022589761.1, from coordinate 6,821,909 downwards.
AGACACAAATAATTTCATATATATGAAGGGGGAGGTAAGAAGGATGCAGCTGATCCTATTTAAAACTGGAATAATAATCGCAATTACCAACTGTGTGGTAAAGAGAGGAGGGAGACTGCAAACATACTAATGTATAAAATACACATCACTACTTAGTGGGGACTAAAGAAATGAAGGATGAAGACTAAGAAAGTTATGAATATAAAGGCAACCAAGAGAATACTATAAAATAATATAATAAGCTTTCCAAATTTTTAGAAGGAAAGACATATATACCCAAGACAAGGAAATCAAAGATCCTACAGTAAAGGATAAAAAAAATGAGGTCAAATTTAAAACAATGCATAATATTAAATATGAGAACCAATACTAACCATATTGTTCCTCTCAATAAATAAAACTAAAATAAAAAGAACTATTAAAAGAAAAAGACTAAAACAGACTCATACAGAAAATTCTCAGGCTCCAACACATAACTCCTGAATCAGAAAATCTGCCAGTAAGGCCCAGTAATCTGTATTTAAAAAGCCCTCCAGATGATTTTGACACATGGTAAGGTTTAACTGATATAACAAAGGCACCTAAACTCTATACATACAAGATACACATCTAAAACAATATCAGAAATGCTGAAAATAAAGAATAAAGATAAAAGAAGATAATCATGAATACATAAACCACAGAAATCCAAGACACAAAAACACATTAGTAACTGAGAAGACTACCTTTCCTCAAGCATCAAATCCATAAAATAGAATACACTAAAAATAGGAACATTAAATAAAAACATATACTAATTTATAACACAGAGCTAATCAGTTGTGTTTTTTTAAAGATTTTTTATTTATTTATTTGACAGAGAGACAGCGAGAGAGGGAACCCAAGCAGGGGCAGTGGGAGAGGGAGAAGCAGGCTTCCCGCTGAGCAGGAAGCCCGATGCGGGGCTCGATCCCAGGACTCTGGGATCATGACCTGAGCAGAAGGCAGACGCTTAATGACTGAGCCACCCAGGCGCCCCAAGAGCTAATCAGTTGTTTTTTTTTTATTTGACAGAGAGAGAGACAGCTAGAGAGGGAACACAAGCAGGGGGAGTGGGAACACAAGGAGAGGGAGAAGCAGGCTCCTGGCCGAGCAGGGAGCCCGATGTGGGGCTCGATCCCAGGACCCTGGGATCATGACCTGAGCCGAAGGCAGACGCTTAACGACTGAGCCACCCAGGCACCCCAAGAGCTGATCAGTTTTAAAACCACCTTTTTAAAGGCTCACAGAACATTCTTAAAATCAGCCCATATAATGCCTATAAAACTTCAAATATTCCACAATGTGGAAAAGGACAGACAAAATACTTGAGTAAAAACAATTACAATAGAAAAACAAATTTTCACTTGTAAATTTCAAAATGTACTGGCTTCAACAAACACTTTGGTCAAAGAGAAAATTAAAATAAATTGCAGAATAGTCAGAAAAATTCAGAAAAAAATATATATCAGAGCCCATAGAATACATTTCAAAAAATGCCTGTATAAGTTTTAACATAAATGTTTACATTATTTTAAAAAGAAATAACAAAGTAAGCAAACTAAGGAATTACAATAAGGAAAAGTAAATATAAGAAAAACAGAAAAATTGGGTGGCTCAGTCAGTTGTCTGACTCTTGATTTCAGCTCATGTCATGATCTCAGGGTCATGAGACTGAGCCCTGCATTGGGCTCTGCACTGAGCAAGGAGCCTGCTTGGGATTCTCTCTCCTTCTCCCTCTGCCCCTCCCACCACATGCTCTCTCACTCTCTCTCTCTAAAAAATAAATAATAAAAGAAAAACAGAAAAATTAGTAAAGATAAATTAATTATTACAAACAGAAAAACAATAATAAATTCATAAGTTGATTCTTAGGTAAAAACTAAAGAGGAATAAAAGCAAAATTACAAAACTAAAAATTATTTGGAAATAACCATAGATAGAAAAGGACTGTAGATTATTTGCTCAATCCCATGCAAATAAATTTGAAAACCAAATATAACCTATGAAAACTGAGACCAGAAAAGACAGAAATCCTAAACAGAAAAGTAAACATAGAAAAAAAAGAGACAATTGTTAAAGTATTTTATCACCCCAAAGCCCAAGGCATAGATGGCTCAACCTGTGGATTTTACTAAAGTTTTACAAATTACAGTAATAGCATTTATTTTAAAATTTCCAATTCATTATATTTGCAAAAGAATGATGCAGAATAGATCAAGACTCAACCCACTATAGTCCTAGTAAAAGAAAACACAGGGGCACCTGGGTGGCTTAGTCGGTTGAGCGTCTGACTCTTAGTTTCAGCTCAGGTCATGATCTCAGGGTCCTGGGATTGAGCCCTGCATGGGGCTCCGTGCTCAAGTGCAGTCTGCTTCTTCCTCTCCCTTCCCTTCTTTTCCTCTCCTCACTCATGCGCTCTCTCTCTCACATAAATAAAATCTTAAAAAAAAAAAAAAAAAAAAAAGGAAAAGAAAACACAGAAATGACATCTCGGTAATTAAAACTCCTTGTATTTTTATAGGGATGACATCAACATACTTCATACGTATTTATCGGAATTGAATTTTTCATACTGTAAATTTTTTTAAAGACTTATTTTAGAGAGCAAGACAGAGAGCTGGGGGGGAAAAGGGGAAAGGGAGAGAGAGAATCTCAAGCAGACTCTTCACTGAGTGTGGAGCCCGATGCAGGGCTCAAACTCACCACCACGAGATCAAGACCTGAGCCAACGTCAAGAGTCGGACACTTAACTGACTGAGCCACCCAGGTGGCCCTCATACTGTAAAATTCTGAACTGAACTAGGCAACGTCATCTGAAAATCAGGCAAAGTGGTTCTTTCAATAGCATTTAACTTGTGGTTTAAAAAATATTTTCAAAATAGAAATTGGGATAGTCTAATGCTAAACAAACTACTTTTGTGCTATAATGTCTGACTTGAGTAGTTGTAGCAGAGATCCCATGGTCTACAAAGCCTTATGTATTTACTATCTGGACCTTTACAGAAAAAGTTTATTGACTTCTTGCCCTACCGTGGTGATTTCTCCCTCCTCCACCTGGCTAGAACCAGGAATGCACTGCTGATCCAGTTTCAACCACAACTGAATGATAAAAGAGACAACCTGGAAGAAATCTGGATCCTTAAAGGACCACAAAAACCAAAGCAACCATGCAACTCTTCACTACTCACCACGTTAACTATTATATGACCAGGAAATCAATTCTTATATTCCTTAAAGCAGTACATTTTGGGTTTATTATAGTCACTTAGCTTTACCATGACTGATACACTTTTTAGTCCTGTCTCATGCTTTATAACATCATGTATCTGCAGATGCCTGCTCAACTCAGGCATCTGTAGCATGAAAGTAGCCACAGATAATAAGAAAATGAATGGACAAGACACACTGTAGGTGGCCATGTTTCAGTAAAACTTCACAAAAACACGTACTAGGCTGTAGTTTGCCAACCCCTACTCTAACAGGTCACCATTTCCACAGAATACAGTTAAGAGTTTGCTTGACATTTGTGCATTATGATACAATATTTTTGAAAATATTTAATCACTAGCCTGGACCTCTTTCCCCAACTGATTCACATATCCACTTGCTACTCAAAATCTGCACTTGGATATCTAATAATTTACCCTGCCCCAGACAAAACTCTAGTTCTCCCAAATGAACCTCCCCCAAATTCTTCTCATCTTGTTAAATAGCAACCTCATTTTCCCAGTTGCTCAAGCTTTGAACAACTGTCTGCTAGATCACACCCTATTACATCTCCATGTCCTGTTGGCTTTATCTTCAAAATATGGTCAGCATCTGGCCATTTCTCATAATCCTCACTCACGAGGACAACCAAAGTGTAAGCCACATCATGTCTTGACTGGATTATTTAATAGGCTCCTCACTCTTCCTCCTACCTTTGCCTTTGCCTCTTTATAACTCCTCTCAACACAGCAACAGCTCTGTTTATTCTTGTCACAGTTAAATCATGTCATTGTTCTGCTTGAAAGCCTCCTTGTATACTCACAAAAATATTTAGAAGAATACACAGTTAATAGTGGCTGCTTCTGGGGAACAGAAATGGAGAAGTGAGGGCCAGGACTGAGAAGACATACCCATTATTTTACTTTTCTATTAAGTATATGTATTGGATTTTAAAGAGAATAGTATTATTTCTTTTTAAAAGTAACAGAGAGGTGAACTCGTAGGAAGTCAGGACAAATCTCCAAGCATGCTATATTGTTAAAAAGCAAGAGGGGGAGAAATGTTGTGCTATGATAGTTGGAGGTAGGAAGAGAATAAGAAATAAGGATAAGGGGGTAAATAAAATTCAACTCAGATATATAACAATGGAAGTGGGGAGAAATGATAGAAAGTTAAATTTTATTTAAAAAAAATTTTTTTTGAGAGAGGGAGAGTGCAAGCAGGGGATGGGAGAGGGGGAGGGAGAGAGATAATCCCTCCCAAGCAGGCTCCATGCCTAGCGTGGAGTCCGATGCTGGCCCTATCCCATGACCCTGAGATCATGACCTGAGCCGAAATCAAGAGTCGGATGATTAATCGCCTGAGCCACCCAGGCATCCCCAGAAAGTTCAATTTTAAAGAAAAGAATCTATATGCTAAGATTTGAAAGACTAGAGATCTTGTAATCCTTGGCAAGATGAATGAATGCTTAAGGGAAGGAGTCTAGACATCTAGGGGGAAATAAAAAATGGAGAATGTTAGTGAAAGGGAGAACACAACATGTAGGTCATAAAATTTATCAAATTGAGACTACAAATGAAGAGGGTGGCATCCAGAGAGAGGTTAGAGGGGCAACCAGTCCCCCAGAATCTGAGAAAAAAAAGCACTGATCAAGCAAGATTATCTGGGAATGTTATTTAGGTATCTAAAGAATTTCCAGCAACTGTTACTCCAAAAGACAAGGGCTGATAAGACAACTGCCTCAAAAAATTTTTCAGAGGTTGCAGGTTGAGTAACTGTAATGAGCCTTTATCCCATTGATACCTGCTGGGTTCTTTCTTACTCACCTAGATAGCACCTCCTTTACATTTCTCTCTCAGTCATCCATTGATCTTCTTGTTAAACTGGTGCCTTAAACTTCTAAATAGTGACACAGGACTTGGACGTTACTGTTGAGGGTCAAAGCAGCATCCCATAATTCAGGTTGAGGCCATAGGACTCTTGGGAGGTTTTCAAGGACAAGGCAAGTGCGGTTCCTGTGGATGCACAAGGAACCTGGCCTGTGAAAAAAACAAAGTAATGGTGACCCTTTGGCTTAGAAGCTGGTGCACACGCATACATGTGAGCACATGGATTTATACTTTGCATCCCAAGCCAAACCCATTATGCCATTTAAAGGCTCTACACAGGGGCACCTGGGTAGCTCAGTTGGTTAAGCGTCTGCCTTCAGCTCAGGTCATGATCGGTCCTGGGACTGAGTCCCACATAGGGCTCCCTGCTCTTCAGGGAGCCTGCTTTTCCCTTTCCCTCTGCCCCTCCCCCCTGCTGTGTGTGCACACTCTCTCTCTCAAACAAATAAAATCTTGAAAAAAAAAAAAAGGCTCCACACATTTCAGAAATGGGTAATGTCATTTTCAGGATTTAGGTGATACAGAGAAATTACAAGACTGAGTTGTTAGAGTTCTACAGAATCACAACCTGAACAGGTACATTAGAGCAGGTGTCACTTGTGGCCTTGCGCCTGATTGAACAGTCACAGTTCTGAATGTCATTTTCCCCTATAAAAACACTTTTCTCATAAATCTGAAGTCACCAACCTTAAATGATATGGATAAAATGTAAAAGATGTTATTCATGTATTCGTCATGGTCAGCGTTCCTAAAAATTTTTAGCAGCCTAATATTTTACCTAGGTTATGTTACTCTAGGAGAAATGAAATATTTTAAGTGCCCTATAATTATATGGTCATTCATTGATTCAGCAAACATACATATTTATCATTTATTATGTGTAATTAAGAAATCTGGGCCTCCAATTTGTAATGTGGTGTGACAGACAAGAGTCAAACTTACTGAGAAGCTCTTCCCTTACTCAGATATAAGAGGCTTCAAATCTGGCTGGACAGTGTTATGAACTGACAAAACAGGTAATACAAAGAGGAAATGGATGGAGGCAAACCACAGGAAACAGGAGATAACAGTACTAACATTGTGGGCATAAATTTAAGAGTTTGAAGTTCCTGTGCAACCTCAAAGTGGAGCTGTCCATTATGCATTTGGATATGTGAAATCAGTAGCTCAGGACGTGGCTCAAATAGGAATGGACATTTGTTAGTCACCTGTCAGGTGAAGCCACAGCAATGGAATTTTGTTCTTAGAGATAATATATATATTTATACATATATATATATAAATACATATTTTACATATATATAATCAAAGTGAGAAACTTAGGAACACTAATAGTTAAGGGGTAAACAGAAACATAAGTCACTAATGGAGCTTTTTGGTGGGGGAGGATTATTTCTTGGTTTTGACTAGAATATACAAATGAAAGTAGTATAATGGAAGTCAAGGAAACATTCAAGAATGAGGCAGTGCTAAACATCTAAAAAGTAATGGAGTGAACATAGAAATTAATTTCTCCATCCCAGTTAAAAATGGAAATCTACAAACAGGCAAGCAAAAATGTGATTCTTACTCCTGCCCTAGCTGTTACATCTCCCTCCTCATCAACCTTTTTTATTTTCTGTGTAAACTTCAAAAGTTTCTTTATGCACCTACAAATATACATTCTTATTCCCACTTAACTAAAAAAGTGGTATATTACGTATTACCAAACAGGCACTTAGCTTTCTTCACAAAACAAAATACCTTGTAGACTTTTAAAATCTAAGATATGATATGTATTTCCATTTGTTCAAGTCTTCTTTTGCGTCTTGTTAACTAAAGAATTTAGTGTTATATAGATTTTATACATTTCTTGTTTACCCCAAGGTGTTTTGTCTGACTTGTCGCTGTTGTAAATAAAGTACTGCCTTCATAACTATTACTGATTACTTTTTGTATATACCAAAGCTATTATTTGTGTATATGAATTTTTGTACCGTGGTACCTTTTCATTTTATTGAAAATTATGTTAAGTGTCATAGAATACTGGAAGAAGTGTTTTAGATAGAAGACAATTTGTTTCACTACATTTACAAACGCCATTTGGTCTGGGGAAAACCTGGTCAAATTACGAGTCACTGCCACGTCGTTTAGAAACAAGGGAGTCTTAAATCAGTTACTTGATATCTCTGCACCAAAGACAGGACAATATCCTTCACAATTCTGTGCTGTCTACACTAGTGGAAACTAGCTCTTAAAGCTCCTCCTTAGTCAAGGGCTTCTCAAAGCTGCTCACCAAAGTTCCTCCAAAGAATTACGAAAAGTCAATACACAAGGGGAGTCTAGTAATCCAATAACAAGTTTTTCGGAAATAAACTCCACAATCAGTCTGCCTTTATATAAAAATCGCTTTAAAAATTACTTATCTCTCATCTTAGCCATTTTCCTTTCTTTCAGAAAAACGGATACTCCAGAAAGATGCATCTTCATTATCATTATTTTAGAAACGAGAAAAGTGAGGTTGAGGTTACTACCCCATAAAGCTCACCATGCCATCCATCCTCACAAACTTGGAACCACGCAATTCTCACGCAAGTTGTACCTCTACAACCCTTTCACACCCTCCGTCACCCACCCGCGAACTCGCCCCAGTTTCCTCCTGTACCCCTGCCCCCATCCGCACAGGCTTTGAACACTGCACGTCACAGAAAGCGATTCCTCCCCGTCAGCCTCCCCAGCCCTGTCGCAGGCTCTAAGAATCCTCCCCTACAGCTTCCCTGACCGGATTCTGAGCCCAGAACCCCAGGTCCCACGCCCAGATCTGCGCCTTGCGAGGCCGAAACCACACTCACCCGCAGACAAAGACGACTATGGCGAGCCAGAAAGTCTGCGCCTGCGCACTCCTTGGGCTGGCTAGCACTCCCAGAGGTCTCCTGGGCTCCGCCAAGCCGGGCTCAGTACCGGACAGAATCTGTCGGTATTGGCCGGTCCTCCACTTTTCTGACTGCGGACTACATTTCCCATAAGTTTCAGGGGTTCAAGTCCGCTTTTCGCGCTTTCTTTCCTGCGCCAGAGTTTGTGGGACTGTCTCCCTGGTTGGGGGAGGAGTGTAAGTAGTCCGAGTCTCAGGACTTAGTTTAATAATCTTTCCTGTGTTAACTCTGCCTTTGAGAGAGGGCAGTGGTGTACCTTGGGTTATAATAAACTCAGTTCAAGCATGCCGGGCTTACTCCAAGTAGGGGCCAAGGTGTAAGGCTACCTACCCCTGGAGCGCCGACACATTTCGGGGCACAGTTCGTGCCTCAGGGTGGGCCAGGGAGAGGGGCCGGGGGGCATCTCTGGCAGGTCTCAAGCCGGGCGCCATCTTCTCCATCGCTAGCGCGGAGCTCAACTACATTTCCCAGGAGGCATCGCGTCCGCCGCTCCTCCCCACAGCGAGGCGGGCTGCTTTGAGCTGAGCTCTATTTAGACGCGAGTGGTGGTCTCTCAGCAGCGCGCTCCGGCCACTGACACGTTTCAGAGGAGACCGAGGTTGAAAAAAGCCCAGAGCCCGGCGCCGGGACGGAAACTGAATATTAAGTCTGTTCGGGTAGAAGGGGCTGAGGAAGGGCGGTGGTGAAATTTTGTGACTGTCAAGTGACGTGTGTATGTGTGATTGTGAACGTGTGTGATACCGTGTGTGCGGATGTGGATTAGCTTATAACACTGTGAGTACCCGTGGTATGATTGTTCATGTGTGACCGTGTGTAACACTGAGGGGGGGGGGTACCTGTGACTGTGTCCCTGTAGTGGGTATGCGGTTGTGATTGTGTGACCTGGTATTCCACTTTGTGTGCTAGTATAGGGAGCTTTGTGACTGAGCCGCCGTGGGTATTGTGACTGTGGAGCCCTGTGTGGGAAGGGTAGGGAGGGTGTGACTTTGTGTCTAGTGGTGGGTGTGAGGCTGTGCAGCACTGTGTGGATTTGGGGAGATTGTGTTGTTGGCTGTGTCACACACAATCATATATGGGAGCACAAGACAAGACGGCTCTGCCCCTTGACAGTAAAAGCCTTGACTCTTCTCTCTGACCCTGAGATTGCTTTGGAAGCTCTGGTCTCTGATGGCGAGGGTCGTGTGTGGCAGGTGGAGCCAGTTGACTTTCTCATCGGGGCCCAAAGAATGGCCTGTTGTCTCCTTGCCCGTCTCTATACTTCTCCAAGAAAGGTCTCCATTGGAGGAGGAAATAATTGTTGTGACAGTTAAGAGTAATGTTTAAGGTGACAGTATTTTCTCTTTGTCTCCGAAATGCTTTATTTTTTCAGACTTGATCTTTTTTCTTTCTTGGCGAACGCCTAACAAAGACCCATCAAGTAACCTGGAACCTACTGTTTCTCTTAGAAAATACCTTCCTTGCACTCCCAATTTTTTTTTATTAATATAGAAAATAGTACATTTTATTTATTTGTTTATTTTAAAAGATTTATGTATTTGAGAGAGAGCGCATGCAAAGCCTAAACGGGGGGGGGGGGGGGGGCAGAGGGAGAGGAAGAGAATCTCAAGCCCACTCTCCACTTTGCTTGGAGCAGGAGGCGGGGTTGGATCAACGACCATGAGATCAAGACCTGAGGGAAACCAAGAGTTGGTCGCTTAGCAGATTGAGCCACCCAGGCCCCCACAAATAGTACATTTTATATTGAGTGCTGGGTATGTTGGTTTTACTTATATACATATATAAACGTGTAGATTTATATACACACATATATACATATTTTCATTTAAGTGATACCATAACTTATCACATAATTAAATTCTTAGAGAATATATTTAAGTTTTTATTTTAATCACCTGAGGGTGCTTATCACAAGTGCACTCCTTAATTCCCATCACCTGTTTCACCCATTCTCCCCCTCCCCCCTCAATCCACCTACTCTCTGGTAACCATCAGTTTGTTCTCTATAGTTAATAATCTGTTTCTTGGTTTGTCTTTGTTTTTCCCCTTTGCTCGCTTATTTTGTTTCTTAAACTCCACATATGAGTGAAATCATATGGTATTTGTCTATGACTTATTTCACTTAGCATTATACTCTCTAGCTCTATCCATGTCCTTGCAAATGGCAAGATTTCATTCTTTTTTGTGGCTGAATAATATTTCATTGTATACATATATACACACACACACCACACTTCTTTATCCATTCACAATTAATGAACACTTGGGCTGCTTTCATATCTTGGCTATTGTAAATAATGATAAACATAGAGGTGCATGTATCCCTTTGAATTAGTGTTTTTGTATTCTTTGGGTAAATACCCAGTAGTGTGATTGTGAGATCAGATAGTAGGATGGTTCTATTTTTAATTTTTTGAGGAACCTCCATACTGTTTTCCACAGTGGCTGCACCAGTTTGCATTCCCACCGACAGTGCACAAGGGTTCCTTTTTCTCCACATCCTCACCAACACCTGTTGTTTTTTATGTTGTTGATTTTAGCCATTCTGTCAGGTGTGAGGTGAGATCTCATTGTAGTTTTGATTTGTATTTCCCTGATGATGTGGTGTTGAACATCCTTTCATGTGTCTGTTGGCCATCTGTATGTCTTTGGAGAAATGTCTGTTCATGTCTTCTGCCCACTTTTTAATTAGATTATTTGTTTTTTACATGTTGAGTTTTATAAGTTCTTTATATGTTTTGGATATTAACCCTTTATTGGCTATGTCATTTGTAGTTATTTTCTCCCATTCCATAGGCTGCCTTTTGGTTTTGTTAATTGTCTCCTTCACTGTGTAGAAGCTTTTTATTTTGATGTAATCCCAATAGTTTATTTTTGCTTTTGTTTCCCTTGCCTCAGGATACCTATCTAGAAAAAAGTTGCTTTGGCCAATGTTTGAGAAATTACGGTCGGTGTTCTTTTCTATGATTTTTATGGTTTCGGGTCTCACATTTAAGTCTTTAATCCATTTTGAATTTATATTTTTGTGTATGATGCAAGAAAGTGGTCCAATTTCATGTTGCTGTCCAGTTTTCCCAATACTGTTTGTTGAAGAGACTCTTTTTCCCATTGGATATTCTTTCCTGCTTTGTCAAAGATTAATTTACCATTTAGTTGTGGGTTCATTTCTGGGTTTTCTGTTCTATTCCATTGATCTATATGTCTATTTTTGTGCCAGTACCATACTATTTTGATTACTACAGCTTTGTAATATAATGTGAAGTCAGGAATTGTAATGCCTCCAGCTTTGCTTTTCTTTATCAAGATTGCTTTGGCTATTCAGGGTTCTTTGTGGTTCCTTACAAATTTTAGGATTGTTTGTTCTACTTCTGTGAAAAATGCTATTGGTATTTTGATAGGGATTGCATACTTTGGGTAGTATAGACATTTTAACAATATTTGTTCTTCCAATCCATGAGCATGGAATTTCTTTCCATTTCTTTTCTTGTTTTCAATTTCTTTCACCAGTGTTTTGTAGTTTTCAGAGTTTAGGTCTTTCACCTCTTTGGTTAGATTTATTCCTAGGAATCTTATTAATTTTGGTGCAATTGTAAACAAGATTGTTTTCTTATTTTCTCTTTTTGCTGCTTTATTATTGGTGGGTAGAAATGCAACATATTTTTGTAGGTATATTTTGTATCCTGACACTTTATTGAATTCATTTATCAGTTCTAGCAGTTTTTTGATGGCGTGTGTTGGGTTTTCTACGTATCGTATCCTGTCATCTGCAAATACTGAAAGTTGTACTTCTTCCTTACTGATTTGGATGCCTTTTATTTCTTTTCTTTTTAAGATTTTATTTATTTATTTGACACAGAGAGATACAGCGAGAGAGGGAACACAAGCAGGGGGAGTGGGAGAGGGAGAAGCAGGCTTCCTGCTGAGCAGGGAGCCTGATGTGGGGCTTGAACCCAGGACCCTGGGATCATGACCTGAGCCGAAGGCAGACGCTTAACGACTGAGCCGCCCAGGCGCCCCTTGATTACTTTTCATTACTGTCCTCTAAGTCATTCATTTGTTCCTCTCCTTCTTATAATCTGTTGTTCATTCCATCAAATGTGTGTCTCATTTTGTTTATGGAGCCCTTTATCTCTACTATGTTATGTCTTATCCCTGGGTTAATTGTTTCACTGATGTCTTCCAGTCTTTAGTCAAGACCAGTGAGTATCCTCATAATTATTGCTTTAAATTCTCTATCAGGGGGAGGCCTGGGTGGCTCAGATCCCAGGGTCCTGGAATCAAGTCCCGCATTGGGGGACTTGCTTGCTCAGCGGGGAGCCTGCTTCTCCCTCTACCTGCTGCTCCTTCTGCTTGTGTGCTCTCTCTCTCTGACAAATAAATAAATAAAATCTTAAAAAAAAAATTCTCTGTCAGGCATGTTACTTCTATCTGTTTTGCTTAGATCTCCAGCTGTGGCCTTGTCCTGTTCTTTCATTTGGGAGAAATTCCTCTGTCTTCTCATTTTGTCTGTCTCTGTACCTGTTTCTATGTGTTAAGAAGGTCAGCTATGTCTTCTGTTCGTGGCTGCAATGGCTTTATGAAGAAGAGGTCCTGTAGTGCTCTGCAGTATAGTGTCCCATGTTCCCCAGGGCCTGTTGCTTCTGGGAGTGTCTCCAGTGTGTGCTGCATGTGCTCTGCTCTTGTGTGCTGGCTGCTATATCCTTCAGGCCAGTTGTCTGCAGAGGCTCTCTTTGCCTGTTATGGGCAATGTTTGGTTCCTGGCCTGAATGTGGTGCGTTTTTACTAGGTATGCTCTGGTCTGCTTGTGAAATCAGACCTGTCACTGCTGCCACTGGAACCGAGGCCTCACAAAAGTCCCAGGTCAGGAGACGTGGTGTTGGCAGGGACTAGAGCTCCTCTTCTCGAGGAGGGGGCTCACTGTGCTGGAACAGAGGCAAGCTGAATGGGAAGGACCAGTCTTCTGGAGTTCTGGGGCTGGGTGGAGGGTTTTGGTGTGAGCAATTTAGGTAAGAAATGTGGGCGCCACACTAGTTCCCACAGGTGACCCTCTGCTTATGCTGAGGGTGAGGGAGGGAAATGGCTTCTGCCAGTTTCTTTGTTCCCAGAGGGGTCTCTCTGTGAATGCAAAGGCTACCTCTCTGCGACATACTTCGAGATGAGTAACCAACCTTCCCCCTGTGTGTCCTAGGTGCCCTTCAGATCCAGTGTCCTCCAAGCTCTCCCAGAGCCAAGCACAATGACCTTTAAAAGCCCTGCTGGTTATTTGGAATTGAAGAATCAGTTTATGGAGCACAGATTCTGGCAATATCCAGAAAAGTATCCCACATGCAAGGTGAAAGGAAGGGGTTTTTATGAGAAAAGATGTGGGGGGCAATTACACGATTTGGTTAAAAGAAAAAGTTAATTGTTACTCACAGGCAGAACCAATGTGGTTACACAATGACTGTTCTCTCGGTGTTGATAAATGAAATTGTTCCTCCTATGCATTAGTTAATTATTCTGTCTTCAGAAAGTCCATAGCCAGCAGTTTTATTGATCAAGATGTTCATGGCCCTCTTGATTTTACAGATAATTGCTTGTAAAACAGTTGCCGCTTCTGGGTCAGACCAAGGGTTTTTTTGCCCAGTTCAAGATTATTAGATCATTAGCCATTTGTTTTAGAAAGGAAAATGGAGCTTTCCTTTCTTTCTTTCTTTTTTTTAAATATTTTATATTTATTTGAGAGAGAGAGTGGACATGAGAGCACAAACGGTGGAGACGGAGAAGCAGGCTGTCCTCGAGCAGGGAGCCTGATGCAGGGCTCGATCCCAGGACCCTGGGATCATGACCTGAGCCAAAGACAACCACTTAACCGACTGAGCCACCCAGGCTCCCTGAAAATGGAGCTTTTCATGGGGTGCCTGGGTGGCTCAGTTGGTTAAGCATCTGCCTTCAACTCAGGTAATGATCTCAGGGTCCTGGGATTGAGCCTCACATCCAGGCTCCCTGCTTCTCCCTCTCCCCCTGCCCCTGCTTTCTCTCAAATAATAAATAAATAAATAAAAAATAAAATGGAGCTTTTCTTAAAAATGGAGCCTCTCATGTCCAAAAATCTTGTATGATTATACAATATTAAATGATAATAGAGAATTTTAAGTTGTACATATAGGAAAGTTATTTGGTAAAAACGTATTTCCCTTAGATGTATGAAATGTGAGTAGCATTTCTCTGCATTGTAAGTATGAGGTTTATGAAAGAAGGGTTTTGTTTTTTTTTTTCACTTTATCTGGGTAGGTTTTATTTTTAACTTTAGTATTTTTTATTTTATTGTGTTATGTTAGACACCATACATTACATCATTAGTTTTTGATGTAGTGTTCCGTGATTCATTGTTTGAGTATAACACCCAGTGCTCCATGCAATACGTGCCCTCCTTAATACCCATCACCGGGCTAACCCATTCCCTCACCCCCTCCCCTCTATAACCCTCAGTTTGTTTCTCAGAGTCCATAGTCTCTCATGGTTCGTCTCCCCTTCCGATTTCCCCCCCTTCATTTTTCCCTTCCTACTATCTTTTTTTTTTTAACATATAGTATATTATTTGTTTCAGAGGTATAGGTCTGTGATTCATCGGTCTTACACAATTCACAGCCCTCACCATAGCACATACACTCCCCAATGTCCATCACCCAGCCCCTGCATCCCTCCCACCCCCCACCACTCCAGCAACCCTCAGTTTGTTTCCTGAGATAAGAGTCTCTTATGTTTTGTCTCCCTCTCTGGTTTCATCTTGTTTCATTTTTTTCCTCCCTTCCCCTATGATCCTCTGTCTTGTTTCTCAAAGTCCTCATATCAGTGAGATCATATGATACTTGTCTTTCTCTGATTGACTTATTTCACTTAGCACAATACCCTCTAGTTCCATCCGTGTTGTTGCAAATGGCAAGATTTTGGGTGGGTTTTTTTGATGGCTGCATAATATTCCATTGTATATATATACCACATCTTCTTTATCCATTCATCTGTTGATGAACATCTTGGCTCTTTCCATAGTTTGGCTATTGTGGACATTGCTGCTATAAACATTGGGGTGCACATACCACCTCGGATCACTACATTTGTATTTTTGGGGTAAATACCCAGTAGTGCAATTGATGGGTTGTAGGGTAGCTCTATTCTCAACGTTTTGAGGAACCTCCATACTTTTTTTCAGAGTGGCTGCACCAGCTTGCACTCCCGCCAACAGTGTAGGAGGGTTCCCCTTTTTCCGCATCCTCGCCAACATCTGTCGTTTCCTGACTTGTTAATTTTAGCCATTCTGACTGGTGTGAGGTGGTATCTCACTGAGGTTTTGATTTGTATTTCCCTGATGCCCAGTGATGTTGAAAACTTTTTCATGTGTCTGTTGGCCATTTAGATGTCTTCTTTGCAGAAATGTCTGTTCATGTCTTCTGCCCATTTCTTGATTGGATTATTTGTTCTTTGGGTGTTGAGTTTGATAAGTTCTTTATAGATTTTGGATGCTAGCCCTTTATCTGATATGTCATTTGCAAATATCTTCTCCCATTCTGTTGGTTGTCTTTTGGTTTTGTTGACTGTTTCCTTTGCTGTGCAAAAGCTTTTTATCTTGATGAAGTCCCAATAGTTCATTTTTGCCGTTGCTTCCCTTGCCTTTGACAATGTGTCTAGGAAGAAGTTGCTGAGGCTGAGGTCGAAGAGGTTGCTCCTCTTCGACCTCAGGATTTGATGTTCTTCTCAAGGATTTTGATGGATTCCTGTCTCACATTTAGGTCTTTCATCCATTTTGAGTCTATTTTTATGTGTGGTGTAAGGAAATGGTCCAGTTTCATTCTTCTGCATGTGGCTGTCCAATTTTCCCAACACCATTTGTTGAAGAGACTGTCTTTTTTCCATTGGACATTCTTTCCTGCTTTGTTGAAGAGTAGTTGACCATAGAGTTGAGGGTCCATTTCTGGGCTCTCTATTCTGTTCCATTGATCTATGTGTCTGTTTTTGTGCCAGTACCATACTGTCTTGATGATGACAGCCTTGTAATAGAGCTTGAAGTCCGGAATTGTGATACCGCCAGCTTTGCTTTTCTTTTTCAACATTCCTCTGGCTATGCGGGGTCTTTTCTGGTTCCATACAAATTTTAGGATTATTTGTTCCATTTCTTTGAAAAAAGTGGATGGTATTTTGATAGGGATTGCATTAAATGTGTAGATTGCTCTAGGTAGCATAGGCATTTTCACAATATTTGTTCTTCCAATCCATGAGCATGGAATGTTTTTCCATTTCTTTGTGTCTTCCTCAATTTCTTTCATGAGTATTCTATAGTTTTCTGAGTACAGATTCTTTGCCTCTTTGGTTAGATTTATTCCTAGGTATCTTATGGTTTTGGGTGCAATTGTAAATGGGATTGACTCCTTAATTTCTCTTTCTTTTGTCTTGTTGTTGGTGTATAGAAATGCCACTGATTTCTGTGGATTGGTTTTATATCCTGGCACTTTACTGAATTCCTGTATGAGTTCTAGCAGTTTTGGGGTGGAGTCTTTTGGGTTTTCCACATAAAGTATCATATCATCTGCAAACAGTGAGAGTTTGACTTCTTTGCTGATTTGGATGCCTTTTATTTCTTTTTGTTGTCTGACTGCTGAGGCTAGGACTTCTAGTACTGTGTTGAATAGCAGTGGTGATAGTGGACATCCCTGCCGTGTTCCTGACCTTAGGGGAAAAGCTCTCAGTTTTTCCCCATCGAGAATGATATTCGCTGTGGGTTTTTCATAGGTGGCTTTTATGATATTGAGGTATATACCCTCCATCCCTACACTTTGAAGAGTTTTAATCAAGAAAGGATGCTGTACTTTGTCAAATGCTTTTTCTGCATCTATTGAGAGGATCATATGGTTCTTGTTCTTTCTTTTATTAATGTATTGTATCACATTGATTTGTGGATGTTGAACTAACCTTGCAGTCCAGGAATAAATCCCACTTGGTCGTGGTGAATAATCCTTTTAATGTACTGTTGGATCCTATTGGCTAGTATTTTGGTGAGAATTTTTGCATCCATGTTCATCAGGGATATTGGTCTGTAATTCTCCTTTTTGATGGGGTCTTTGTCTGGTTTTGGGATCAAGGTAATGCTGGCCCGTAAAATGAGTTTGGAAGTTTTCCTTCCATTTCTATTTTTGGAACCGTTTCAGAAGAATAAGTATTAATTCTTGAAAGAAGGGGTTTCTTGTCTGTTTAGTTAAGTCTTCATTTAACACAGGGGCGCCTGGGTGGCTCAGTTGGTTAAGCGACTGCCTTCGGCTCAGGTCATGATCCTGGAGTCCCGGGATCAAGTCCCGCATCGGACTCCCTGCTCAGCAGGGAGTCTGCTTCTCCCTCTGATCCTCCCCCCTCTCATGCTCTCTCTCTCTCTGTCTCATTCTCTCTCTCAAATAAATAAATAAAATCTTTAAAAAAAAAAAAAAAAGTCTTCATTTAACACAATGACTGGCACATGAATGGCACTCAGTAGATATTTGATGAAAGAATAGTAAGTACTTAATAAGTGATAACAGTGATATTTACTTTCTGGTTGCACAGAAGTAACATGCACAGAATGCCTTAGGTTTGTGTTACTCTGTGAAGAGTACTCTACATGTGTTAACTCTGCCTCTAGAGGAGGGCAGTCATGTGCCAAGGAATATGTTAATCCTGTGTTCTTCAAACTGAGTATGAATTTTTTAGTATCCGCAAGACTTTTGATGTGGGTGAAAGATGTTCACTGTTAGTCATGTTTTCTTCAAGGCTTATTTTATTAAATTTCTAAATCTAATGAATAATATATCAATAACCATCTTTTCAAGAGCACTTAAACAATTACTAATTTTGTTTAGTATAAATTCCTTAAGCTGTTTAAAGTTCAGTTGCAACTTTAATAGTGTGATACTGTAATTTATAGTAAATATGTATTTGTTCTTCATAGCCTTTTCTGGCAGTGAGCTCCTAAAACCCTTGGAATTCACTAAGTGCAGAGAGCTATCAGGATGTCATTTGTTATGTTAATGAGGTGACTTTGGGAAACCCTAGATGACCAAAGCCTGGGCTGCTTGCTAGTGGCCCCTACCAGGTGATTGGAGGGTTGGAACTTTCAGTCCCCCTCCAACTTTGGGGAAGGGAGAGGGGCGGGAGGTTGAATCATTTGCCAATGGCCAAGGATTTAATCAATCATGGCTATTGTTAAATTTAAAAAATTCAACAGAGTACATTTTAAAGATTTAATTAGCTTTATTAAATGATTCGTGAATGTGGCAGCATCCCATTGTTGCTGAGCCCTGAAATCAGATTTGTGTGCCCCATGCTTAGTAAGCCCATCCCTGAGTCAGGGAGTTTGAAGCAGAGAAAGGTTTATTGAAGGGCAACCCAAGGAGAAGACAAAGACAGGTCCCAAATCTACCTTGCCTTGTTGAGCCTAGGAACAGTTTATATATTATTATCAGAGCATGTGGGTGTTAGGGCAGGAACTGGAGGGCCTTGAAACTTCTAGAGAAGGTCTTGAAACTTCTCCCGGTTAGTAGTTGCCGTCTGCATACTGATCTGGTGCCTTCCAGCGGTCCTGTCACATGTTGCCCTTGTGTCTGCAAAAGAGATGTTATTGTTGCAGGGTCATGGAGCACAATGGTCAAGAAAGAATTCTTGAGACCTATAGTGCAACTTAGTGTATTTAGCTGCACTTTTGCTGTGTGAAGCTGCTGGTTATATGCTTAGTACTTGAGGGGGAGGGGACATGAAGGGAGTATTATAAATATCTTTAAATTTCTACTTGTAAATTTCTACTCACATGATTTCTCTGGTGCTTACCATTCAGTTCAATATTAACTATCAGTGAGATTTACAGACAGCCATGAGACCCTTTAAGAATGTAGCAACCAGCATGTATTTATTTAAACCTTATTAGAACTATTAGGGCTAAAGGTGAACATTTTTCTGCTTCTATCCTTGATCAGTTATCAAGCAGCCTGTGTCCGCAGTTCCTATAGCTAGTACTGGGGAAAAAAGAACAAAGAACAAAGTTAACAATTCTTGCAAGGCTGTGGAGGAATATGCCTCTGTGCAGTGTGTGGAAATATGTGTCAGAGTAGTTTAGTTTACATGAATAAAGAAGTATATGCCCAGGTTCACAATCTAGCAAGTAGGGAGAATCTACAAAGAGCTACAGAAAGGGAAGTTTTTAAAAGCAGGACAAGGAAGTCCTAAAAAGACAAAAGGATTATTTCAGGTGAACTTGAGACAGAGCAGGGACTGGACTTGGGTCCCCTCACCCCTAACCAAAAAATCCAGAGTTCTTTGGCTAGGTCTATAGAGGGAAGAGCTGAACCACATGCTTCGTGAGTAACCTACCTCTCGGGAATGCAGAAGTACCCTATACACCTAAAAGGGAAGCAGGGCTGCAAAAACCAGAACAAACCGGTCTGCACCAAAATGGACCCAGCGCTGACTTTTCACCAAATTTCTCCCTCGTTGTAATACTAAAAATCATGCCCAGCAGTGGAATTAGACATGTGCTGCATGAAGAAGCATGACCTTTAAGTGTGCAAGTGCCCCCAAAATTCCCTGCGCCTACATGCCTAGCCATCCCCCTTTTCCTGCTTAAGTCTCTTTAAAGCTCTCCTTGACGTCTCCTGGAGAGACAGCCTGAGGATCTTCCCTTTGTGCTGTCTCCCTTGTGCTTGAGCCAAAGTCCCAATAAAGCCTTGCCTGGAACTCCTGTTTGGACTTCAATATCAAGGTCACTTCCTCTGGGGGAAAAAAGCATTTTATTAGGTGGGTTTCCTCATTTTCCTTTGGGGGTGGAGAGGGCCTATATGACAGATAACTTTATTGGTGCTGACCAGACTGGTGAAGATAGCATTTCTGGGGGCGGTTGAAAGTGCTATTAGGTTAGGTATTAAACCCCTGTAATTACATTTTGGGCCAGTGGTTTTCTTTTAAAATAGTTTTTTTGCTAGCAAAATGAGTTTATTTGAAAATAGCAGAGGAGGGGCGCCTGGGTGGCTCAGTCGTTAAGCATCTGCCTTCGGCTCAGGTCATGATGCCAGGGTCCTGGGATCGAGTCCTGCATTAGGCTCCCTGCTCCACTGGAAACCTGCTTCTCCCTCTCCCACTCCCCCTGCTTGTGTTCCTGCTCTTGCTATCTCTCTCTCTCTCTGTCAAATAAATAAATAAAATCTTAAGAAAAAAAAGAAAGAAAATAACTGAGGAATTACAATTTGGGATAAGAAAACCATGGCAAATCACAGACAAGTCTGAAGAAACAAAGGGAAGGTCAGCTTTTATTAGGCATTAGTAGGAAATTGGGGAGGGTTGTTTTGAACACAAGTTTATTAGAGAAGAAAAAGAGTTTGAGATTGTAGAGTTTTCTTATTCGCTGCAAGCGGTGGTTAGTGCATTGTTGCAGGGCAGGGAGAGATCTTCCCTCTTTTTATTTATTTATTTATTTTAATTTTTTTTTAAAAGATTTTATTTATTTATTTGACAGAGAGAGAGAGACAGCTAGAGAGGGAACACAAGCAGGGGGAGTGGGAGAAGGAGAAGCAGGCTCCTGGCCGAGCAGGGAGCCCGATGCAAGGCTCGATCCCAGGACCCTGGGATCATGACCTGAGCAGAAGACAGATGCTTAACGACTGAGCCACCCAGGCGCCCCTCCCTCTTTTTATTAAATGCAGGAGATAAAATTCCTACCTGAAAAGTATCCTCCCTTGGCAAAATAAGAATTATCTTCCTTCTTCCTGCTGGTTATGCAAACTGCAAGGAATGGTACATGAGATCTTCCCCTTCACAGGAGATTTAAATGAGGTTTTCTTTACTCATTTTCACTTTTATTTTTTTTAATACAGTGTTATAGTCGTTTTAGGGGTCATTTTCACACTTTTTAACACTGTAATGAAGCCTCCATAAAAATCCAAAAGGACAGGGGCGCCTGGGTGGCTCAGTTGGTTAAGCGACTGCCTTCGGCTCAGGTCATGATCCTGGAGTCCCGGGATCGAGTCCCACATTGGGCTCCCTGCTCAGCAGGGAGTCTGCTTCTCCCTCTGACCCTCCCCCCTCTCATGCTCTCTGTATCTCATTCTCTCTCTCAAATAAATAAATAAAATCTTTAAAAAAAAAAAAAAAAATCCAAAAGGACAGAGTGCAGAGAGCTTCTGGGTTGGTGAACATGTGGAAATTTGGGGAGAGTGGCAAGCTCAGAGAGGGCATGGAAGCTCTTTGCCTTTTCCCCATACCTTGCCCTATGCATCTTTTCCATTTGAGCTTTCCTGAGTTATATCCTTTTATAATAAACTGGTAATCTGGTAAGTAAAATGGTTTTTTGAGTACATTAATCAAACACAAGGATGGGTCATTGGAACCTCCAATCGGTAAGCTGGTTGGTCAGAAGTACAGGTGAGAACCTGGGCTTGCAACTGATGTCAGGAGGAGGTGGTATTCTCATAAGACTGAGCCCTTAACCTGTGGAATCTAATGTTATCTCCAGGTGGATCGTGTCAGAATTGAGTTAAACTGTAGGGCATCTAGGTGGTGTTGGAGAATTGCTTGCTGGTATGGGTAATCCTCCCCCAACATTAGAAACCTGTCAGAATAGTTTAGTAAGGTTTATTCTTTGGATACTTTATTTATTTATTTTTAAAGATTTATTTATTTGAGAGAGATAGTGAGTGAGAGCATGAGCAGGGGCATGGTAGAGGGAGAAGCAGGTTCTCCGCTGAGCAGGGAGCCTGATGTGGGGCTTGATCCCAGGACCCTGAGATCATGACCTGAGCTGAAGGGAAACGCTTAACCGACTGAGCCACCCAGGTGCCCCTATTCTTTTGGATACTTTAAACATGAAAACAACAGACAACATTGGAAGTAGGGAGATTTAAAAAGTGGGGAGATTTTTAAAAAGAAGGAAATTGTGATATTTAAGGAAGAGATAATGGTAGCCCAAGCTATTGTGTTAATAGTGGAGATAGGAATAGAGGGATTTGAGATACAGTCAGAGGGAAAACGTTAGAATTTGCTGAAGGAGGAAGAGGAGAAGGAAGAATGAAAAATGACAGTGAAATTTCCGGTTAGATTTGACAGAAGCACAAGCCAAAGAAACATGCAAATTTTACCTGCTGGGGCCATCTTCCCCAGAAGACTGTTGGCATGGCAGAGACTGAAATAACTTGTCACCATTATTCAGTCTTGAATTTGGGCCTTTCTAATGATTATCACATGACCTGGCCTTTCATGTTAAATGTAAAAAATAAAGGTACAAAAAATTAAAGGTAACAGACTAGTGAGAATATTTTCTGAAGATAAGGACTTGGTTCTTTGAGTGTGATTAAAATCATTTGGGTGTCAAGTGAAAATCAAGATGAGAATCTTTCCCCAGTACCATTGAGTCTACAGCCTTTCCACCTTAATTTCCTTGGACATGGATTGTTTTCCCAGTCCCAGTCTATGTTGAGAGGCTCTCACTTCTCTAACTTCCTTCTCTCTGACTATATTGCCTCCTGTACTGAATGCACCTTGAAATTTACTGTCACTTCAATTCGGATTATTACCTGTTCTGACTTAATAAGAGTAACTGTAGAAATGCAGTGACTATAGTAGAAAATACACAAGAAAATAAATGACAAGTTTGTGATTCTTTTTTTTTTTAAGAGATTTTTATTTATTTGAGAGCAAGAGAGAGCGCGAGAATGGGGTGAGGGGCAAAGGGAGAAGCAGACTCCCCGCTGCACAGGGAGCCTGATGCAGGACTCGATCCCAGGACTCCAGGATCATGACCTGAGCTGAAGGCAGATGCTTAACCGACTGAACCACCCAGGTGCCCAAGTTTGTTGTTCTATTTTTTTTTTTAAGATTTTATTTATTTGACAGAGAGCGAGAGTGAGCACACAAGCAAGGGGGAGCAGCAGAGGGAGAGAGAAAAGCAGGCTTTCCGCTTAGCAGGGAGCCCGACATGAGGCTCGACCCCAGGACCCCAGGATCACGACCCAAGCCGAAGGCAGATGCCCAACCAACTGAGCCACCCAGGCGCCCCCAAGTTTGTGATTCTTAATAGGGAGATACTAGAAACATTCCTATTAAGTTAGGAAAGAGATAATATATCTATTTTTTTCTATACCAGTTAACATTTCTTTAGAGGTGCTAGGTAGAATAGTTCAACAAGAAAAAACTTAGAGGTAAAACAAAATTCTGAAAAGAAATAATATCATTAAATGCTTGATCTATAGGGAATATGAAGAGAGGAAAAATTCTTATCACCCTCTGAATCTGAAGTTGAATTAAACAGACTCACTAATCATTAATTGATGAAGGACTCTGTCAATCTTCATTCAGTCTCCACCCTGTTTCCATTCTCCCACTATAGACATTCAAAATATTTTTATATTGAATATGTTCTTACAAAATCATATATTTTACAGGCCAGTGTTTTTTTAATCTATACACACAATATGTCTTCTGTTCCTTTTTTCTTTTTCACTAACCACCATGTTATTACAATCCTTCTGTCACTATGTAAACATTGGTCAGGGCACCCACCTCTTTTTGCCTATCTGCTCTTCCAGGGGATGAACTCTTAGGTTACCTCCAATACATGACCACCATAAAAAATTAAATGAACATCCATGTATATATCCCTTTATGGACCTGTTTGAGAATTTCGAAGGCCATTGATATCTGGGTCATAGGATATGAGTTTACTTGTCTGAGTAGTGTCAAATCATCTTTAGATTGGTTGTACAAGTCCACATTTCCACTAGGATTGCATATGAGTGTTTCTGTACCCCTAAATCTGCAATGAACACAGCACTACCTAGCTTTTTCATATTTATGAGTCTAAAGTGTCTAAAGTATTACATCTTTGTAGTATTACTTTGCTTTCCACTGATTGTCAGTGATTTTAAGTAGTTTTTTAATGCTTGTCAGCTTTTTGAGCTTCTTTATTTGTAAATTGCCTCTTTGTACCTTGTGCTCATATTTCAATTCAGATTGCTCCCTTTTTCTTGCTGATTTGCAAGAGTTTCTTAAATATTCTAGGTATTAGGGGTGCCTGCATGGCTCAGTCATTAAGCGTCTGCCGCCGGCTCAGGTCATGATCCCAGAGTCCTGTGATCGAGCCCCGCATTGGGCTCCCTGCTCAGCAGGAAGCCTGCTTCTCCCTCTCCCACTCCCCCCTGCTTGCGTTCCCTCTCTCACTCTCTCTCTCTCTCTGTCAAATAAAGAAATAAAAATCTTTAAAAAAAATTCTAGGTATTAATTCCCTGACAGTTTCAGATTCTGCAAATAATCCTATTCTATATGTATTCTGTTTCTGTTTCTTATTAAACAGAAAGCCTTTATTTTAATACCACAGTTGCATATTTTCCCCCTGTGGTTTATAATATGAAATTGCTATTTGTTTTTCTGCTCTATGATCATGAAGAAATTCTCCAGTTTTGTATATTAACTTTGTAGTTTTACCTTACACATTTAGGTCTTTAACCCATTCCAGCACCCAGTTTTGTATTTTCACTTTTTTTTTTAAGATTTTATTTATTTATTTGAAAGAGAGAGAGAGGGAGAACAAGCTGGGAGGAGGGGCAGAGGGAGAGGAGAAACAGGCTCCCCGCTGATCAGGGAGCCCAATGCGGGGCTCGATCCCAGGACTCTGGGATCATGACCTGAGCCGAGGCAGCTGCTTAACCGACTGAACCACCCAGGTTCCCCCCAGTTTTGTATTTCCAAAAAACATATTCTCCCAGGGGTGCCTGGGTGACTCAGTCAGTTAAGCATCTGCCTTCGGCTCAGGTCGTGATCCCAAGGTCCTGGGATCGAGCCCCGCATTCGGCTCCTTGCTCAGCAGGGAGTTTGCTTCTTCCTCTCCCGCTGCTCATGCTTTCTCTCTCTCTCTTTCAAATAAATCTTTAAAGACCCCATATTCTCCCATAATTGCCTCTTTCAACCCTTCTCTGTGAGGTTATATTTTTTTCCCTACCCATGGATGAAATGTTTGACAAGTACTTTTACAGTCTTTACTATTAAAAAATCTAGTGGACCAGATAGATCACCCTCAATTTGCCAAATAAAATGCTCAGTGCATTGTATTGATTAGGACTCTAAACTCTTTAAAATCAAAACTTCTCTCTTCCTACAGCTCAGTCTTACTTTTTTAAAAAAATTGAGTTTCCTCTATATTTATGGCAACTATTAATTAATTATTTAATTTAATTAATAACATTCACAACTTAGTAGCACCTCAGTCTTAAAGACAAAAGAAGCCTATGGGGCGCCTGGGTGGCACAGTGGGTTAAGGATCCGATTCTTGGTTTTGGCTCAAGTCGTGATCTCAGGGTTGTGAGATTGAGCCCTGCATTGGGCACCGAGCTCAGCACAGAGTCGGCTTGAGTTTCTCTCTCCTCCCTCTGCTCCTCCCCCACATGCTTGCTCTCTCACTCTCTCTAAAATAAATAAATCTATATATATATATAAAAAGATAGAAGCCTATGGAAGACAGAGAATGTGTGCAGTTTCTCTGTTTCCCCTCCATGTTCTTCTGATCTTTTCCCAACACTAGATTGTCCCTAAAGTAGGGGCACAGGAAGGGAAGAAAGATAAGAGACAGGAAAGATCTTACTTATCTAATACTGTTGTAGTCAATTTTTGGTTTTCTCCTGTGTTGGTGCATATTCAAAGCTGACCCTTTTTCTTATTGTCTCTTGCCTTTCTGGGTTTCTGAGTAAATACCTTGCTGAAGATATCTATCTGCAGGGGAAGCCATGAGGCTGGCACCTCCCCTTCACAGAGGCCACTTAAAATCCTTACATTACCCCTAGGTCCCCAGGAATACAGTGGTCCACCTTCTCTGATGGATCATGGCTCCTCCAGAATTTGTCTAGGACAAGATAGATTGCCGCAGGCCAGATCCCTCCATGTTGTCCACATCTAGTCACCAGGTGGTAATTAGGCTCCCATTTCTTTTTTTTCCCCCAGATGGCAGGAAAAAAGAGAAATTTCTCCTAAGAACTTCTTTACTACACTCCACTTTGGATCTTAGAGGCACTGGGACCTATAGGGTCCCCATGCTTTGTTTGAGGAGACGAGGAAAAACCCACCTTCTTTCCCCAGGGAGCTTGAGAAACACTGACAACTCTATCCTTAAATAGTCCTGCCTTACGAAAACAGTCTTTTTCCTCATCTTCTCCAATTTCTCCAATTTCCCAAATACCTTGAAGTATGTTGAACTGAGGGTGGCAAAATTTGTTTATAGCCTGTTCTTAATTTTCAAATCTTGTATAGATATCCAGAACCTCATTATGGAACGCAGCATATGCTGCACCTATTTTTCTTTTTCTTTTTCTTTGGTTGCTTAGGAGAAACTGATACAGAATGAATTCTAGTTCAACATTCAATTTTTTTTAAGACTTTATTTTTTTAATTTTTTAAAAAGATTTTATTTATTTATTTGGCAGAGAGATAGAGAAAGAGTACAAGTAGGCAGAGCGGCAGGCAGAAGGAGAGGGAGAAGCAGGCTCTCCGCCGAGCAGGGAGCCCAATGCGGGACTCGATCCCAGGACCCTGGGATCATGACCTGAGCCGAAGGCAGCTGCTTAACGAACTGAGCCACTCAGGCACCCCTCAACATTCAATTTATAAATTGAAAGCAATTTTAAGCAATAAGAGACTTTAAGTTGGTTGGGAATAAAAATAAACACACCAGAATCAATATACATTATATGTAACATGGATATATGTGAAGACTATAACAGAGGATTAATGGGGAAAAAAAAAAACTTAAAAGACCCCAGGAATAATAGACACAAAATATATGATAGTAATGAATAAAGTCATTAAGAAATGAGCGTAATCTTATGAAGAGAACTTGGATAGAGAGGAAGCAATCAGGAAAAAAAACATAGTATACGAAGCCTCAAACAATTAAAGATTAAAAACAATTTATAGGGGCACCTGGGTGGCTCAGTTAAGCATCCAACTCCTGGTTTCAGTTCACATCACGATCTCAGAGTCATGAGATCGAGCCCCACATTGGGCTCTGCTCAGCTTGAGATTTTTTTCCCTCTCCTTCTCCCTCTTCTCCTCCCCCTGCTCCTGTGCTCTCTCTCAAATAAGTAAAAAAATAAAATCTTAAAAAAACACCCAATTTATAAAAATTTAATATGATCCCAACCTGATAATTATTTTATGAAAGACAGGTTGTTTCTGAAGTTCATGTCAAAACACAAATATGGTAGAATAGGAAAATTCTCAAAAAGAATAATTCATGACACTTGTTCTACCATATATTTAAATATAATGTAGCAATATTAAAATACCATAGTGGCAAGGATACTGGGAAATGAGCAGATGAATCAGTGAAACTAAATAGAAAGTCCAGAAACAGGGGTGCCCGGGTGGTTCAGTTAGTTAAGCATCTGCCTTTGGCTCAGGTCATGATCCTGGAATCCTGGGATTGAGTCCTGCATCCAGCTCCTTGCTCACCGGGGAGTTTGCTTCTCCCTGCCCCTCCCCCCACTTGTGGTCTTTCTCTCTCTCAAATAAACAAATAAAATCTTAAAAGAAAAAAAGTCTGGAAACAAACCCAAACGTAGAAGGGAATGTTGTACTCTCCATATGATAAACCTGGCATTTCTAATCAGTCGTGAAAAAAAAATGGGTTTTTTAGTACTTGATTTATAATACAATGGAGCAACCATTTAGAGGGAGAAAATTAGATCCTTAATATTTCATATCATTCTACATTGGATCAGAGATTTAAATGTAAGATGAAATCATAAAAGTTTGAGAAATAAGATGGGAAAGAAATTTTAATAGCCTCAGGATGTGGAAATCTTTTTAAGTCTAACAAAAAACCTAGAATCCATAAGAGAAAAGTGTAATTGTTTTACATGACAAAAATTCGGAAATGCTAGAAGCTCAGGAGACAAATAATGAAATGGGAAAATTTACATGCAACATATATACAGAAAACTAAAATTTTTTAAGTGATAACAGAGGTACTACAAATCTATAAGGAAAAAATAATCCAAAAGAAATCAAACAAATAATATATAGAGATAGTTCATAGAAGAGAAAATAAAAATGACTTTAAATATGGGTTTATTAGTCTTCTCAGGCTGTCAGAATACTACAGACTGGGTAACTTAACAAATTAATTTTCTCATGCTTCTGGAAGGTGAAAGTCCAAGATCAAGGTGCCAGCAGAGTTGGTTTCTGGAGAGAACTCTCTATTTTTTATCCAGTTAAGTTGACATATAACATTGTATTAGTTTTAGATGTACAATAAAGTGATTTGATATATGTATATATTACAAAATGATTGCCACAATAACTTAAAATCCATCACAACGTTACAAAAATTTTTTTCTGTTGAATACAGGTCTACTCTCCTAGCTGCTTTCAAATATATAATACAATATAATTAACTATAGTCAAATTGCTGTACATTACATCTCTGAGACTTATTTATCCTATAGCTAGGAGCCTGTACCTTTTGACCACCTGTACCTGTTTTCCCCACCCCTCTACTCCCCACCTCTGGCAACCACCAATCTGTTCTCTGTATCTATGAGTTTAGCTCTTTTCTTTTTTAGATTCCAGATATAAGTAAGATAATAGTATTTGTCTTTCTCTGACTTACTTCACTTAGCACAATGTTCTCAAGGTCCATCCATGTTGTTGGAAGTGGCAAAATTTCCTTCTTTTATAAGGCTAAATATTCTGTTGTGTATATGTACACACACACAAACAGACACACACAATTTCTGTATCCATTCGTTCATTGATGGATGTGTAGGTTATGTCCCTGACTTAGCTATTCTAAATACTGCTGCAGTGAACATGGGGTGAAGATATCTTTTCAGGATAGTAATTTCATTTCCTTCAATAAATACCCAGAATTGGAATTGCTGGATCATATGGTGGTTCTGTTAAGTCTTTGAGGAAACTGGTATTTTCCATAGTGGCTATACCAATTTACATTCGCACCAGCAGTACAGAAGCGTTCCTCTTTCTCCACATCCTCACCAACACTTGTTATTTCTTGACTTTTTGGTAATAGCTTTTCTAGTAGATGTGGTGATATCTCATTGTGGTTTTACATTTACCTTGATTTGCATTTCCCTGATGATTAGTGGTGTTTGGTACCTTTTCATCTACCTGTAGGTCATTTGTATGTCTTTGGAAAAATGTCTTTTGAGATCCTCTGTCAAATTTTTAATTGGATCTTTTTTTCTATTGAGTCATAGGAGTTCTTTGTATATTTTGGATATTAACCCCTTATATATTATTTGCAAATGTTTTCTCCCATTTCATAATTTATGTTTTCATTTTGTTGACTTTTTTTTTAAAGATTTTTATTTATTTATTGACAGAGGGAATGATAGCACGAGAGGGAGGAGGGTCAGAGGGAGAAGCAGACTCCCTGCTGAGCAGGGAGTCCGATGCGGGACTTGATCGTGGGACTCCAGGATCATGACCTGAGCCGAAGGCAGTCGTTCAACCAACTGAGCCACCCAGGTGCCCTCATTTTGTTGACTTTTTAGTTTGATCTAATCTCACTTGTTTAGTTTTGCTTTAGATGTCAAATCCAAAAAATCATCAGGAAGGAGGTCTAGGAGCTTAATCTCTGTGTTTTCTTTTACGAGTTTTATGGTTTCACGTCTTACATTCAATTATTTATCCATTTTTATTTGATTTTTGTGCATGGTGTTAGATAGAGTCCAGTTTCATTCTTTTGCATGTGGCCCAATACCATTTATTGAAGAGACTGTCTTTTCCCTCCTGTATATTTTTGCCTCCTTTATCATTAATGAATTGAGTATATATGCATGAGTTTTATCTGGACTCTCTAGTCTGTTCCATTGGTGTATGAGTCTGTTTTTATGCTAGTAACCATTCTGTCTTTTGTTCTGTTTTTAAAATTAAACTCTACACCCAATGTGGGGCTTGAACTCAAGATCCTGAGATCAACAGTCACATGCTCTACCAACCAGCCAAGTGCCCCAATAACCATTCTGTTTTGATTACTATAGCTTTGTAATACAGTTTGAGATTGGAAAGTGTAAAGCCTCCAGCATTGTTCTTTCTCAAGATGGATTTGGCTATTTTGGGATCTTCTGTGGTTCCATACAGATTTTAGGATTATTTGTTCTAGCTTTGCGAAAAATGCTGTTGGTATTTTGATAAGGATTGCATTAAATCTGTAGACTGCTTTTGGTAGTATGGACATTTTAACAATTTTTTGTTCTCCCAACCTATGAGTATGGAATATCTTTCCATTTTTTTGTGTCAACTTTAATTTCTTTCATCAGTGTTTTATAGTTTTCAAAGTACAGGTCTTTCACCCTGGTTAAGTTTATTCCTAGGTATTTTATTATTTTTGGTGTAAGTGTAAATGGGATTGTTTTCTTTGTTTCTCTTTCTGCTACTTCATATTAGTGTATAGAAATACAATGGATTTCTGTACATTAATTTTGTATCCTGTGTCATTACTGAATTCATTTATGAGTTCTAGTAGTTTTTTGGTGGAGGTTTTAGTGTTTTCTATATATAGTGTCATGTCATCTGCAAATAGTGAAGGTTTTACTTCTTCCTTAAATGATTTGGGTGGCTTTTATTTCTTTTTGTTATCTGATTGTTGTGACTAGGACCTCCAGTATTATCTTGAATAAAAGTGGTGACAGTGGACATCTTTATCTTATTTCTGATCTTAGGGAAAAAGCTCTCAGTTTTTCACCTTGAGTATGATGTTAGCTGTGGGTTTTTTCATATATGGCCTTTACTGTGTTGAGGTATGTTTCCCCTAAACCTACTTTGTTGAGGATTTTTATCATGAATAGATGTACTTTGCCACATGCTTTTTCTACATCTATTGAAACGATCATATGGTTTTTATCCTTTCTCTTATTGATGTGATGTATCACGTTGATTGGTTGCAAATATTGAGCCATCCTTGCCGCCCAGGAATAAATCTCACTTTGTGGTGAATGATTTTTTTAATGTATGTTGGATTTGGCTTGCTAATATATTATTGCCTCTATGTTAATCAGAGATATTGGTCTATAGTTCACTTTTTTTTTGTAGTATCTTTATCTGGTTTTGGTATCAGGGTAATGCTGGCCTCATAGAATGAATTTGGAAGCTTTCCTTCCTCTTCCATTTTTTGGAATAGTCTGAGAGAGCTAGATATTGATTCTTCTTTAAATATTCGGTAGAATTCACCTATGCAGCTGTCTAGCCCTGGACTTTTGTTTGTTGGGAGTTTTTTAATTTAATTTGATTGCTGGTAATTGGTCCGTTCAAATTTTCTATTTCTTCATGATTCAGTTTTGGCAGGTTATATGTTTCTAGGAATTTATCCATTTCTTCTAGGATGTCCAGTTTGTTGGCATATAATTTTTCATAATATTCTCTTATACCCCTTTGTATTTCGCTGGTGTTGGTTATTTTTTCTCTCTTCATTTCTGATTTTGTTTGAGTCCTCTCTCTCTTTTTCTTTTGATGGGCCTGGCTAAAGGTTTATCAGTTTTTTTGATCTTTTCAAAGAACCAACTCCTGGTTTCATTGATCTGTTCTATTGGTTTTTTAGTTTTTATTTCATTTATTTCTGCTGTAATCTTTATTATTTCCTTCCTTCTACTGGCTTTTGGCTTTGTTTATTCTTCCTTTTTCTAGCTTCTAAAGGTGTACGGTTAGGTTGTTTGAGTTTTTTCTTGCTTCTTGGGATAGGCCAGTTTTGCTGTGAACTTTCCTTTGAGCACAGCTTTTGCCACATCCCAAGGATTTTGGACTGCTGTTTTTTCATTTTCTTTTGTCTTTATGTATTTTTTTAATTTTCCTTTTTTATTTTTTTGATTGACCCATTCATTGTTTATTAGCATGTTATTTAGCCTCAATGTATTTGTGTACTGTCCACATTTTTTCTTGTGGTTGATTTCTATTTTGATAGAGTTGTGGTCAGAAATGATGCATGATAGGACTTAAGTCTTTTTGAATTTGTTGAAACTTGTTTTGTGGTCTAACATGTAACCTATTCCAGAGAATGTTCCATGTGCCCTTGAAAAGAATGTGTATTTTGCTATTTTAGGATGGTAATGTTCTGGATGTATCTGTTAGAGCCATCAGGTCCAATGTATCATTCAAATACACTGTTTCCTTGTTGATTTTCTGTTTAGATGATCTGTCCATTGATGTAAGTGGGTGAGAAAGTTCCCTACTATTATTGTATCATTATTGATTACTCATTTTGTTTGTTGTTAGCTGCTTTATGTGTTTATGTGCTCCCATGTTGGGTGCATAAATATTTACAATTGTTATATCTTCTTATTGGATTGTTCCCTTTATGATTGTGTAGTATCCTTCTTTACCTGTTGTTATAGTCTTTGTTTTAGAATTTATTTTGTCCAATAAAAGTATTGCTACCCTCATTTTGTTTTCAATTCTGTTTGCATGATAAATGCTTTTTTATCCCTTCACATTCAATCTGAATGTGTCTTTAGGTCTGAAATGAGTCTCTCGTAGGCAGCGTGTAGGTGGGTCTTGCGTTTTTATTCATTTCATCACACTCTGTCTTTTGATTAAAGCATTTAGTCCACTTACAGTCAAAGTTTTAGTCCATTTACAGTCAAAGTAATTATTGAAAGGTATGTATGTATTGATATTGTTACTTGTTTTATGCTTGTTTTTGTAGTTGATGTTCCTTTCTTACTGTTTGCTGGCTTTTGTTAGGGATATACTTGGGTTCCTATGTGGGGTGGGTTTTGGGGTTTTTTTTTTTTTGCATATTTATTACTAGTTTTTGATTTTTGGTTACCATTAGATTTATATAGAACATCATCTGCATATAGCAGTCTGTATGAAGTTGATAGTCACTTAAATTTGAACCCATTCTAAAATTACTAAATTTTTACTCATCTCCACCCCCCCCCCATGTTTTAGGTATATGGTGTCATATTTTACATTGTTTTATTTTGTAAATCCCTTGACTGATTTTCATAGATGTACTTAATTTTACTGCTTTTGTGCTTCCTACTTTTCTTATTCCTGTTAATGGTCTTTCCTTTCTGCTCAAAGAGTCCTCTTTAA
The DNA here is from genome assembly GCF_004348235.1 of Phoca vitulina. NCBI lineage: Eukaryota > Metazoa > Chordata > Mammalia > Carnivora > Phocidae > Phoca > Phoca vitulina. Next base: position 6,788,800 of record NW_022589761.1, on the reverse strand, counting down.
CATCTCTTGTAAAGCAGGTTTAGTGGTGATGAATTCCTTTAACGTTTGTTTGTCTGGGAAAGTTTATTTCTCCTTCTATTTTGAATGATAGCCTTGCTGAATAGAGTATTTTGGGCTGCAGGTTTTTTCTTTTAGTACTTTGAATATATCATGCCATTCCCTTCTAGCCTGCAAAGATTCTGTTGAAAATCAGCTGATTGCCTTATAGGTTTCCCTTGTATGTAACTGTTTTCTTTTCTCTTGCTACTTTTAAAATTCTCTATCCTCTTTTTTTGCATTTAAATTATGTGTTTTGGTGTGGACCTCCTTGGGTTGATTTTGCTGGGGGATCTCTGTGTCTCCTGGATCTGGATTTTTGTTTCCTTTCCCAGATTCAGGAAGTTTTCAGCTATTATTTCTTCAAGTAAATTTTCTCCTTTCTCTGTCTCTTCCCCTTCTGGGATCTCTATACTGCAAATGTTACTATGCTTGATGGTGTTGCTGAGTTCCCTTAGTGTATTTTTATTTATTGTTATTTTTCTTCTTCCTGTTCAGCTTCGTTGTTTCCATTACTCCAGGTTGCTGATCCACTCTTCTGCTTCCTCTAGTCTACTATTTATTCCATGTAGTGTATTTTTAATATCAGTTATTAGGTTCTTCATCTCTGATTGGTTCTTTTTTATGTTTTCTCTCTTTGTTGAGTGTCTCACTGAGGTCCTCCATTCTTTTCTCAAGTCTAATTAGTATCTTTATGACCACCACTTTGAATTCTTAGGTATTTTACTTATCTCCATTTCATTTAGCTCTCTTACTATGGTTTTGTCATGTTCGTTCATTTAGGACATATTCCTCCGTCTCCGCATTTTGTCTAACTCTGTGTTTGTTTCTCTGTGTTAGGAAAGTCAGCTATGTCTCCTGCCCTTGAAAGTGGTGGCCTTATGAAGAAGAGTTCCTGTAGTGTCCTGCCATATAACGTCCCCTGTTCACTAGAATCTGGCACTGCAGGGGACTAAAGTTCAGGGGAATTCAGTTCAAGGGCACTTTAGTTGTGTGTGCCCTGCTCTTGTGGCTGAGCCATGTTTGCCTTCAATCTAGTCATCTGCAGTGGCTCTGTTGTGAGCAGGGTTTGGTCCCTGTGTTAATGGGCCAGTTTGGGGCTACCTTGGGCTTGACTTGGGTCAGAGCAGGCATTTGCCAGAGCTGTGGTAGCACCATATTCAGGGCACTCTCCCTGTGTTGATCCCTGAGAAGCTTTTTTGGTGGGCAAGGCCTGCAGTCAGACCAGATGTCTGCCCCCAGCCCACTGCTGGGGCTGCAGGTGAACTGATGTGTGTGGTTAGCTTCTCTCCCCAGGGCAAGAGTCACTTTGGAGTGGTCCTGGTTTCTGTTTGGGCTGCTTGCACATTGTCAGGTTCTGGCAATGCTTTGGATGGACGCCTGCTACAGACAGGTTGGAGTGGGCGGATCCACAGGAGAGAAGTCGAGGGGAAAGCACTGTTAGCATTCTAGGTGGAGAGTGTTTGCGTTGGTCCCACAGGTGTCCATGTATCTAGGTTGCGGGTCAGGGATGGTAAATGGTGCCCGCCAGCTCCTTTGTTCCTGGAGAAGTGTGAAGATCCCTGCCCCTCCAGTATACATTCTGAAATTAACTAATAAATCCTTTCCAAATACCCCAGGTGCCTCTCACACCACTGCTTGTATGCTGTATTTCAGTGTGGCTGTTTGTTATGTTTTTTTTTTTTAGGGCGGGGATTCAGTTTCTTTCAGAGCCCAGCTGTTGATTTTTAAAGTTCCCAGTGTTAAGCCCCACTCATTGTAAGAACTTCCAAAGTTATCTCCCTATGGTTTTCAAAGCTAAATGCTATGGGGATTCATCTTCCCAATGTGGGCCCCCCCATGCCTGGAGTGCCTGGTGTGGGATCTGCTCCTCTCCCCTCTCAGTGCCTGTGGTGTACCTCCCTCTCATGGACAGGTCTTCAGGTCAGCTTTGTTCCTGACCAAGTCTCTGCCTTTCCTACTACTTTTGATGTGGCCTCCTCTCTACATCCACCTGTGGAGAGTCTGTTCTGCCAGTCCTCAGTTTATTTTTTGGATTATTTACATTGATGTTGGTGTTATCTAGGTGTATCTGTGGGAGGAGGTGAGCTTAGGATCCTCCAACTCCACCATCTTCTCCAGAATTCTATCTGAAATCTTTGTTTCTTGGGGCGCCTGGGTGGCTCAGTTGGTTAAGCATCTGCCTTCTGCTTCTCCCTCTGCCTCTCCCCCTGTTTGTGCTCCCCATCTCTCTCTGTCAAATAAATAAAATCTTTAAAAAAAATGAAATCTTTGTTTCTTAATCTAGGTGATTATTGCTATGGTCTTCCCACTTAGAATGGTGTTATAGTGCATCCCATAAGTTTTGGTGGTTTTTTTCCATTTTCATTTGTCTCAATATTTTTTAATTTTTCTCTCTCTTTTTTTAAAAATTTTATTTTTATGTAACCTCTACACCCGGTGTGGGGCTCAAATCCACAACCCCAAGATCAAGCATTGCATTCTCCATTGACTGAGCCAGGCAGGTGCCCCTTAAATTTCTCTTTTGAGTTCTTCTTTGACCCATTGTTTGGTTGTGAGTGTATTGTTTACTGTCCACATGTAAGTAAATTTTATAGTTTTCTTCTTGTGATCGATTTCTAATTTCTTGATTTCTAGTTTCATACTATTGTGGTTGGAGAATATGCTTGCTATGATTTCAGTTTTCTTAAAATTTCTTAAGACTTCTTTTGTTCCCCTTATGATTTATCTTGGAGAATTTTTTTTTTTTTTTTTTTAAAGATTTTATTTATTTATTTGAGAGAGAGAGAATGAGAGACAGAGAGCACGAGAGGGAAGAGGGTCAGAGGGAGAAGCAGACCCCCCACTGAGCAGGGAGCCCAACGCGGGACTCGATCCCAGGACTCCAGGATCGTGACCTGAGCCGAAGGCAGTTGCTTAACCAACTGAGCCACCCAGACGCCCTCTTGGAGAATGTTTTATGTGCACTTGAGAAAAATGTATTTTACTTTTGCGTGGAGTATTCTATGACTGTTAAGTCTCTCTGGTTTAACATGTTGCTTAAGTTCAGTGTTTTACTTACTCATTTTATGTCTTGATTACCTATGCATTGATGAAAGTGGGGGTGTTGTAGTCCCCACTTGATTTTCGTCCCTTAAATCTCTTACACATCTTTATTATTATTTTTTTCCCCTTTTGGTCCTCTGTGTGAATTCCACTGCCCTCTGTTTAAATCTACTGATCCTTTCTTCCACTTCATTAGTCTGCTGTTGAACCTCTGTGTTATATTTTTTAGTTCTGTGGTTGTATTTTCATTTCTGTGGTTTTTGTTTTTTTTTTAAGATTTTATTTATTTATTTGACAGAGAGAGAGAGAGCACAAGCAGGGGGAGCAGGAGAGGGAGAAGCAGGCTCCTCACTGAGCAGGGAGCCTGATGTGGGGCTCGATCCCAGCACCCTGGGATCATGACCTGAGCTGAAGGCAGACACTTAAACAACTGAACCACACAGGCTCCCCTTCATTTCTGTGATTTCTGTTTCATACTTTCTTATTTGGTCGCTGTTGAAACTCTCACTCTGTTCATGCATCATCTCCTGGCCTTACTGAGCATGTTTTTTTTTTTTTTTTTTTTAAGATTTTATCTATTTATTTGACAGAGAGAGACACAGCGAGAGAGGGAACACAAGCAGCGGGAGTGGGAGAGGGAGAAGCAGGCTTCCCACAGAGCAGGGAGCCCAATGTGGAGCTCGATCCCAGGACCCTGGGATCACAATCTGAACCAAAGGCAGATGCTTAGTGACTGAACCACCCAGGCGCCCCCTTACTGAGCATCTTGATCACCATTATTTTGATCTTTTAGTCAGATAAGTCACTTATTTCTGTTACATTGAGTTCTTTTTCTGGGGTTTTATCTTTATTTTGAATCATATTCTTGTGTTTCTTCATTTTTCTTTACCTCATTAGTTTCTGTGCATTAGATAAAACAGCTACCTCTCCCAGTCTTGAAGGACTAGCCTCATTGAAGAGACGAAACTTACTATTGAACCCTGCTTTAGCCTTGGTTATCTTCCAAACCTTTTTGATTATCCATGTAGCTTTCTTGTGTTGTTGTTCATTGTGGCTCCCAGTAGTTGTGTGTGCTGAGCCCCTTACAATGTGTGATTTTCTTGTCAATCTGATGTGTAGGAGTTGCTCAGCTGGTTTCTGGATTTCTTCCAGAGGTTATTGTTTCAGGAGCCTCCCATTTTGCCATCACAGACTAGAACCTCCAGAACTCTCTTTTGACTGCTGCCTTTCTGTGTCTTCACATGATCTATATTATATGCATTCATAGAGAGAGGGGAGGAGGGTTAGGTGTCTTTTACTAGTTTATATGGACACTACCCTTTTGAATTATTTAACTTTAATTATCCCTTTAAGGCTTAGTCTCCAAATACACTTATTTTGGTGTTAGGGCTTCAACATGTGAATTTTGGTAAAACAACTTAGTCCATAAAAATGTGAAAAGATGTCCTCACTGATAAGAATAAAATGTTAATTAAACTTAAAATTTTTACCTAGCAAAAGTTTAATATCAACTAGATCTTTCAAGGTGAGGGAAAATATTTTCTTACATTACTGGTGTTGAAGTTAATTGGTATACGCTTTCTGAAGGGCAGTTCTGTAATATGTGTCAACATTAAAATGAACCCTTAATAAAAGTTTTTGAAATATAATTTACACAATATGGTTCACCCATTATAAATGTATAACAATCATTTTTTAAAATAACAACAGGGTTTTATTATTTTTTTATTTTTTTATTTTTATTTTATTTTATTATGTTATGTTAATCACCATACATTACATCATTAGTTTTTGATATAGTGTTCCATGATTCATTGTTTGCGTATAACACCCAGTGCTCCATTCAATACGTGCCCTCTTTAATACCCATCATCAGGCTAACCCATCCCCCACCCCCCTCCCTCTCGAACCCTCAGTTTGTTTCTCAGAGTCCATAGTCTCTCATGGTTCATCTCCCCCTCTGACTTCCCCCCTTTCATTTTTCCCTTCCTACTATCTTCTTTTTTTTAACATATAATGTATTTGTTTCAGAGATACAGGTCTGTGATTCAACAGTCTTACACAATTCACAGCACTCACCTTAGCACATACCCTCCCCAATGTCTATCACCCAGCCACCCCATCCCTCCCACCTCCCGCCACTCCAGCAACCCTCAGTTTGTTTCCTGAGATTAAGAATTCCTCATATCAGTGAGGTCATATGATACATGTCTTTCTCTGATTGACTTATTTCACTCAGCATAATACCCTCCAGTTCCATCCACGTCATTGCAAATGACAAGATTTCATTCCTTTTGGTGGCTGCATAATATTCCATTGTATATATATACACCACATCTTCTTTATCCATTCATCTGTCGATGGACATCTTGGCTCTTTCCATAGTCTGGCTATTGTGGACATTGCTGCTATAAACATCAGGGTGCACGTACCCTTCGGATCACTACATTTGTATCTTTGGGGTAAATACCCAGTAGTGCAATTGCTGGGTCGTATGGTAGCTCTATTTTCAACTTTCTGAGGAGCCTCCATACTGTTTTCCAGAGTGGCTTCACCAGCTTGCATTCCCACCAACAGTGTAGGAGGGTTCCCCTTTCTCTGCATCCCCGCCAACATCTGTCATTTCCTGGCTTGTTAATTTTAGCCATTCTGACTGGTGTGAGGTGGTATCTCATTGAGGTTTTGATTTGGATTTCTCTGATGCCGAACGATGTTGAGCACATTTTCATTTGTCTGTTCGCCATTTGGATGTCTTCTTTGGAAAAATGTCTGTTCATGTCTTCTGCCCATTTCTTGATTGGATTATTTGTTCTTTGGGTGTTGAGTTTGATAAGTTCTTTATAGATTTTGTATACTATCCCTTTATCTGATATGTCATTTGCAAATATCTTCTCCCATTCTGTCAGTTGTCTTTTGGTTTTGTTGACTGTTTCCTTTGCTGTGTAAAAGCTTTTTATCTTGATGAAGTCCCAATAGTTCATTTTTGCCCTTGCTTCCCTTGCCTTTGACAATGTTTCTAGGAAGAAGTTGCTGCGGCTAAGGTCGAAGAGGTTGCTGCCTGTGTTGTCCTTTAGGATTTTGATGGACTCCTGTCTCACATTTAGGTCTTCAACCATTTTGAGTCTATTTTTGTGTGTGGTGTAAGGAAGTGGTCCAGTTTCATTCTTCTGCATGTGGCTGTCCAATTTTCCCAACACCTTTTGTTGAAGAGACTGTCTTTTTTCTATTGGACATTCTTTCCTGCTTTGTCGAAGATTAGTTGACCATAGAGTTGAGGGTCCATTTCTGGGCTCTCTATTCTGTTCCATTGATCTATGTGTCTGTTTTTGTGCCAGTACCATACTGTCTTGATGATGACAGCTTTGTAATAGAGCTTGAAGTCCGGAATTGTGATGCCACCAGCTTTGCTTTTCTTTTTCAACATTCCTCTGGCTATTTGGGGTCTTTTCTGGTTCCATACAAATTTTAGGATTATTTGTTCCATTTCTTTGAAAAAAGTGGATGGTATTTTGATAGGGATTGCATTAAATGTGTAGATTGCTCTAGGTAGCATTGACATCTTCACAATATTTGTTCTTCCAATCCATGAACATGGGATGTTTTTCCATTTCTTTGTGTCTTCCTCAATTTCTTTCATGAGTATTTTATAGTTTTCTGAGTACAGATTCTTTGCCTCTTTGGTTAGATTTATTCCTAGGTATCTTATGGTTTTGGGTGCAATTGTAAATGGGATTGACTCCTTAATTTCTCTTTCTTTTGTCTTGTTGTTGGTGTATAGGAATGCCACTGATTTCTGTGCATTGATTTTAAAGATGTATTTATTTATTTATTTGAAAGAGAGAGAGAGATAGTGAGCAGGAACACAAGCAGGGGGAATGGGAGAGGGAGAAGCAGGCTTCCCACTGAGCAGGAAGCCTGATGCAGGGCTTGATCCCAGGACCCTTGGACCATGACCTGAGCCGAAGGCAGATGCTTAATGACTGAGCCACCCAGGTACCCCTCTGTGCATTGATTTTATATCCTGCCACTTTACTGAATTCCTGTATGAGTTCTAGCAGTTTTGGGGTGGAGTCTTTTGGATTTTCCACGTAAAGTATCATATCATCTGCAAAGAGTGAGAGTTTGACTTCTTTCCTGATTCAGATGCCTTTTATTTCTTTTTGTTGTCTGATTGCTGTGGCTAGGACGTCTAGTACTATGTTGAATAGCAGTGGTGATAGTGGACATCCCTGCCGTGTTCCTGACCTTAGGGGAAAAGCTCTCAGTTTTTCCCCACTGAGAATGGTATTCGCTGTGTGTTTTTTGTAGATGGCTTTTATGATATTGAGGTATGTACCCTCTATCCCTACACTGTGAAGAGTTTTAATCAAGAAAGGATGCTGTACTTTGTCAAATGCTTTTTCTGCATCTGTTGAGAGGATCATATGGTTCTTGTTCTTTCTTTTATTAATGTATTATATCACACTGATTGATTTGTGGATGTTGAACCAACCTTGCAGCCCAGGAATAAATCCCACTTGGTCGTGGTGAATAATCCTTTTAATGTACTGTTGGATCCTATTGGCTAGTATTTTGGTGAGAATTTTTGCATCCATGTTCATCAGGGATATTGGTCTGTAATTCTCCTTTTTTTTTTTTTTAATTTTTTTATTGTTATGTTAATCCCCATACATACATCATTAGTTTTAGATATAATGTTCCATGATTCATTGTTTGTGCATAACACCCAGTGCTCCATGCAGAACGTGCCCTCCTCAATACCCATCACCAGGCTAACCCATCCTCCCACCCCCCTCCCCTCTAGAACCCTCAGTTTGTTTTTCAGAGTCCATCGTCTTGTAATTCTCCTTTTTGATGGGGTCTTTGTTTGGTTTTGGGATCAAGGTAATGGTGGCCTCATAAGACGAGTTTTGAAGTTTTCCTTCCATTTCTATTTTTTGGAACAGTTTCAGGAGAATAGGTATTAATTCTTCTTTAAATGTTTGGTAGAATTCCCCTGGGAAGCCACCTGGCCCTGGGCTTTTGTTTGTTGGGAGATTTTTGATGACTGCTTCAATTTCCTTAGTGGTTATAGGTCTGTTCAGGTTTTCTATTTTTTCCTGGTTCAGTTTTGGTAGTTGATACATCTCTAGGAATGCTTCCATTTCTTCTAGATTATCTAATTTGCTGGCATATAGTTGCTCATAATATGTTCTTATAATTGTTTGTATTTTTTTGGTGTTAGTTGTGATCTCTCCTCTTTCATTCAGGATTTTATTTATTTGGGTTGTTTCTCTTTTCTTTTTGATAAGTCTGGCCAGGGGTTTATCAATCTTATTAATTCTTTCAAAGAACCAGCTCCTAGTTTTGTTGATCTGTTCTACTGTTCTTTTGGTTTCTATTTCATTGATTTCTGCTCTTCTCCTGCTGGGTTTAGGCTTTATTTGCTGTTCTTTCTCCAGCTCCTTTAGGTGTAGGGTTAGGTTGTGTATTGAGACCTTTCTTGTTTCTTGAGAAAGGTTTGTATTGCTATATACTTTCCTCTTAGGACTGCCTTTGCTGTATCCCAAAGATTTTGAATGGTTGTGTTTTCATTTTCATTTGTTTCCATGAATTTTTTTAATTCTTCTTTAATTTCCTGGTTGACCCATTCATTCTTTAGTGGGATGCTCTTTAGCCTCCATGTATTTGAGTTCTTTCCTACTTTCCTCTTGTGATTGAGTTCTAGTTTAAAAGCACTGTGGTCCGAAAATATGCAGGGAATGATCCCAGTCTTTTGGTACTGGTTGAGACCTGATTTGTGACCTAAGATGTGATCTATTCTGGAGACTGTTCCATGGGCACTAGAGAAGAATGTGTATTCTGTTGCTTTGGGATGGAATGTTCTGAATATATCTGTGAAGTCCATTTGGTCCAGTGTGTCATTTAAAGTCTTTATTTCCTTGTTGATCTGTTGCTTAGATGATCTGTCCATTTCAGTGAGGGTGGTGTTAAAATCCCCTACTATTATTGTATTGTTGTCGATGTGTTTCTTTGCTTTTGTTATTAATTAGCTTATATAATTGGCTGCTCCCATGTTAGGGGCATAGATATTTACAGTTGTTAGATCTTCTTGTTGGATAGACCCTTTAAGTATGATATAGTGTCCTTCCTCATCTCTTATTATAGCCTTTGTTTTAAAATCTAATTTGTCTGATATAAGGATTGCCACCCCAGCTTTCTTTTGGTGTCCATTAGCATGGTAAATGGTTTTCCACCCCCTCACTTTAAATCTGGAGGTGTCTTTGGGTCTAAAATGAGTCTCTTGCAGACAGCATATCGATGGGTCTTGCTTTTTTATCCAATCTGATACCCTGTGTCTTTTGATTGGGGCATTTAGCCCATTTACATTCAGGGTAACTATTGAAAGATATGAATTTAGTGCCATTGTATTGCCTGTAAGGTGACTGTTACTGTATATTGTCTGTGTTCCTGTCTGGTCTGTGTTACTTTTAGGCTCTCTCTTTGCTTAGAGGACCCCTTTCAATATTTCTTGTAGGGCTGGTTTCGTGTTTGCAGATTCCTTTAGTTTTTGTTTGTCCTGGAAGGTTTTTATCTCTCCTTCTATTTTCAATGACAGCCTAGCTGGATATAGTATTCTTGGCTGCATATTTTTCTCATTTAGTGCTCTGAATATATCATGCCAGTCCTTTCTGGCCTGCCAGGTCTCTGTGGATAGGTCTGTTGCCAATCTAATGTTTCTACCATTGTAGGTTATAGATCTCTTGTCCTGAGCTGCTTTCAGGATTTTCTCTTTGTCTCTGAGACACGTAAGTTTTACTATTAGATGTCAGGGTGTTGACCTATTTTTATTGATTTTGAGGGGGGTTCTCTGTGCCTCCTGGATTTTGATGCCTGTTTCCTTCCCCAATTTAGGAGAGTTTTCTGCTATAATTCGCTCCAATATACCTTCTGCCCCTCTCTCTCTTTCTTCTTCTTCTGGGATCCCAATTATTCTAATATTGTTTCGTCTTATGGTATCACTTAACTCTCGAATTCTGCCCTCATGATCCAGTAGTTGTTTATCTCTTTTTCTCAGCTTCTTTATTTTCCATCATTTGGTCTTCTATATCACTAATACGCTCTTCTGCCAAATTTATCCTAGCAGTTAGAGCCTCCATTTTTGATTGCACCTCATTAATAGCCTTTTTTATTTCGACTTGGTTAGATTTTAGTTCTTTTATTTCTCCAGAAAGGGTTTCTTTATTATCTTACATGCCTTTTTTAAGCCCAACTAGTACCTTTATAATCGTCATTCTGAACTCTAGTTCCGACATCTTACTAATGTCTGTATTGATTAGGTCCCTGGCAGCCGGTACTGCATCTTGTTCTTTTTTTTGAGGTGATTTTTTCTGTCTTGTCATTTTGTCCAGAGCAGAATAGATGAATGAGAGAACAAAATGGTAACAGAGTAACAGCGACCCCAGAAAAATATACGCTAAACAAATCAGAAGAGACCTGAAACCAGGGGAAAAGAAAGAGAAAGAAAGAAAAAAGAAAAAAAAAAGGAAAAAGATTTAAAAAAAAAGAGAGAATATGATCAAATATGATCAGGCTGGTGAATAGATCAGTGCCACACACTAGATTTTGGGCATATTTTGGTCTGTTAGAGGAAACTGCCTCCCAAAATTTTAAAGAAAGAAAAGCTTATATATGTACAAAAATAAGGGTAAATACGATGAAGGACTGGAATATGACTATAAAGACGAAAATTATAAAAGATTTTATAAAAGGAATTGATAAGAAGTTGGTTGCAAAAAGAAAGAAGAGGAATTAAAAAAAAAAAAGGGAGAGAATGTGATCAGGCAGGAGACTAGAACAAAGCCATACACCAGAGATTTAGGGTATATTTTGGTCTGTTAGAAGAAACTGTATCCCAAAATTTTAAAGAGAGAACAACTTATATATATACCAAAAATAAGGTCTACTATAAAGGGATAGAATATGACTCTAAAAATGAAAAATAAAAAAGATTTTTAAAAAAGGGATTGATAAGATGTTGGTTGAAAAAGGGAAAAAGAAAAATTCAAAAAAGAAAAAGAAAACGAAAAAAGGAAATTAAAAAAAATTAATTTTGAAAGACAAAAGAATCAGGGGGGAAAAAGCCATGAATTCTATCTGCTGTATTCCCCTAGAGCTGGCATTCTGCTGTTCTCATTGATTGGTAAACTTGGTCTTGGCTGGCTGTTCTTGCTGATCTTCTGGGGGAGGGGCCTGTTGCCGTGGTTCCCAAATGTCTTTGCCGGAGGCGGAATTGCTCCGCCCTTGCCGGTCTGGGCTAAGTAATCTGGTGGGGTTAGCTCTCGGGAGCTTTTGTTCCCTGCAAGCTTTCCATACAGCTTTGGAGGCTGAGAGTGAAAATGGTGGCCTCCCAATCTCCACCCCGGAGGAGCCGAGAACTCGGGGCTCCGCTCCTCAGTGCGCCCCCTGATAAAAGCAGTCAATCGCTCCCGTCTCCCCGGTCTTCAGCCTCACTCCGTGCTCACCCGGCCTGTGACCCAGTGTTTCTATCTCTGGCACGTGACCCCATTTGGAGTCTCCAAACCCAGCAGATCCCTGTGGTGTGCTCCCGCGCCACTCCTCCCAGGGGAGGAAGGGGAATCTCCCCAGATCTGCCGCTTGTTGGGTCCCTGCTGGAGGAGCAGTGGCCCGACAGTGCCGTGGATCACAGTTTATGGCAACCCCGAGCTGAGAGCCTGCTCCTCGGCTCCATCTCTGCAGCCGGCTTCCCCGCTCTGATACCTGGGAGCTCTGCTGCACTCAGGCACCCCTGGTCTTTCTGTGACCCCGAGGGTCCTGAGACCACACTGTCCCAGCGAGGGTTCCCCCCCCTGCCCTGGTTAGCCACTGGAGCGACGTCCCTCAGCGGAGCCGACTTCTAAAAGTTCCAATTTTGTGCTCTGTAGCTCTATCACTTGCTGGTAGCCGGCTAATGGAGGCCCCCTCCCCTGCCGTCTATCTTCCTGAATATCGCCTTGGATTCACTTCTCTGCACGTCCTACCTTCCAGAAAGTGGTCACTTTTCTGTTCAGAGAGTCGCTGCTATTCTTTTCTTCGATCTCCTGTTGAGTTCGTAGGTGTTCAGAATGGTTTGATCCCTATCTAGCTGAATTCCTGGGACCAGACGAAATGTAGGTCTCCTACTCCTTCGCCATCTTGCTCCTCCCCCCTTATTTTATTTTATTTTAAAGATCTTATTTATTTATTTGAGAGAGCAGGAGAGTGAGACAGAACACAAAGTGGGAGAGGAGGGTCAGAGGGAGAAACAGACTCCCCCAACTGATCAGGGATCCTGATGCAGGGCTTGATCCTGGGACTCCAGGATCATGACCTGAGCCAAAGGCAGATGCTTAACTGACTGAGCCACCCAGGCACCCCCAATTCAATCATTTTTAGTAAATTTATAAGAGTTGTGTAACCATTACCATAATTGGATTGTAAAATGTTTTTATCATCCCAAAAAGATCTGTGTGCTGTTTGCAGTCAGTCCTTGCTCACACTCTCACTCAGGCAGTACATGAAGTGCATTGTATATGTGTAGATTTCCCTTTTCTAGAAATTTGATAGATATGAAATAATGTAATGTATAGTCTTTTGTTTGGTTTCTTTTCCTTAGCATAATGTTTTTGAGGTAAATCTTTGTTGTATTACTGATCAGTAGTTCCTTTTTATTCCTGAATTATATTCCATTATATAGTTCTGCCCTATGTTGTTTATCCATTCCCCAGTTAATAAGTATTTGGACAGTTTTCATTGTTGGGGCTGTTATGATTAATGCAACTATGATGATTCACATGCAAATCCTTCTGTGGATATTTTCATTTCAACTGGAGAAACACATAGTGAGTGGAACTGATGGTTTGTGTGCTAGGTTTATATTTAATAGTTCAAGAAACTGCCAAACTGTTTTCCAAAGTAACTATAACATTTTACATTTTCACCAACAATGTAGGACTGTTGCATTTTCTGTACATCCTTATCAAAACTTGGTATTGTCAGTTGCTTTCATTATACCCATTATTGGGGGTGTATAGTGGTATTTTACTGTGGTTTTAGTTTGTCCTTGACTAAAGATGTTACAGCATATTTTCATGTGCTTACCAGTTGTTAACATATTTTCTTTGTTAAAATATTCAACTTTTGCAAATTTTTATAACTGGGTTGTTTGCCTTCCTAGTATTGGGTACTAAATTGTGAGAGTTTTTTATATGTTTGATAGAAGTCCTTTATCAGATATATAATTTGTAAATATTTTCTCCCAGTGTAGTTATTTTGGAGTGTATTTGGAACGTCTTTTCTTTTTCTTAAAAATGTCTTTTGCGTAGCAAGGTTTTTAAATTATAATGAAGTACAATTTGTGAATTTTTTTCATTTAGTGTTTGTTTTTGATGTCAAACTAAGAAATTTTTACTCAACCCCAAGTCACAAATATTTTGTCCTGTGTTTCCTTAGAGGATTTCTATTGTTTTAGCTTGTATACTTTTGTATATGATCCATTTTAATTAACTTTTACATATGGTGTGAGGCATGGATCTTAGTTCTTTTTCTTTTTGCATGTGGTTGTCTAAATGTATCAGTACAATTTCTTGAAAAGACTAGACTTTTCTCATTGAGTTATTGGCACCTTTGTCAAGAATTAGTTTACCATAGGGGCACCTGGGTGGCTCAGTCATTAAGCGTCTGCCTTCGGCTCAGGTCATGATCCCAGGGTCCTGGGATGGAGTCCCGCATCAGGCTCCCTGCTCCACGGGAAGCCTGCTTCTCCCTCTCCCACTCCCCCTACTTGTGTTCCCTCTTTTGCTGTATCTCTCTCTGTCAAATAAATAAACTCTTTTAAAAAAAAGAATTAGTTTACCATAAATATAAGGGTTTCTTTTTGAACTTTCTATTTCATTGAGATATATGGCTATCCTTATGCCAATACCAGACTGTCTGAATTACCATAGTTTATAAATTTTGAAATCTTGTAGTGTAGGTTCTCTATTATCTTTCAAAGGTGCTTGGCTATTAGAGGTTCTTTATATATCCCCATAAAATTTAGGATTCTTTTGTCATTTTCTACAAGAAAGCCTGCTGGGATTTTACTAGGAATTTTTGTTGAATATGTAGACCAATTTGGGGGAGAAATGCCTTCTTAACAATATTGAGTCTACTATCTCTCCATTTATTTACATCTTTATTTTCTCTCAGCATCCTTTTTCAGTTTTTATTGTACAGGTTTTATACTATTTTTTGAAGATTTTATTTGAGAGAGAGAGAAAGAGTACAATAGTGGGATGAAAGGGCAGAAGGAGAAGCAGACTCCCCACTGAGCAGGGAGCCTGATGTGGGGCTCTATCCCAGGACCCCGAGATCATGACCTGAGCCGAAGGCAGACGCTTAACCGACTGAACCACCCAGGTGCCTTATACTGTGTTGTTAAATTTATTTCTAGGTGTGTTGTTTTTCATTCTGTTGTAAATCGAAGTGTTTTATTAGCGTTTTCATTTTCATTCTGCATATAGTGTATAGAAATATAATTGACTTTTGTGTATTAGCTGTATCAGTGACCTTCCCAAACCTGCTTATTAGTTTTATAATATATAGTCTTATGATATTTTGTAAGTCACTTTGTGTTTTCTGCATCCAGTTGTCAGATTTTTTCTTAAAGGATCAAATGAACGATCTCAGGACGGTGGCCAGGTGCTATCTTTTGCAAGTACAGTTGACCCTTGAACAAAATGTTTTAACCTTCTTGGGTACCCTTATATTCCTTTTTTAACCCCAATAAATACAGTACAGTACTGTAAATTTATTTTCTCTTATGATTTTCTTAATATTTTCTTTTGTCTAGCTTACTTTATTGTAAGAATACAGTATATAATACATATAACATACCAAATGTGTTAATCAACTGTTTGTTATCAGTATGTCTTCCAGTCAACAGTAGGTGATTAGTAGTTTAGTTTGGGGAGAGTCAGTAGTTACACACAGCTTTTCGACTGTGCAGGAGTCAGCACCACTACCCCCCTGTTGTTCAACTCTGACATGAAAGCATTTATTGGCAATATTACATAAATGAATGGGCAGGGGTGTGAATCAGTAGTACTCTATTTACAAATTTACGTGCTCTTTGTATTTTATAGGCAAACTGCAGGCTGTAGTTCTCTAATCCCTGTTTTATATACATAGTTATGTCATTTGCAAATAAACACCATTTGTGTGTGTGTGTTTCAGTTTATAATCCTTTCGTATCTTGTTGTCTTTTAACATCGGATCGAAAATACTGTAAAAGATGAATATTGTAGCATCAAAAATCTTTGTCTTATTCCTTATCTTAGGGATAAAGAATTCAATATTTCACTGTTAAGAATAATGTTAACTGTAGAATCTTTTGTAAATGCTCTTTATCATGATAAGGAGGTTCTAATCTTCCATTGTTGAGCATTTTTTAAAAATCTTTAATGTTTGTCAAGTGCTCTTTTATCATTCATGATAAAACATCATCATGAGATTTTTGTCCTTTATTCTTTTAATAAGGTATATTGTATTAATTGGCTTTTAGCTGTAAACCAATCTTACATTCTTGGGATAAATACCTTTGGTCATGTTTTATAATCTTTTTTATTAGTTGCTGAATTTGGTTTGGAAATTTTTTTAAGTAAACTCTATCCTGACCTGGGGCTTGCACTCATGACACCAAGGTCAAGAGTCACATGCTTCACTGACTGAGCCAGCCAGGTACCCCTGGTTTGCTTTTTTTTTAGTGACCTCTGTGTCCAGCATGGAGCTGGAATTCACTCATGACCCTGAGATCAAGGGTTGCACACTCTACTGACTAAGCCAGCCAGGCTCTCCTGGTTTGCCTTTTTTTTTTTTTTTTTTTTTAAAGATTCGTACCTCTATGTTCATGGGTATTTTGGTCTGTAACTTTTATGATGTCTTTTTCTAGTTTTAATATTGGGGCAATAGTGGCTTCATTGAATGAATTGAGAAGTATTCCCTCCTTTATTTTCTGAAGGAGTTTCTGAAGGATTGGTATTATTAAAACAAACAAACAAAAAACATCTCACCAAAGAAGCCATGTAGGCCTAGGCTTTTCTTTTAGGGAATTTTTTTTTTTTTTTAACTCTATTTCTAAGACTGTGCCCATTTTCATCGTGGCTTCAGTATTTTCTTTTATGCATCTGGATTTTGAATAACATTTAGAACAATTTCTTTTTATTCAGCAGCATACCAATCAGTTCTCAAACATTTCCATTGCTCCCCCTCCATCCACTCACTACTCTCTCTAGTGACTCTTTTGTCTCCCCCTCCAAGCAATGTAAGTGTTCTGAATACATCTTCTAAAAAATTAAGGAAACATGACCCCTCCCTCCAAGAATACAATTTTCCAGTATCTGACTCTAAAGAAATGGAGATCTATGTTTTCCCTGATAGAGAATTCAAAATACTGGCAAGGAGGTTGAGTAAGCTGCAAGAAAATACAGATAGAGAATGCAATGAAATTAATAAAATGATATGCAGACAAAATGACACTTCAGTGAGTCAGAATAAAAAACGAAACAGAAATACTGGAACTTAAGAAGACAATTAAGTAATGAAAAGTGAAATACAGAGCATCAGCAGTAGACTTGATCAACCAAAAGAGAGAAACTGTGACCTCGAAGACTGGCCATTTCAAACTATTTAGTTAGAGAAGAACAAAGAAAAAAATTAAAATGGTTAAGAAAGCCTGTATGAATTAAGGGAGACCATGAAGAAAAGCAATTTATACATTGTGGAGTCCTGGAAGGAGAAGAGATGG
Source organism: Phoca vitulina (assembly GCF_004348235.1). NCBI lineage: Eukaryota > Metazoa > Chordata > Mammalia > Carnivora > Phocidae > Phoca > Phoca vitulina. The sequence goes on along the minus strand of NW_022589761.1, from coordinate 6,771,915 downwards.
AGAAAGGGACAGAAAGCTTATTTAGAGAAATAATGACTGAGAACTTCCCAAATCTGAGGAACAATTTGGACAATCAAGTTTAGGAAGCTCATAGGTCCCTAGATTTAACCCAAAGAGATCTTCTCCAAGATGCATTATAATAAAACTGTCTAATAAAGGCAAAATTTTAAAGCAGGAAGACAAAAAAGTCCTCATCTACAAGGAAACACACATGATGCTATCAATGGATTTAACCTTGCAGGCCAGGAAAGAGTGGGTGTATATATTCTAATGCTGAAAGAAATAAGCTGCCAACTAAAAATATGTTATCCAGCCAAGCTTTGCTTCAGAAATGGAAGAGAGAGACTTTCCCCGATGAACAAAAAGCTACCACTTCACCTGCCTTACAAGAAATGCTAGAAGGAGTGACTTAAGCTTAAATAAAATGACACTAATTAATAACATGAAAAAATATGAAAATATAAAACACATTAGTAAAGGTACATATATACTCAAATTCTGTTACTTGAATACTGTAATATGTAACCATTTGTTTTTAGTATAACAGTTAAAGGACAAGAGTATTAAAAATAACCCTAGCTACAATCATTTGTTATTGTATACACATTAAAAAATGGCAAATGGTGACATGAAAAATGAAATGTGTGTGCTCACTTTGGCAGCACATATACTTAAAAATTGGCATGATACAGAGAAGATTAGCATGGCCCTGTGCAAAGGATGACACAAAAAATGAAATGTATGCATGGGGATAAAAGAGTAGAGTTTGTATGCATTCTAAATTGATTTATCAGTGTAAAATAGACTATTATATCTGTAAGATGGTTTATATAAACCTTGTGGTAACCAAACAGCAAAATCAATAGTAGATACAGAAAAGATAAAGAGAAGGGAGTCAAAGCATGGTACTACAGATAATCATCAATTCACAAGGAAGATAGCCAAAGAGGAAGAAAGGAACAAGTGCACTACAAAACAGCCAGAAAACATGGCAATAATAAGACCTTAACTATCAATAAATTGGCAATAATAAGACCTTAACTATCAATAATTATTTAAATGTAAGTGGATTAAATTCTCAAATTGAAGGCATAGCGTTGCTGAAAGATTGTAAGAATAAGACCTAATTATGTGCTGCTTATAGGAGACTCACTTCAGTATTAAGGACATACATAGGATAAAAGTGAAGGAATGGAAAAAGATGTTCCATACAAATGAAAACCAAAATATAAGGCGACTGTACTTCTATCACACAAAATATACTTTAAGTAAAAAGCTTTAACAAGAGAAGAAGGTCAGTTCATCAAGAGGCATAACAATTGTAAATATATATGTGTTCAACATTGGAGCATCTCAGTATATTAAAAGAATAGCAGATATGAAGGGAGAAATAGATGGAAATACAACAATAGTAATGGACTTCATTACCTCTCTTTCAACATTGGATAGATCATCCAGATAGAAAATCATCAAGGAAACACTGAACTTGAACTATCCTTTAGATGAAGTGGACCCCCTTATAATTTATTAATCAACATTGATATATTATTAATTGAGGCTCATAATTTACATTTGGACTCTTTGTGTTGTATAGTTGTATGAGTTTATAAAATGCATAATGTCATGTGTCATATAGCATCAGGTTACACCATTACAACATCACACAGAATAATTTTACTGCCCTAAAGATCCCCTGTGCTCCAACTATTCATCTCTCCCTCCTATTCCATGGCATCCATTGATAATTTCGTTGTCTTTATAGTTTTGTTTTTACACAATGTCATATAGTTGGAATCATACAGTATGTAGCCTCTTCAGAGTAGCTTTTTAAAAAATTGACCCAGGATTTGTTTTAATCAGGTATGGTAAGACACAGACACAGAGATGACTGTCAGGAAGGGAGACATTTTTATACTTACTGGAGGTACAGCATGCAACATAGGCTTACATGGGGAAGCACCAGCGTCTGTTTTGAGGTAGAAAGAACAAGGAAAAAACATGGGCAAGAGACTTTACTGTGATTTCTGCAGAAAGGAATGGGTGGGATAGGGTAAGCAGGCTTAGGATTGATTAGTTTGAACAATTTCAGAAGGCTTTGTGACAAAATGCTGTCCCTAGTTGCTAGTATATGGCTCTGGGGTGATTAGGGTAACGGAATAGTGGCCCAGTAAAGAAAGTTTAAGTTTGTGCTCTGGTTGGTTAGTTTGCATGTGAAAGGCATATTCCCAGGTAAATTTTTACTATCTGTAAGGAATTAGCTACCCTAGGAGACACAGGTAGCCACAGAGACACACACTCTCCAGAGTAAGGAAGTCTCCAGGTATGAAAAAATCAGAAATACAGAAAGTAAAAAGGTATTTATTTCATTCGCTACACAATATGCATTTAAGTTTCCTCCATGTTTTTGTGGCTTAATAGCTTAATTTTTTAAAGATCACTGTATAATAATCCACTGTATAGATGTATAGCAGTTTGTTTTCGCCTCTTAAAGACCTTTTAAGGACCTCTTGGTTGCTTACAGTTTGAGAAAATTAAGAATATGCTATGAACATCCAAGTGTGGAGTCTTGTGGACATAAGTTTTCTACTTGTTTGGGTAAATATCTAGGAGAAAGATTGCTAGTTCATATGGTAAGAGTAAGTTTAACTCTATAAAAAACTGTCAAATTATCTTCCAAGGTGGTTGATCCATTTTCTGTTCCTACCAGCAATGAATAAGTGTTCTTGTTTCTAGACATCTTTGTCAGCATTTTGGATTTTAGCCATTCAGATAGGTGTATAGTGGTATCTCATTATTTTAATTTGCAATTTCCTAATTGCTATAGGATGTTAAGCATCTTTGCATAAGCTTATTTGCTATCTGTATATCTCTGTGAGGTGTCTGTTCAAATCTTTTCTGTTTTTTAATTGGATTGTTTGCTTTCTACTGTTAGGTTTTAAGAGTTCTTTGTATATTTTAGATTCAAGTCATTTATCATGTATGTGTTTTCCAAATAATTTTCTCCTAGTCTGTGGCTAGCCTTTTTATTCTCTTAAGAGTGTTTTTTGCACAGCAGAAATTTTTAATGACATCTGACTTAACAGGTTTTATTTTTCATGGATCATGCTTTTGGTTTCTTAAGATATCATTCCCAAGCCCAAAGTTACCTAGATTTTCTTCTGTTTTATCTTCTAGAAGTCTTTTAGTTTTGCATTGTACATTTAGGTTTGTGATGAATTTTGAATTTTTTAAAAAAGTTTAAAGCCTGTCCCTAGATTCATTTTCTTAATGTGGATATCCAGTTGTTCCACCTGCCATTTGTTGAATGACACCTTTCTTCACTGAATTGTATTTGTTCTTTTGTAAAAGATCAGTTGGCTGTATTTGTGTGGATCTATTTCTGGGCATTCTATTCTGTTTCATTGATCTGTCTATTCTTTTAACAGTACACAGAGTCTTGATTACTGTATCCTTGTAGTAAATCTTGAAGTCAGAGAGTGTTAGTGCTCCAACTTCTTTATCTTCAGTGTTGTGTGGATTTATTTTGGGTCGTTTGCCTTTCCATATGAACTTCAGAATCAGTAAACGTCTACAAAATAACATGCTGAGATTTTGATTGATATAGTAATGATTCTATAGCTCAAGGTTGGAATAACTGTCATCCTAACAATACTGAGTGTTCCTATCTATGAATTTGGAATATTTCTTCATTTATTTAGTTCTTTGATTTCTTTCATCAGTTTTTTTAGTTCTGTTATACATTTTTTTAGACTTATTCCTTAGTACTTTTTAATGTGCTAAATGTTTATGCATTTTTAATTTTAATTTTATATTGTTCATTGCTGGTATGTAGGAAAGAACTTAACATTTGTATGTTAACCTTGTAGCTTGCAAGCTTGGCTATGCTCACATTAGTTCCAGGAGTTCTTTGTTGTTGATTCTTTTGGAGTTTTGCATAGTCAACCATGTCATCTGCAAACAAAGATGGTTTTATTTCTTCCTTTTTAATCTGTGCACCTTTTAGTTATTTTTCTTGACTTGTTCCATTAGCTAGGACTTCCAGCACAATATTGAAAATAGTGGTGATGGGTTTTGGTAGATGTTCTTATCAAGTTGAATAAGTTCCCTTCTATTCTTAATTTGCCGTGAGATTTTTAATCATAAATGGGTATTACTCTTTTTTTAAAAATGCTTTTTCTGCATCTATTGACATGATAATATGATTTTTCTTCTTTAGCCTGTTGATGTGTAATGGATTACATTACTTTGCAATGTTGAGATAGCTTTGCATGCATAGGATAAATCTCGATTGTGTTGTATAATTCTTTTATACATTGTTATATTTGATATTATGTTTGTTGAGGATGTTTGCTTTTATGTTCTGAGAGATACTACTATGTAATTTTCCTTTCTTATAATGTATGTGATTTTGGTAGTAAGGTATTGCTGGCCTCATAAAATGAGTTAGGAACACTTTCCTGTTACCCTATTTTCTGAAAGATATTGTAGAGAATTAGTATCATTTCCTATTTAAATGTTTGGTAGAATTCACCAAGTGAAACCACCTGTGCCTGATGCTTTCTGTTTTAGGTTATTAGGGATTCAGTTTCTTTAACAGGTATGTGCATAGATTATCTTTCTTTTTGTGTGTATTTTGCTAATTTTGACCTTTTAGGATTTTGTTTAAGTTATCTAATTTGCTTTCATACAGTTGTTCATAGCATTTCCTTATAATACTTCTAATTTCTATGATGTCAGTAGTCAGGTACTTTTTCATGATGGATTTTTGTAATCTGAACTTTTTCCTTTTTTTTTTAATAATTTTTTTTTAAAGATTTTATTTATTTATTTATTTGACAGAGAGAGAGAGAGCACAAGCAGGGGGAGCAGCAGGCAGAGGGAGAGGGAGAAGCAGGCTTCCCACGGAGCAGGGAGCCTGATGCGGGTCTCGATCCCAGGACCCTGGGATCATGACCTGAGCCGAAGGCAGACGCTTAACCGACTAAGCCACCCAGGCACCCTGAACCTTTTCCTTTTTTATTTCCATGGTCATTTTAGAGAAACATTTCTAATTTTGTTGATCTTTTAAAGAAACAAATTTTGATTTTATGTATGTTCTCTATTTTTTTTTATTCTCTCATTTGTTTCTCACCTATTTATTTCTTTAATTCCTTTTGTTTCAGGTTTTTCTCCCTAGTTTCTTAATGTGCTAAGTTAGGTTCTTCCTTTGAGATCTTTTAAAAATATTGGCATTTACAACTATAAATATACCTTTATGTAATGCTTTATATGCATCTCTTCGGTTCACTTTCATTCATCTGAAAGTATTCTAATTTTCCTCATGATTTTTTTTTTGACATTTTAGTTACTTAAGAGTGAGTTGTAGGGGCACCTGGGTGGCTCAGTTAAGCATCTGACTCTTGGTTTTGGCCCAGGTAATGATCTCAGGGTTGTGGGGTAAAGCCCCGCTCTGGCTCCGCATTCAGTGGGGAATTTGCTTGGGATTCTTGCTCTCCCTCTTTCTCTGCCCCTCCCCCAGTGCTGTCTCTAAAATAAATAAATCTTTTTAAAAAGTGAGTTGTATAAGTTCCACATAGTTGTGATTTGTAATTCTTTTCACATTTTTGTTATTGACTTCTAATTCATTATCAAAATATACTTTGTACGATTTTAATTTGTCAATTTATTGAGACATGGCCTAAGACGTGTTCTAAGATGTGTTCTATTCTGGAGAATGTTTTGTGTACTTGAGAAGAATGTGTATTTTGCTATTATTGGTTAGCGTTTTTATTGATGTCTTTGATCTGGGTGGTTTATAGTGTTGTTCATGTCTTCTACTTTTTGTTGAACATCTTCCTAGTTCTAGCCATTATTGAAAGTGGTTTGAATATTCTAATTACTGTTAAGTTGTCAGTTGTTATTTCATGTATTTTGGAACTCTGTTTTTAAAGGTGCATTCTTTGTCACTGAAGCATTTTTATGATAGTAGTTTTAAAATTCTTGTAAGATAATTCCAACATCTTTGACATCTTGTTAGTGTTTTTTGATGGTCTTTTCTCATTTAAGTTGAATATGCCTCATTCTTTTTTTTTTTTAAAGATTTTATTTATTTATTTGAGAGAGAGAATGAGAGAGAGAGCACATGAGAGGGGGGAGGGTCAGAGGGAGAAGCAGACTCCCTGCTGAGCAGGGAGCCCGATGCGGGACTCGATCCCAGGACTCCAGGATCATGACCTGAGCCGAAGGCAGTTGCTTAACCAACTGAGCCACCCAGGCGCCCCGAATATGCCTCATTCTTGCTAGGATGAATAAGTTTTGATTGTACTCTGGTAATTTGGTGTTATGACATTCTGGTTTCCGGGTAAATGTTACTCAGTGAGCTGGAATTTAGTCATGGTTCTATTCACATACATAGTTTGTGGAGGTCCCCATTAGGTGGAAGGGGAAAAGGCCTTTGTTCCTGCTGTTAAGAGTAGTAGTCAGTGTCTGATTATACAGTGCCTCTTCAAATGCCTGTCAACTAGTACACGGTGGAACACCAGCTAGTAAGTGCCAGGTCACAATGATAGTCAAGGCCCTAATCACACTCACACCCTCCCAGTGCACCTGTCCACCAGGAGAAGATGAGGTGTGTTTTATTTCTGGGCTATGATGGCAGTGTTCCACTCACATCTTTGTAGGGTCCACATTATTAATGTGCCACGATTGGCAGTCAGGTTTCTGCTCATACAGCAGCTGAATGTACCCAGTGTTTGGGAGAAGGGACATTGCCTTATTCCTGGGCTGGGATGATAGGGCTGTGCGCACACACAGTCTCTGCAGATACTTACTGGCAAGGTTGTGGTGCTGCTGGCTGTTGGGCAGAATGGTGTGGCAGACAGGCATTTCTCTTTGTACCATTCAGGTAACGTAGAGTTGGCATTGTCAAAAGGGCTTTTTGTTCTGCAGGGCCACAACTTTTTCAGCCCTTTGTCTGATCATATCATGGGTGTTTTTTGTTTTCTTGTTATTAGTGTGTGGTGTGTTTTGGGTAATTGTTTACATCTGGTGACATTTCCAATTTGCAAGGTTCTCTGGTACTCAGACCTGAAGCCAAAACAAAAACAAAACCCAACTCTCATCCAAGGAAGTCACCGCTGGGCTGGGTTGTTCCTTAAGTCCCAAGGTCCATAATCAGTTTGCCCCCAGTTCTCAGTTTCAGATTCTTCTTAAGTTTGTTTCATGTATTTATCCCCATGGACCTTATGTCTAGTAAGTGGGGAGGAGTAGGGCAAAATATGTTTACTCCATCACGTCTAGAACAATTTTTTTTAATCTTTGCTCTTTTGCATGTAGGATTTTTTGTTTTTCTGCTGCTGTTAAGATTCTTCTGTTATTACTGATTTTAATCAGTTTGGTTATGATTGCTTTGGTGTGATTTGCTTGGATGAGTTGAACTTCCTGGGTATGTAGGTTTACAGTTTTCACCAAATTTGGAAAACTTATTTCTGTAAATGTCTTTTTTTTTTTTTTTTTTTTTTGGTCCCGGTTTCTTTTTTTTTTTTTTTTTCAGGGAATCCAAATAAAATTATTTGGGTTAATTAAAAAAAAAAAAAAAAAAAAATAATTAGGTTGATTGCAGTTATCCCATAGTTTTCTATTACCTAATTTACTTTTATTAGTCTGATTTTCTGGTTCAGCTTATAGTTTTTGTTGCTGTGTTCTCAAGCTTAATGTTTTCTTTCATAGTGTCTACTCTATTAATCTCATTGACTGTATTTTTAAATCTTAGACATTTTTTAATCTCTAGAATTTTGTTTAGGTCTTTTTAGTATTTTCCATATCTTATGATGATCAATCTCTTCTTCCTTGTTGGGCATGTAGAAAATAGTTTAGATGGTTGTACTGCCAGTATCTATTGCCAAATAAAAATCTAGCAAATCAAATATAAAAGCTATTTTTGTCATTCCTGGGTGTGTTCCTATAGATTTTTCTTGTTATACTCATGTATTCCTGCATTTTTACACTCCTGTTTTTGTTTTTCCTACCAGCCACACATCATAAAATTTGCCTTCTATGTGCTTGGTATTTTTGTATTTCTAGAAATATACTCAAGGGGCGCCTGGGTGGCTCAGTCGTTAAGTGTCTGCCTTCGGCTCAGGTCATGATCCCAGGGTCCTGGGATCGAGCCCCGCATCAGGCTCCCTGCTCTGTGGGAAGTCTGCTTCTCCCTCTCCCACTCCCCCTGCTTGTGTTCCCTCTCTCGCTGTCTCTGTCAAATAAATAAAATCTTAAAAAAAATAAAATTATAGAAATATACTCAGGCTTTATTCTGGAATATATCTATGTTACCTGGTAACAGTTTTTTCCTAGTAAGATTTCCTTTAAACTTTATTAGGTGGGACCAGAAAGCCTTTAGTACTAACTTGCTTCTCTACTGAGGCACTAACTTTTCAAGTAATCTAACCAGTTTATTATGAAGTTTACCTCTCTGGATGATGGGGACACGAACTATTTCTGGCTGTGTGAGCTCCCAAGGGTTACCTGTGCTTTTTCTAAGCAATTCTTTTGCTGGATTCAGGTAGTTACCTCCATGCACTGATCAAGACTTGCTCTAGTAGTCTGCCCTGCAAACTAGCTTTCTCTGCCTCCCTGGACCCTCATCTCCATCTTTGCATCGCGATGCTCCCCCTGTATTCCTCCTCCCTGTGCTGAGATGTGGAAATGCCTACTAGGAAGTAAGTGGAGTCAAAAATATGGATATCATATTTGTTTACACTTGGTTAGGTGTTTCTGTTGTCTTATGTTCAATATCTGAAAACAATTGCTGCTTGTATTTTATCTAGTGTTTGTTACTTTAGGCAGGAAGGTAAATCCAGTCTATTTTCCATTCTGGCTGCAAACAATATATTTTTTTTAAAGTTCTAGACTTACAGAAAAATTGTAAGAATACAGAATTTCCATACATTCTTCTCCTAGTTTGCATAATATTAACATATTACATTATCATAGTACAGTGATCAAAACCAGGACATTAACATTGGCATAGTACTATCAATTAAGTACTGGCTTTTTTTTTTTTTTAAGATTTTATTTTAGAGATAGTTGGGGGGAAGAACAGAGGGAGAGGGACAAGCAGGCTCTGTGCTGCCAGATGTGAGGCTCAAGCCCATGACCCTGAGATCATGACCTGAGCCGAAATCAAGAGTTGGGCGCTTAACTGACTGAGCCACCCAGGCGCCCCTAAAGTACCAGCTTTATTTGGATTTCACCAAGTCTCCACTAATGTTCCGAAGATCAAATCCAAATTCCTGCATTGTATTTAGTTGTCAAATGGCCTCAGTCTCCTCCACTCTTTTGGGAGTTTTTCATTCTACCCTTGCCACTCATGACCTTGAAAGGTCATGGATTTCTGGAGTAAGTTATTATATAGAAAGTTCTTCATTTTCAGTTTGTCGGCAGTTTCCTCATGATTACATTATGGTTATGCTTTTCTTTCTTTTTTCTTAAGTCAGAATCCTATTCCTGTGGTATGCCCTTCTTAGTGCCTCACTTTGGATAGTATATATGCCAGTGTCTTATTACTGGTGATCATTTCAAAAAGGTGGTATATGGAATGTTTTCTCCTTGTAATTATATATTTGGGATAGATACTTTGATATAATTCTAATGGCCTGTTTCTCTTTAAAACTTTCACCTTCATATTTTAGTAACCATCAGTGAATTTTGTATATAATTATTACTGTTATTACAGTGTTTCCCTATCTCCCTCATCCCTTTTATATTTATTAATTAGAATTCTTCATCACTAAACTGAAAAAGGATTTCATTATTGGAAGCTAATTTCATGGTTCATTGCAGCAATAAATAGGATAGGCCTGGCACATTCTTTTGTATTTGGGGGGAAAAACCCAAAAACTTCTATGTAGACTAGGGAAAATGTGGAAAGGATAAAGTACCAAATGAAAATGGAAAGGAATGAAGTTTTAACAATCTGAACACCAGAGAAGCAGCAAAAAAAAAACGTAATAGCAATAATTACATTATGGTTTATTGTACCAGCGGTCTGTGAAATTTCAGGAGTTCTTAACATAGTTCAAAGAAAAATGTTGATGTAATGTCACCAAAATATAGTTGTAATTACAAATAAGGGAGGCATAATAAGGGTATCTTGTATTTATTAAATTTTTATTTATTAATCATTTCAAAAAGTAAATGCCAAGATACATGGTTATTTTGTTTCTGTCATTCTTTTTAAGTGTATATATAAGGTCTAGATAACTCATTGTTTTAATTTGTTCAAGCCAGCAAAAAGAAAAAGGAAAGGAAAAAAATATATATATATATAAAATTTTTTTTTTAAGATTTTATTTACTTCAGAGAGAGTGAGTGAGCAAGAGAAAAAACACCGGAGAGAGGGAGAAGCAGACTCCCTGCTGAGCAGGGAGCCCAATGTGGTGCTCGATCCCAGGACCCTGAGATCATGACCCGAGCCGAAGGCAGATGCTTAACCAACTGAGCCACCCAGGCACCTCTAAGTATATATTTTTAAAACTGCTAATTTAAATAAAATACTAATTAGTAATATTTAAAGAAAAAGGTCAATATATACAATAAGAAAATGGCTTAATTACTATTGCTGGGTCATGCAAAACTTTATAGAGTCCAAAAATTCTGGGGAAGACCAATTTGAAAAACTAAAATCTAATAAATTATGGTGACATAAATGTATCTAAACAATAGGTAAATTTTCTTATAAACATCTAATAACCAGTGGCTCATAATTAACATTAATTGCATAACCAGGTCAACTCTCCTGACTAAAGAAAGAGATAATGGACAGTTAAGAATTGCAACTTTATCTCTGTTCACTAATTTTCTTTCTTCTTTTGCTTTTCCTTTCCTTTCTAAAATCAAAGTTCTATTGATTGTCAAGCTGCCACAACCCAGCAAGGCAACACTAACAGGGAATAAAAAGTATAAATATACAAAGCCCAATTGAAGCCATGGTAATAATAGAGTTGTAGACCCTCCAAATATGTTTACTAAGTTTATAATCATTGCAATAGTTGTAGATTTTCCCCTCCTTTAATAAATCTAAGAGACAGATAAGAATGGCTTAGTAAATTTTACAAAATATTTAAAAGTGCCCCTTTCTTTTGGATCCTCATTGGTACTGCTTAGAGGTCAAAAGACTCTTTATTTTTTATTTGACAGAGAGAGACGGCGAGAGAGGGAACACACGCAGGGGGAGTGGGAGACGGAGAAGCAGGCTTCCCGCTGATCAGGGAGCCCGATGTGGGGCTTGATCCCAGGACCCCGAGATCATGACCTGAGCCGAAGCCAGACGCTTAAAGACCGAGCCACCCAAGTGCCCCTCAAAAGGCTCTTTAAAGGAATTGTGTTGTGGTAGGTATTTAGGCAAGTCTGTCATGTCAAAACAAACAGAAATTTTAAATCAATCACTTGATGACAATGGGAAGGAAATTACTTATCTAACATTAAAACAAAAACAATAGAAAATTAAACAAAAACAAATCTACACAAATACCATGCAGGGTCATAAGACTTTTTTTTTTTTTTTAAAGATTTTTATTTATTTATTTGACAGAGAGAGACACAGCAAGAGAGGGAACACAAGCAAGGGGAGTGGGAGAGGGAGAAGCAGGCTTTCCGCAGAGCAGGGAGCCCGATGCGGGGCTTGATCCCAGGACCCTGGGATCATGACCTGAGCCGAAGGCAGACACTTAACGACTGAGCCACCCAGGCGCCCCGGGTCATAAGACTTTAAAACAACATAGTAAGTGACTGGAAGTTTTAACTCTCTGGAGGAAGGAAAGTACATCATATGTAACAAAAAATTAGAATGCAAAAGATTTATTTGAATAATATTACAAATTAACAAGCCAAAAACAATGAAAAGACAAAAGAACAAAAACACAAACATCAAAAGTAACTGTAAACAAAACATGCCTGGAAAAGAAATTCATGTGAAATTGACTAATAAATAATTAGTGAAACACATTTTCCATACATATCAGAAATGAATAGGGACCATCTTATCTAAACAGAGATTCACAATGTTAACTGATATGAAAAGGAGAAATAAAAACAAATATTTGGCAATATCTAACAAAACAAGTATACATCACCTATCACTGAGCAATACTACTTCTAAATAGAGGGGCCAGGAAGTCTGGAAACAATAAGAGGAACAATGGCCCCTTGATTACTTCATATTATAATGCATGGACTTTCCCAGTGAAACTCAGATGCAAAAGGCTTTTGTACATGTCTTTCATTCAAGACAAAACACCAGTACAACTTTTTTATCATCAAGTAAGGTGCTTACCCACGCTAAAGGCACTGAGACATTCCTTACATTCATAGGGTTTCTTACCAGTATGAATTCTCTGATGTTTTGTAAAGGATGAACTATGTCTAAAGGCCTTCCCACATGCCTTGCATTCATAAGGTTTCTCTCCAGTATGAATTCTCTGATGTTCAGTAAGGGCTGAACTATGTCTGAAAGCCTTCCCACATACTTTACATTCATAAGGTTTTTCACCACTGTGAATCCTCTGATGTTGAATGAGTGCTGATGTAAGTCTAAAGAACTTTCCACACTCTTTACATTCATAAGGTTTCTGACCACTGTGAATTCTCTGGTGTCGAGTAAGTTCACTACCTACTCCAAAAGCTTTCCCACATTCCTTGCATTTATAGGGTTTCTCACCAGTATGAATTCTCTGATGTCTAGTCAGGGACGAACTATTTCTAAAGACCTTTCCACATGCCTTGCATTCATAGGGTTTCTTTCCAGTATGAATCCTCTGATGTCGAGCAAGTTCTCTACAGACTCCAAAGGTCTTCCCACATTCTTTACATGCATAAGGTTTCTCACCTGTATGAATTCTCTGATGTTCAATAAGCTGTGAACTAATTCTAAAGACTTTCTCACATTGTATACATTTGTATGGTTTTTCACCAGTATGAATTCTCTGATGTTCAGTTAGCTGTGAATGGAATCTAAAGTCCTTGCCACATTCCATACATTTGTAAGGTTTCTCATCAGTATGGATTTTCTGGTGTCGAGTAAGTTGTGCATGCACTCTAAAGGATTTTCCACAGAAAGTGCATTCATAGGGTTTCTCACCATCATGAATTATTTGAAGTGGAGTTATTTCTTCAACTCTTCTAATGGTCCTTTCATATTCCTTACATTTATAGCACTTCTGATCATCATGCATTTTCTGTATACTAAGGTCTTCATAAAAACTAAATGCATTCTCATATTCCATATATTTACAAGGTTTCACACCACTATGTATATTCAGTTGTAGGGTATGTGGGTCATCTCCAAAGGTTTTCCAATATGCATTATATTGATAGGTTTTCTCACCAGTATGTATTCTCTCATATTCATCAAAATTTAAGTCACAGCTAAGGACCTTCCCATATTCCTTATATGCATGGGGCTTCTTGCTATCATGAATTCTCTGATGTGATATAAGAGACTTATGATGTTTGTAATTGGGCACTTTTTCAGAGTTGATTTTCATTTGGCTGAAATATCCCACTTCAGGTCTTTGTACTTCAGTCTTGCTTTTGCTTTGCCATTCATTTCTGAAAATGGAGCTCTCAAGACCAGTGAATTTACTTTCTGTTACTTTCCACTGAGAACCAGTGATGTCCTTTCTAGTCTTTGTGTCATACTTGGACTCCAAATCTGAAAGAGAGGGGAAAAAGAAACACAATTTTTGTTTTCATGTGCCATAAAAATGAAACATTTATACAATGCAGAGGAGAAAAACTGCAAATACAAACAATACAAGTGAATGATTAAAATACCTCAATGAAGTCTTAAGAAAGATCAGAGAATGATGAAAGCATAATGTAAGATTGTGAGGTTTGTGATAAGGGAAACAGATAAAGTCAATGGGTCTGACAGACATTTAGGTGTTGATCATCACTTAGTAAGCTTGTTGACAGTACTAATGTTTGGGAACCAATCCAGGTAAACTGACCAACATCTACAGATGTAGAACTAGTTATCAATATCATGTATAGATATAGCAGATCATAATTTGATAATCTACACATACTAACAATTTTGGTTTTGTTTTTTGTTGGGGAGCCCAATGCGGGGCTTGAACTCACGACCCTATGATCAAGACCTGAACTGAGATCGAGTCGGACACTTACCTGACTAAGCCACCAAAGCACCTGAGGTTGGTTGGTTTCTTTTTTTAAGACTTTTTATTTTATTTTTATTATTTGAGATAGAGAGCAAGTGAGAGAGAGACAGCATGAGCAGGGGGAGCATCGGAGGGAGAGGGACAAGCAGACTCCCCACTGAGCAGGGAGCCCGACATGGGACTCGATCCCAGGACCCTGAGATCATGACCTGAGCCGAAGGCATACACTTAACCGACTGAGCCACCCAGGCGCCCTGGTTTGTTTTTTTTTAACAAGAGAATCCAAATACTTTACTGTGGATAACAAGGTGCTTGTAAGACCTCATCTTAATCCATTATCCCTTTTCACCTAATCTTTTTTTGACCTCTTACAACAAACATAATTTCCACCCACAGGATGTTTCATTGCTTAGAAATGGGTTCTTTATATACCACTTATATACCACCCACATTTTACCATCCAGATCTAAAAGTTACTACCCTCAGAAATGAGGTACTAACTGATCGTAAGTTCATATTTATGTTTCTGTTCCAATATCTAGTTGCTCTAGTTGCCTCACATTATTTTTTTTCAGTTGTTTATTCAGTAATTTTCTGTTGTTATGCTGTTTAGCCTTATTCCTTAAATTCCAAAAGGAGAAATATAATCATTATATGCCACTGAATAACAAGCCCCAGGGACATTTAAGTTGATAATTACAGGGAAATTAAATCACTTGATGAAAAGAATCTAAATAAGACAAAAAGGAAATATTATAAAGATCAGTCACTGGGTAACACAACTGATCATCAAAACAGTTAGGTACACATAAGAATGATGCAGTAGTTTAAGTATGCCTCCATTCCTTCCAACCCTCACACTATACTGCAGTGATTTATACACACACGCAAGTAGTGTTTATGAATGATTTGTTTCTAATTGACTCTCCACTTACATATACTGTCTCCATCACTGCTGTTAATTCCCTGCTACGCATAACCATGATTTTCTTTACCCCACCTGTCAATAAAGATGAGGAATTTTATTTACTGTTCTTCATTAGCTTTTTCACTATCACACATCTATCCTACTGAAATCCTAGTCTATATTTAAATGTTTCCTTCATGATCTTTCATTTTCCTGTACTCAAAGTCAACGATTGTTACACTCTACAAAGCAGTTTCAGAATATTTTCGATATTATAGTAGGTATAAATCATACTATAAAGCTTATGCAACTCTGAAAGGGGAAAAAGCTAACAGAATGATGTGGAAAAGGTGGTATAGGTGGGCAAGAATGTAAAAAACAATCTGTTGAACATTGGCTGGAGATTGGCAATTAGATGAGGGGATAACCTGAGGAAAATCCAAAATGAATGATAAACATTCCATGAAACAGGGCAAAAATAATTTCCTGTGACTGAATTATAAGTAACAAAAGTATAATAATGCAATCATTATTTGATTAGAATAATAAAACTGTAAATGGACGCCAGTATTAGTAAATTAAAAAGCACTTCTACCTAGAAATGAAAAAACTTTCTACCAAATGTGGAAATGTGATTGAAATTACAAAAATTTCAGAGAATGATCCCGTTGAAAATACAGTTGACCCTTGAAACTGGGATTAGGGTGCCATTGCCCTGCACAATCAAAAATCATCATATAACTTCTGACTCACCCCAAACTATTAATAGCCTACTACTGCCTGGAAGCCTTTCCAGTAACAGTTGATTAATACATATTTTATATGCTATATGTATTAGGTACAGTATTCATACAATAAAGTAAGCTAAAGAAAAAATGTTAAGAAAAACGTAAGAGGGGCACCTGGGGAGCTCAGTCAGCTGAGCATCTGCCTTAGGCTCAGGTCATGATCCCAGAGTCCTGGGATCGAGCCCCGCATCGGGCTCCCTGCTGCAGGAAGCCTGCTTCTCCCTTTCCCTTTGCCTGCCGCTTCCCTTGCTTCTGCTCTCTGTCAAATAAATATAATCTTAAAAAAAAAAGAAAAAATACATTTACAGTACTGTACTACCTTTATCAAAAAATTCACATTTAAGTGGACCCACACAGTTCAAACCTGTGTTGTTGAAGGGTCAACTGTATTATATATTAAAATCTAGGGCGCCTGGGTGGCTCAGTTGGTTAAGCGACTGCCTTCAGCTCAGATCATGATCCCGGAGTCCTGGGATTGAGTCCCGCATTGGGCTCCCAGCTCAGTGGGGAGCCTGCTTCTCCCTCTGACCCTCTCCCCTCTCATGCTGTTTCTCTCTCTCTCTCAAATAAATAAATAAAATCTTTAAAAATATAAATAAAATCTATGGAAGTCAGCATTAGTCACACAAAAAGTAAGGATTTAAATATTTATGTTAATAAGGAGAAAATGAAAATAAGTAATGTATACATCCCAATCAAGAAGATAGGAAACAACAAAGTGACCTAAAGAAAAGGTGAGGGGGGAATTCAATAAATACAGAATCAGATATAGCTAGAAAACATAGAAAAAATATAAATAACAAATATAAAAAATAAAATAAAAGAGAAAACCATCAGAGAAGGTATTTTCTAAAATGTTTTAAGACTGCTATGCTAATCGGGGCGCCTGGGTGGCTCAGTCGTTAAGCGTCTGCCTTCGGCTCAGGTCATGATCTCAGGGTCCTGGGATCAAGCCCCGCATCGGCCTCCCCGCTCAGCCGGAAGCCTGCTTCTCCCTCTCCCACTCCCCCTGCTTGTGTTCCCTCTCTCGCTGTGTCTCTCTCTGTCAAATAAATAAAATCTAAAAAAAAAAAAAAAAAAGACTGCTATGCTAATCAATTTGAAAATGTTGAATTACTGAATGAAAAGGGTGAATTATTTTCTAGGAAAATAGATATTAGAAACCCCAGGAGCCATAAAAATTGAAAAAGACCAATTTGCTAGACAGATAAAACTTGTTAGAGACTCACCTCCCATGAAACAAAAAATCATAAGCATGCCCATTGTTCAGATTGTGGTAGTAAAACATGTAACGAGCTAGGGCTCCTAAAAGAAAGATCCGACTCATGATCTGGTGTAGGGAAGGGAGATGTGCCCTTGATTGTTGTGACAGAAAGCAAGAAATCTGAATATAGACACACTACTATGGTGTGAGGATGGAAGGCATGGAGACATGCTTTAACTGTTGCATCATTCTTATAGGACACACAAATCACCTGAAGGAGCTAAGGGAGACCACCATTTGACAATACAAGAATCAAAAGGGGAAAAAACCTTTGTGTACTAAAATATGCTAAATAAATAAGTAAAATTAATACCTAGTATTGATTTTTTTTAAACTACAACAGAAACCACAAACTTAGACCAGAAGAACACACTTTTCACCAATTCAGATGTCTGGTCTGGGATAAGGAAGGTATAGAGTGAGGCTGGGAAAGTCTCAAAAAGCAAGAATAAATTTAAAGATTAAAGGACTGAGTCAGAGACACACAAAAATCACCATAAGAAATTTCTTGATATCCATACAACTGGGCATCAAGAATTAAGACTGGTGAGCTAAAGTAAACTGAATCAAAAACCAATAAAAAAAAAAAATGAGACATAAACAAGAGAAAGTCAGAAAATTTCAGATGTACCATTTTTAGTCGCTAATCAGTTACAATCGTAGGAAGAACATAAACATTCTTGCTGGTAACAAAACATGAGGGCAACTAATAAATGCAGAAGGAATGAGGGATTTAGAAGAAAACATTGATCTAAATGAAGATTTTTAATTGTAAAAATCATTAGGCAAATTATTAATAAGGAACTATATATTCACAGAATGAGAAGCTAAGACAACAGAGATTTTTCTTTTTCTTTTTAAGTAGGCTCCCTTGGGGCTTGAACTCACAACGCTGAGATCAAAACGTGAGGTGAGAGCAAGAGTAGGATGCTTAACCGACTGAACCACCCAGGCGCCCCTCACAGAGATACCCTTCTGACCATACTGTGTGAATTTGCTTTCTCCCTCATTCTTTATTCCTTTGTTGTTATTTTTTACTTTTCTTTATAGCACTTACCACTATATATGATACATTTTCTAATTATTTGTTTTCCTGTTTATTATACATCTCACTAGTGAGTCAATTCCGTAAAGCAAGAACTGTATCATTTTTCCTCACCATTGTACTGATAGGTCTACCATAATATTTATCGCAGTGTAGACAGTGATTAAATGTTGAGTATATAAATGACCATGGTTTTTTGTCAAGAGAATTTATTATAAATCCAAATAGAAAGCAACATGGAAAAAATGTTGGTTGCACTAGGGAAGACCTTAATTGGCTTCCCCAAGTGTTGGGATTTTTTCCACAGGGCTTTAAAGGGAGTTTCCCAAAAACATCACAAGGACCCACCTCTTCCCAGAGAAGCTGGGCTTTTTACTCTGGTGATGGCTTTCCCTCTCTTACCAGCCCTCACTCACCTGGCCCTCTGTTCTTGTCATATCCCTTACGACCCTCCAGAACAACTTCCCTTCCTCCAATAAGGTGATCACAAATGGCTTAAAAATGGAACAACCTGGGCACCTGGGTGGCTCAGATGGTTAAGCGTCTGCCTTCGGCTCGGGTCATGATCCCGGGGTCCTGGGATCGAGTCCCGCATCGGGCTCCCTGCTTTTGGGAGGCTGCTTCTCCCTCTGCCTCTCTCTCTGTCTCTCATGAATAAATAAATAAAATCTTTAAAAAAAAAAAAAAAAAAAAACCTGCTTATGACAAAGGAATGTAACATAAGATATAAAAAAAAGAACTACAATTATATAAAACACTTAAGAGAATTGGTTAAGTTTTGATAAATGAAGTTGAATTGATACTGATAGATTTCAGAGAAAAGAAATGTGAGGAGATTGAAAGACCATTCACCTTAGAGTGACCATAGAATTATATAAAGAGATCTTTATTCAGACCCATTCCAACTCTTTGTCTTGTGAGGCAATTTATTGTACCAGTTAATAACATCAGCTTTTGTGTCAGACTACTTGGGTAGAAAACCTCCTTTTGATACTAATTAGCTGTGTAATCCTGGAGAAGTTGCCTAAATACTTTTTGTCTTAGCAAAATAATACAACAAGTATTCATGTCATAGGGTTACTGAAGAATTAAAAGATTCAATATATTAAAAGTGCTTAGAATAGAACCTGGTACATGCCAAGATCTATGTGATCTGACAGGAAAACAGGCAGCTTTCTAAAACATTAAAAGATCCTTATTGGAATACTGACAATGTTAAATGCAAAGTTCTTCAACCACAAAACAGGTATAAGACCGTACATGTGAGGCAATGAACATGAATTCTGTTTATCCATCTAACATACAAATTATGCATTCTTTTAATAATCATAACAAATCAGGACACAGTTTCCTAGCTACTCTTCAAGAAGGTGGGATAGAAAATAGCAAAGCATTTGTAGCAATTCTGACTTCGAACCCAATATAAGAGCTATCTCAAAGGATGTGTTTTATGTCTTCTAAAATTCAAATTAAACTCCCTGAGTATCAGGGAAAGCAGAAATATGAAGGGACTGAGAAGATACAAGCATCATGAAGAATGATGAATGTGCTTAATGGAGGTGTCATTTACAACCCAGTGTTCAACCATGCCTCTGGAAACAGGTACCTACTTTCTTATAAGATAGCCTTGGGTTTACTAAAAAGCAACTGATATTCAATAGCGCATATTCTAAATTATATGAAGCAGATAAATTTACCCAGTGAGACCAAGTTGCTATAGTTCTCCATCATCACATCCCAATACAAGTCCCTCTGAGCTGAATCCAGATATTCCCATTCCTCTTGAGAGAAGTTGATGACCACATCCCTGAATGTCACCAATTCCTGAAACAACAAACCGTATATAGGTGAAATTGAAGGAAATATTTTTGAGAAAAAAGAAAAGAATTGCATTATGGCAGGTAGACTAAATAGTAACCTGGTAGGCCAGGGGTAGAAGATCTGTAGAATAGATAGGCACACAGGAGTTATACTGTTATGTGTGGTTCCAACTCTCACCAGAAAGTGAAAAACTATGGGAATGTGGGGCAGGCTCTATTTGGTAGGAAGGTTCAGAAAAAGGAAATGTTCACAAAGGAGACAGATCCAGCAACTTACATGGTCCATGCTTAGAACTGTAAAGAATTGGTCTGGGAATTCCATTTCTGCCATGACAGCGTGAGGAACTCCGATCACATGCTCCTCCGTCAAAACTGGTGAAAATTATATATAAAAATATATAGCAAATGAAAAAAACATTTGTTCAAGAAAATCTACTAAAACTTATTACAAGCTGAAATTCTACGGTATCTGAACCAAACCCTTCCTTGTTCATTCCATCTGAGTGAGAAAAATCCTCTATTCCATACTGGTACAGTCAAGGCTTCCTCACCACTCATCAACCCTTGCTCCCAAATAGATGGCCATCTTCCTGGGAGGAGCAGGACATCAACATTTCTCATCCTGCCCCCACCTGCCTATTGCTCAGGAAAATGCAGCTAAGGGATAGAGATTTTCTTCTGTCTAGCAGCCACACACGAAATGTTATATGTGCCCTGGGTGTGGCAGTGGTAAGAATACCGGGGTTCCAGTTGTCTGCCTCGGATCATGGGAGAGGATCATGGATCATGCCGAGAGCAAATTGCAACTTCTGGCTGCTGTACCCCACCCCACCCCCAATCTACCAAGTACTCAGTTCCTAAAAGCAGAGGTGTGACTCAGAGTGAAGCATGCTATTGTCCCAACACTAGATCTGTGGCTCTGTGATTTCGTCCAGGGGGAGAAGCAGGCCACAGACAAGAGAGCTGTATATCCCTCTCCAAAGGAAATTACTTCATTCGTAACTATGGGTAAGTTCAAGCCTAAGGACATTCTCAAAAACAGCGAAGTTTTGGTAAAAGACTGAAAGACTCACTGGAGGTGAGTGTCTGATTTTCACAGGCAGTATATACATGTATTTTTTCCCCTTTCACTTAACCATTTTGAATATCAACTGTATAAAATAATATATTATTGGGCCTATAACATATAAAAGTATAATATTTCTGCTAATAACACAAAGGAGGTGGGTAAAAGCAAAGCCAAATTGGGCTAAGTAAATGAATATAGCTGGTACTTCAAATCCACAATATCAAATCAAAAAAATAAAAAACAGTAAATAAGGGGCAACTGGCTGGCTCAGTAGGCATAGCATGTGGCTCTGATCTTGGGGTTGTGAGTTCAAGCACCATGCTGGGTGTAGAGCTTACTGAAAAGTATAAGATTAAAACAACAAAAGCTATGACAGGTTTTCTTTTGTTCTCATACTTTTTTTAAAAATTTAAATTCAATTAATATATATTATTGGTTTCAGAGGTATAGGCCTGTGATTCATCAGTCTTACATAATACCCAGTGCTCATTATATCACATGCCCTCCTTAATGTCCATCACCCAGTCACCCCATCCTTCCATCCCCCTCCCCTCCAGCAACCCTCAGATTGTTGTTTTTTTTTTTTTTAAGATTTTATTTATTTATCTGACACACAGAGACACAGCAAGAGAGGGCACACAAGCAGGGAGAGTGGGAGAAGAGAAGCAGGCTTCCTGCGGAGCAGGGAGCCTGATGCAGGGCCTGGGATCATGACCTGAGACAAAGGCAGATGCTTAATGACTGAGCCACCCAGGTGCCTCCAGATTGTTTCTTATGATTAAGAGTCTTCTGGTTTGTCTCCCTCTCTGGTTTCATCTTGTTTCATTTTTTCCTCTCTTCCCCTATGATCCTGTTTTGTTTCCTAAATTCCACATATCCGTGAGATCATATGATAATTGTCTCTGATTACTTATTTTTTTTTAAAGATTTTTTATTTATTTATTTGACAGAGAGAGAGACAGTGAGAGAGGGAACACAAGCAGGGGGAGTGGGAGAGGGAGAAGCAGGCTTCCCGCTGAGCAGGGAGCCCAATGTGGGGCTCGAT
This sequence comes from Phoca vitulina, assembly GCF_004348235.1. Classification (NCBI taxonomy): domain Eukaryota; kingdom Metazoa; phylum Chordata; class Mammalia; order Carnivora; family Phocidae; genus Phoca; species Phoca vitulina. Next base: position 6,749,821 of record NW_022589761.1, on the reverse strand, counting down.
CCCAGGACCCTGGGACCATGACCTGAGCTGAAGGCAGACGCTTAATGACTGAGCCACCCAGGCGCCCTCTGATTGACTTATTTTGCTCAGCAAAACAGTTCAATCCACGTCACTGCAAATGGCAAGATTTCCATTTTTGATGGCTGTGTAATATTCCATTGTGTATATATATACCACATCTTCTTTATCCATTCATCTGTTGATGGACATCCGGGCTCTTTCCATAGTTTGGCTATTGTGGATACTGCTGCTATAAACACTGGGGTACAGGTGCCCCTTCAGATCACTACCTTTGTATCTTTGGGGTAAATACCCAGTAGTGCAATTGCTGGATCATAGGGTAGCTCCATTTTCAACTTTTTGAGGAAACTCCATACTGTTTTCCAGAGTGGCTGCACCAGTTGCATTCCCACCAACAGTGTAGGAGGGTTCCCCTTTTTGTTCTCATACTTTTTAAAAGACAAGTAACACTTCTCTATCTCATGGGATTTTAGTATATATGGAAAGCTGTTTCTCATTAGATGTATACATTAAGCTCTGGATCAACCACTAAAAATAGGTGCAAATCATTTATCTCATAAGGGGTTAAATATCCAAAATACATAAAGGACTCCTACAACTCAGTATAAAAAAAGACATAATCCAATTAAAAAACGGGCAGAGGATCTGAATAGACATTTTTCCCAAAAATATAAATGGTTAACAAATACATGAAAAGGTGCTCCATATCATTAATTGTCACAGAAATGCAATTCAAAACCACAATGAGATACTGCCTTATACCTGTTAGAATGGCTGTTATCAAAAAGACAACGAATAACAAGTGTTGGTGAGATGTGGAGAAAAGGGAAACCTTCTGCACTGTTGGGAATGTAAACTGGTGCAGCAGCTATGGAAAACACTATGGAGGTTCCTCAAAGATTTAAAAATAGAACCACCGTATGATCTAAGCAATTCCACCTCTATTTATCTGAAGGAAATGAAAGCTTTCAGAAAGATTTCTGCACCCCATATGTTCACTGCAGCATTATCTAAAATACACAAGGCATGGAAACAAAATAAATGTTCACTGATGGTTGAATGGTTAAGGAAAATTTGGTGTGTATACAGAATGGAATATTATTCTGCCATAAAAAGGTAAGGAAATTGTGCCATTTGCAACTACTTGAATTGACCTCGAGGGCATTATGCCAGCTGAAGTAAATCAAAGAAAAATACTCAATGATCTCACTTATATCTGGAATTAAGACTTAAAAAACAAAACAACCTCACAGATACAACATAGTGGTGGTTTCCAGGGCAGGGGGGGGGGGGGTGGAATGTGGGTGGGCGAAATGGATGAACGTGGCCAAGGAAGGTACAAATTTCCAATTATAAAGTAAGTCAAGAGGATATTAATGTATAGCATAGTAATTATACTTGATACTGTGTTGTATGTTTGAAAGTGGCTAAGATGGTAAATCTTAAAAGTTGTCAGAAGAAGGTGATGGATGTTAACTGAATTTATTTTGGTAATAATCATTTTGCAATATACACATATATTAAACCATGTTGTACACCTAAAACTAATGTGTTACATGTCAATAATATCTCAATAAAGCTAAAAGAAATAAAGAACAATGGTGAAGGCAACTGAAAGGCAAATATATAATCCAATAATACTGTATTTTGTGTTTGTTGTTCCTCCTTTTTTGCGATGTCTTTAAAGACCTGTGTAAAACATAATTATAAACCTATTTAAAGGGCACACAATGTATAAGGATATGATCTGGGACTAAAACATTAGAAAAGAAGGTTGGAGCAGTTATAGGAGCTAAACTTTTCTATACTATTAAAGCTAAATTGCTGTACAGTGAAGGTTTGACTCAGCAGGTCTGAAATGTTTAAGCCCTGCCCATTCCAAACAAAGTGTAGGCCCTTAACCAGCTCCTGGTAGATTACCTCTAGTCCCTGGAATATCTGGCATTTAATGATTTTAATCTGTATCCTGTCACTGGAAAAAAAAAATGAGTACAATAGCTTTTCTGATGTCTGTGAATCCTTCTGGAAAATCATTGAAACTGAGGGTGGTCTTGGGACCCCTGAATAAAGGTGGTTTTATTTCAAACTAGTTCATCATAAATACAAATTTTTAATTGAAATCTACAGGATAAATGCTAAGAAAATGACTAAATGGTATAATGAATAGGAAATAAAAAAGGAGTGAAATGATAAACTACAAAAAAAATCAATGGAACAGAAAGGAAACCAACTAGGGACAGAAAAGTAAAGAAGATACAGTGTATATAGAAAACAAGTAGGGGCACCTGGGTGGCTCAGTTGGTTGAGCGACTGCCTTTGGCTCAGGTCATGATCCTGGAGTCCCGGGATCGAGTCCCACATCGGGCTCCCTGCTCAGCAGGGAGTCTGCTTCTCCCCCTGACCCTTGCCCCCCTCTCATGCTGTTTCTCTCTCTCTCTCTCTCAAATAAATAAATAAAATCTTAAAAAAAAAAAAGAAAAGAAAAGAAAACAAGTAGAAAATGGTAGAAGCAAGTCCAGTTATTACATATTAAATGCAAATGGATTAGACTTTTCGTTTTTGTTTTTTTTTTTTTAAAGATTTTATTTATTTATTTGAGAGAGAGAGAGAGCACAAGAGGGGGGAGCGGGAGAGGGAGAAGCAGACTCCCTGCTGAGCAGGGAGCCCGATGCGGGACTCGATCCCGGGACTCCAGGATCATGACCTGAGCCGAAGGCAGTCGCTTAACCAACTGAGCCACCCAGGCACCCCAAATGGATTAGACTTTTCAACTAAAAGGCAGAAATTGGCAGAATGGGTAGAAAATATGGTATAACTGTATTCAATTACAACAAACTGATAACAAATCCAAATATATAAATAGGTTGAAAATAAAAGGATGGAAAAGTATATTGCATACCGTAGTCATCAAAGAGCTGGATGGCTATACTAATTATGAGACCAAATAGGCTTTACGTCAGTACTTCTTACAGGAGACAAAGAAACCTCATATGTTGATAAAAGGGTCTGCCTACAAGAAGACACAACTATGAACACATATGCCTTGAAGCAACAATTGACAGGATTGAGGGGAGAAATAGAAAGTTCTTTTTTATTTTTTAAGATTTATTTATTATTGGGGCACCTGGATGGCTTCAGTAAAGTGGCTGACTCTTGATTTCAGCTCAAGTCATAATCTCGGGTTGTGAGACTGAGAGCCCTGCGTTGGGCTCTGTGCTCAGTTGGGAGTCTGATTGAGATTCTCTTTCCCTTTCCCGCTGCCCCTCCTCCTGCTTGCACACGCATGCTCTCTCTCTCTCAAATAAATTTTTTTTTAAGAAAAGTTTTGCCTAGGGGCACCTGGGTGGCTCAGTTGGTTAAGCGACTGCCTTCGGCTCAGGTCATGATCTCAGGGTCCTGGGATCGAGCCCCGCATCGGGCTCCCTGCTCGGCGGGAAGCCTGCTTCTCCCTCTCCCACTCCCCCTGCTTGTGTTCCCTCTCTCGCGGTCTCTCTCTCTGTCAAATAAATAAATAAAATCTTTAAAAAAAGAAAAGAAAAGTTTTGCCTATCCATAATAAAATTAGAAGTAACAGAAAGAAAAATGGGAAACTCAAAAACATGTAGAATTTAAACAAAACACTCCTAAATAACACATCAAAAATGAAAAGGGAAACTGGAAAATATCTTGTGAATAACACAACATATCAAAATTTATGACAAGCAATTAATGATTAGAGGAAAACTTTTGAAGCTTAAAGTGCCTATAATTAAAAGTAAATATCTAGGGGCGCCTGGGTGGCTCAGTCGTTGGGTGTCTGCCTTCAGCTCGGGTCGTGATCCCAGGGTCCTGGGATTGAGCCCCGCATCGGGCTCCCTGCTCAGCGGGAAGCCTGCTTCTCCCTCTCCCACTCCCCCTGCTTGTGTTCCCTCTCTCGCTGTGTCTCTCTCTGTCAAATAAATAAAATCTTAAAAAAAAAAAGTAAATACCTAGGTCAAATCTAACCTCCCTCCTTAAGTCACTGGGAAAAGAGTAAAGATATCAAATAGGAAAAATACCCCAAAATAAATGAAACTGAAAGCTAGTTTTATGAAAAGTTTTTAAAAGTTCACAAATGTTTAGAAAATCTAGAATGACTGAAGAGAGAAGACTCCCATTACTATAATCATAACTGAAAGAGGGGACAACACTACCAGCTTTACAGAAATGAAAATTGATTACAAAGGATTAAAATGAACAATTGCACAAGAAATCAGAAAACCCAGATGAATTGGATAAACTCATAGAAACACACAAACTTTCAAATTTACTCATGAAGACAGAATATTTGAATAATCTTAAACAAGTAAACTGAATTAATTATTTTTAAAACTACCCATAAAGAAAAGCCCAGGTCTGCATAGCTTCACTGTTAAATTCTATGAAACATTTAAAGCAGAATACTAATTCTTCACCAACTCTTCAAGATGTAAAAAAGGAGAGAAAACTTCCCAACTCATTTTATGAAGCCAATACTAGATAGTAATATCAGAAGAAGACATTACAATAAATGGCAACTACCACTATATCTTTTATGAATATGGATGCAAAAAATCTAAACAAAACACTGGTAACCTGAATCTAGGAACATATAAAAATAATTACATACCTTGATTGAGTGGGATTTATCCCTGGAATTCAAAATTAGATTGTTAATCTAATGTGATATATCGTATCAGTGTAATAAAAAATAAAAACTACATGACCATTTTCATACATGAAGAATAAGCATTTGACAAAATCCAACACCCTTTCATGACAAGAGAGTGAATTTAGGAATAGAAGGGAACTACCTCCACATGATAAAATTGACAGCTACCATTAGACATAGTGATCTTACCCCTAATATCAGAACAGGACAAGGATATATAAATCTTATTGCCTCTTCTTCTTTTTTAAAATTTATTTAGTTGAGAGAGAGAGAGTGAGTACAAGTGGGAGAAGCAGAGGGAGAAAGAATCTCAGACTCCGGCTGAGCACGGAGCCCCACGGTGGCTTGATCTCACGACCCCAAGATCACAATCTGAGCCCAAACCAAGATTTAGACACCCAGCCAACTGCGCCACCCAGATGCACCCCCCCATTGCCTCTTATCATCAACATTGTTCTAGAGGTATAGCAAGGACAAATAGGAAATAAAAAGAGGTATGCGTAGTGGAAAGAAGGAAGGAAAATAATCTCCATTAATAGATGACATAACCTTGTATACAGAAAACCCTAAAACACTGACTGTAACACTATTAGAACTCAGCAAGATCGCAGGATGCAAATAAATATGCAAAAATCAATTATATGTTTATACATTTGCAATAATAATCTGAATTAAAATAATTCCAAGGTGCCTGGGTGGCTCAGTTGGTTAAGCGACCGACTCTTGATTTCAGCTCAGGTCAAGCAGGAAATCTGCTTGAGATTCTTTCTCCCTCACCCTCTGTCCCTCACCCTCGCTCACACTTGTGCACATGTGCACTCTCTCTCTAAAATAAATAAATCTTTTTTAAAAAAGGAAAAAATAATTCCATTTATAACAGTATCCAAAGGAATGAAATATTTAACAAAAATGCAAACTGTGTACTTTAAAAAAAAAAAAATTAGTAAAAGAACTTAATTAAGCTGAAAGTCATCCCATGTTTATGAACTGGACTACGAGACAGTAAGATCGCAATATTCCTCAAAACAATCTACACATTCAATGTAACCCCTATCAGAGTCCCAGTTGGCTTCTTTGTAGACACTGACATGCTGACTTTTTTTTTTTTAAGATTTTATTTGTTTGACAGAGAGAGACACAGCGAGAGAGGGAACACAAGCAGGGGGAGTGGGAGAGGGAGAAGCAGGCCTCCCACGGAGCAGGGAGTCTGACACGGGGCTTGATCCCAGAACCCTGGGATCACGACTGAGCCACCCAGGCGCCCCTGACATGCTGACTTTTAAATTCAAGTGAAATTGTAAGTGATTCAGAATAACAAAAATATCTGGAAAAAAAGAAAAACAAAAACAAAATTGGAAGACTAGCAATTCCCAACCTAATCAAAGCAACTGAATATTGCCATAATGTTAAATATATTAATCAACAGAATGGAACTGTTTGGAAATTAAACCCATGTATCTCTAGTCAATTGATTTTTTTAGGATTTATTTATTTATTTTAGAGAGAGTGAGAATGAGTGTGGGGGGGAGGGCAGAGGGAGGGAGAACGAGAATCTCAAGCAGACTCCTTGCTGAGGGGCGAGCCTGACTCCAGGCTGGATCTCACGACCCTGAGATCATGACCTAAGCCAAAATCAGAGATGCCTAACTGACTGAGCCACCCACGTGCCCCAAATGATTTTTGACAAGAGCACAAAGACCTTTCAGTGGGGAAAGGACAGTCTTTTCAACAAATGGTGCTAAGAAAACTGGATATCCACATACAAAAAGAATGAAATTAGACTCCTTCCCTCACAATATATGAGAATGAACTAAAAATTGATCAATGACCCAAATGTAAACCTAAAAATATAAAACTCATAGAAAATATAGGAGTAGGAGCGCCTGGGTGGCTCAGTTGGTTAAGCGACTGCCTTCAGCTCAGGTCATGATCCTGGAGTCCCAGGATCAAGTCCCGCATCGGGCTCCCTGCTCAGCAGGGAGTCTGCTTCTCCCTCTGACCCTCCCCCTCTCATGCTCTCTATCTCATTCTCTCTCTCAAATAAATAAAAAATCTTTAAAAAAAAAAAAAAAAGAAAAAAGAAAATATAGGAGTAAATCATCGTGACCTTAAATTCAGCAATGGATTCTTGGGGACACCAAAACACACATAACAAAAGAAAAAAATGGAAAAATTGGGCTTCATCAAAACTGAAATCTTTTGTGTATCAAAGAACATTACTGGAAAAACTGAAAGGACAATCTACAGAATAGAAAATATTTGTAAATGATATATACCTGGCAAAAGATTTCAATAAACATTTCTCCAGAGAAGATACATAAATGTTAATAAGCACATGTAAAAAAAATTCTAAAAATTGTGATCAGGGAAATGCATTTCAGAACTGCAATGAGAGTGACAGCAGCAAGATGTCAGACTTGAAAGCTCCAGATCCTTGTTCCCTTACAGAATCAAAAAATAAAAAAACTAAAAACAAAATCCTAAGAATTGGCTAAAATAATTTTCATATGAGTTTTAGAAATCTAAAACCTACAGCAACAAGTAAATGCTCAATCAAGTAAAACCAGACTGAAAAAGTAAGAAATTTTGTGAGGCTTTTTACTTCCCCTTACCCCAATGCTGGCACGGTAAGGAAGAACTGTCCTATTTCACAGTTCCCTCCTTCTGGCTGAAAGTAGCAATACAACTCATTTGCAACATTCCAGTCTGTCTCTGGGCTGCCTAATAGACTTTTCTCTCTTTTACCTGAGTTGGAGTTCAGACAGGTAATAGTGGCACAGCTTAGATGTTAGGCTGTAAGGGCCACAGAAGTCAGTGGCAGGCACCATGGTTCACAAAATCTGCAGGGGGACTGTAGACCTGTGCATGCCTGGGGCAGAAGATTACAGGGAGAGAAATACAATAGAACCTGTAAGGCCCACAGAAGATGGGGTGAGATTCTTTAGAAATTGAGACATTTATTATTTTAAAAAATATTTATTTATTTATTTGAGAGAGAGAGAGGCAGAAACTTTAGCAGACTTCTGCGTTGAGGGCAGAGCCTGATGCGGGGCTCAATCCCAGGACCCAGAGATCACAACCTGAGGGGAAACCAAGTCGAATGCTTAACTGACTGCGCCACCCAGGTGCCCCTAGAAATTAAGCAGGTGGTGTATGAGGAACACTGAGCAAAGGCACATATACAGGCATAGGCACAGTAAATACCTAGGGGAAAAAAAACTAAGAAGACCTTGTGTTTTCACCCTGGGCTGATACAAGGCTCAGAACATGTCCTACTAATGCCCTACTTCACTAATAAGTGAAGGCCTAGCCCACCAGTCTGCAAAGACTGAGAGAGGTAGCTGTTTTATCAAATTCCCAGTTTTCAACAAAATTCATAAGGCATGCAAAGACACAGGAAAACATGATCCAATCAACAGACCAAAATAAATACCCTGAAGCCATTACTGAAGAAATAACAGAATCACTAGACAATGAGTTTAAAACTATCTTAAATATGCTCAAAGAACTAAAGGAAAATTGACAAAAGAGTAAAGGAAATTAGAAAAATGACATGAACAGGGTGCCTGGGTGGCTCAGTTGGTTAAGCAACTGCCTTCGGCTCAGGTCATGATCCTGGAGTCCCAGGATCGAGTCCCACATCAGGCTCCCTGCTCAGTGAGGAGTCTGCTTCTCCCTCTGACCCTCCCCCCTCTATGCTCTCTCTCTCTCATTCTCTCTCTCTCAAATAAAAATAAATCTTAAAAAAAAAAGAAAAATGACATGAACAAATGAGAATATCATCAAAGAGAAATTCAAAAAATAAAGAACCAAACAAATTCTGGACCTGACAAATCCAATAACTGAATTTTGAAATTCCATAACTGACTCAAAAAAGCTGATGAACGAATCAGCACACTTGAAAACAGCTCACTGGTATCAAGTCTGAGGAGTTTAAAGGAAAAAAAAAATGAATAAAAGTCAGTGAAGCATCAGGGACTTATGGGACATTGCAAAATAATACCTGCATTACGGGAGTCACAAAAGGAAAAGAAAGAGAGAAAGGAACAGTGTGATTATTTGAAGAAACAATACCAAATACTCCCCAAGTGTGAAGACAAGGATTTACAGATCCAAGAACCTCAATGAACTAATAGTAGCATAAACCCCAAGAGATGCACACCAAAATACATTAACATCAAAATGTTGAAAAACAAAGAATATTAAAAGCAGCAAGAGAAAAGACACTCATCATGTACAAGGGATCCTCCATAAGACTATCAGATTTTGCAGCAGAAACTGAAGTCCAGAAGACAGTGAAATGATATATTTAAAATGCTAAAAGAGGGACACCAGCTGACTCAGTCAGTAGAACATGTGACTCTTGATCTTGGGGTTTTGAGTTCAAGCCCCACATTGGGCACAGACATTACTTTAAAAAAAAAAAAAAAAATTAAGGGCACCTGGGTGGCTCAGTCAGGTCTTGATCTCAGCTCAGGTCTGGAGCCTACTTAAAAAAAAAAAAAAAAAAATTAAAATGCTAAAAGATACCCCGTCAACTGAGAATTTTATATGTGGCAAAACTGTTGTTCAAAAAAATGAAGGAGGGCACCTGGGTGGCTCAGTCGTTAGGCGTCTGCCTTCGGCTCAGGTCATGATCCCAGGGTCCTGGGATCGAGTCCCATATCGGGCTCCCTGCTCTGCGGGAGGCCTGCTTCTCCCTCTCCCACTCCCCCTGCTTGTGTTCCTGCTCTCGCTATGTCTCTGTCAAATAAATAAATAAAATCTTAAAAACAAAAAACAAAAAAACACAAAAAAATGAAGGAGAAATTAAGACTTTCCCTAGATAAAGAAAAACTGAGGGAATTCATTATCACTAGACATTCTGTACAAGAAATGCCAAAGGGAGACTTTCAGGTTGAAATGAAAGAAGCTACAGAGTATCTCAAAGCTATATGGAGATATAAAGAAAATAGTAGGGGAAAATATAAAAGCCAGTATTTTTGTAATCCTGGTTTGTAACTCCACTTTTTGTTTTCTACAGAATATAAAAGATATATGAATAAAAAATAGTTATATAACTATCTACATTAATGGGTACAAAATACATAAAAATGTTAATTCATGACTTCACTATTCTAAAGTGGGTGAAAGTGGAACTGAAAAGGAGTACAGATTTTGTATGTGATCAAAGTTGATACCAATTTAAAATAGATTTTTGTAACTTTAGGATGTTATACATACTTCCCATGGTAACCACAACCAAGATATCTATAGAACATACTCAAAAGGAAAACAAATGGAAATCAAAAAGTGTTATTATGGGTACAGAGCTTCAGTTTAGGAAGGTGAGAAAGTTCTGGAGATGGGTGGTAATGGTTGCATAACAATGTAAGTGTACTTAATGCCACTGAATTGTAACCTTAAAAATGGTTAATATGATAAATCTTATTTAAATATATTTTAGAGTAAAATACTACAATGAGATACTACTATATACCTACTAGGATATCTACAAAGAAAAAGTCAGATAGGGGCACCTGGGTGGCTCACTTGGTTAAGCATCTGCCTTCGGCTCAGGTCAACATCCCAGGGTCCTGGGATTGAGCCCTGTGTCAGGCTCCCTGCTCAGTGAAGAGTCTGCTTCTCCCTCTCCCTCTGCCCCTCCTCACAGCTCGTGCTCTCTGTCTCTTGCTCTGCTCTCTAATAATAAAATCTTAAAAACAAAAGAAAAAGAGAACAAGTGTTGGAAGGATGTAGGTAAATCAGAACGTTCATATGCTATTGATTGGAATTAAAGATAGTGTGGTTACCTTGGAAAACAGTCTGGCAGTTTTTCAAAATGTTCAAAATAGAGTTACCATATGATACAGCAATTTAACTGGTAGACATATAGAAAAGAAAAACAAAAATGTACATCTGCACAAAAACTTGAACACAATATTCTTCGCAGCATTATTCATAATAATCAAAAGGTGGAAAACACCCAGATGTCCTTAATATCATGACTGGATAAATGTGATGTGGTATAGCCATACAGTGGAATGTTACTCAGCCATGAAGAGGAGGGAAGCACTAATACGTGTTACAACATGCATGAACCTTGAAAACATGTTAAGTGAAAGACATCAGACACAGACAACATATTAGATGATTCCATTTATATGAAAAGTCTAGAAAAGGAAAAACAGACAGAATGTAGATTAGTGTTTTCTGAGGGTTCAGGTATGAGGTGGAAAATAGAGGGGTAAGGAGTTTCTTTTTGGGATGATGAAAAATGTTCTAATATTGGTTGTGGTGATATGTGCACATATCTGAATATACTATAAAACACAACGGTACTGTGAATGGGTGAATTGTATGGTATGTCAATTATACAGCAATAAAGCGGTTATTAAAAAAAAATGGAGCAGCAGGAAAAAGTCCATTAGTGGTTGGTTCACTGACAGGAGAAGCAGATTCCAAAGAAGCCAGAGCTAGGAGAGATAAAGGAGACTATCTGACTAGATGTGCCTTACAGCTACCAAAATGACTTGAACGGACACAATTTCTTTCTCCTTCTATCTTCCTACTTTCAAACTCCTCTTGCTGAACTCACACACAATATATTCAATAAGAACAATGGACAGACCTCCGGGAACAGAGTTCTCCAATAATGGATTCAGAGCAGAGGACCTTCTGCATTGATGTAGGCAACAGACAATGCAGCAAAAAGGTTTCTAGCCAGTCCACCATTTGGTTGATGTAGACTGGACGTGGATTTATGACACTCATACATTCCCTGGGGAGATCTTCCTCCCTCATCCACACCTTCTAGAGCTGAGACGGGATGACATCATCCACACTAGAACCTCTTGCCTGGCTACCACAGACAGAAAGTAGAAAACAGAACTAACAAAGCCTAGCAAGCTTTGATACCTGTATTTAAACCTTCCCACAAAGACTTTTGGACTCCTTGTTGTATATATTCCTGAAAGAGGTATGATCAATCTTCAGGTATGGTAATGGAGTTATATTTTTTCTTCTTAATTTTATTAATGTTTGCTTTATATACTTTGAAGTTATGCTTTTGTCAAAACAAAATATCATTATCTTCCTCTAAAAATAATCCCTTTATTATTATGAAATATGCTCCTTTATCGTTCGTAACACCCTGGTTTCAAATGTACTTTGGAGATACCAATATAGCTTTTATCAACTTTCTCATAGTATTAGCATACTGTATCTCTTTATTTTTATTTTTTACTTTTAAAGACCTTATTTATATATTTGAGAGAGAGAGCACAAAGGGAGACTGAGAGGGTGAAGCAGATTCCCCCATGAGCAGAGAGCCCAATATGGGTCTTGATCCCAGGACCCTGAGATCATGACCTGAGCCGAAGGTAGACACTTAACTGATAGAGTCACCCAGGCACCCCTTTTCTATTTTTAAACTTCAATATATCAGGATCCTTTTATTTAAAATGTATCTCTTATTAAAAGCAAATGGCTTCTTCCTTTTTTTTTTTTATTCCAATCTGTCTTTAGTTTGGAGAGTTTAGTCCTTTTACCTTTAAAGTACTTTTTACAGGATTTAATAAGCCTGTTACCCTTTTGGTTTTCTATCTGTCCCATCAGTACTTAAGTACTCTCTTCCTCTTTTCTTGACTTATTTGGATTAATCAAATTTATTATCCCATTCTATTCCACTATTAAAATTTCTGTTATACATCCTCATATAATTCTTTTAGTGGTTATTTACACTCAAGCATGTACTGTCAATCAGAGCAAAATTGCACCAATAAGTGAAAATTGATAGGGAAGGGGGGAGAGTGTTACTCCTTTTATGTATAAAGCACAAATATACATACAGCACATAAAGAGATACACAGGGTACATCTGTGGTTCTAAATTGTCATGGGCATACTCAATTAGCAAAAAAAAAATGTCTAAAGATGTTTCCTCTGGAGGGCAATAAGGAAAAAGTTTGCCCAGGGCCCTAGGCCACAATTGTATTAATTTGACCTCTGGAGGGGCTTGAAACTGAGAAGCTCAAGTAAACTACATAGTTGTTCCCTGCCTATGTTTTTGACCCTCAATAAAAACCCTGGACACCAAGGCTCAGGTGAGATTCCATGGCTCACTTCACATGTGTTCTTACAAATTGTTGCTGGAAGAATTAAGCACTGACTGTGTGACTCCACTGGAAGCTCACATCTAGTTTTTCCTGCTCTTCAGCCTATGTGATTTTTCTCCTCACTAATATTAAACTATATCCTTTCATAACCACCCTTTTTCCTAATTCTGTAAGTCCTAGCACATCATCAAATTTAAAGACGGTTTCTGGGGAACTCTGACAAACCATGGCTTTAGTGTAAACTGGTCAAAACCTTATAGCTTTGGATTTGTCTCTATGATATCTCTCCTCAACAACTACAAGGGTGCACTGTCTCATTTTTTAAATAGTCCTTACCATACCCTACCATAGTTTTAGTCCTACTCATAGTTTATATTTACATGATCAATTATAAACAAATTAAGGGATAGAAGCTATGTCTCTTTAATGCTAGTATCCCAAGTTACATGAACAATATTGGCATATTGTAGGCACTTAATAAATATCTGATGTTTGACTTATAAATGCAACTTCTAGAAATTCTTAAGAAACATAAAATTCTGTTATAAAGATCTACATATATTACAAAGTAGTTTATGATAATTCTAAATAAGAGTAGGCAATGGGCTAAATAAAGTATGGTGAGCTATATGTTATCAATATCTGTAATATTTGACATTGATCCATATTAAATGTTGATGAAAAACATTTTTTGATGAATTAGTGAGACAATCAGATTTAAAAAGTGATTGGAGGTTGGATCCTGTCATAATAAAGAACATAGGATCCATCATCCAAAATTCAGGTTGTTAACTTTATCTTTGGTTGTTATTGTGTAACTTTTTACTACATTACTTAACTGACTTTATTTCCTCATCAGCAAAATGGGAAGAGCAACAGTGACCTACCTGAAAGTGTTCCTGTATGTATCAAATGAAATAAAACATAAAGCACTTTCAGTGGCATATAATAAACACCTAATTACACCAAGTATAAGTTGCCTATTAATTAATGAACTTGTAAAGGATATTTCATGTCCCCTGTTTCATTATTATTATTATTTTTAAAGATTTTATTTATTTGAGAGAGAGAGAGCACGAGGCGGGGAGGGTCAGAGGGAGAAGCAGACTCCCCGCTGAGCAGGGAGCCTGATGTGGGACTTGATCCTGGGACTCCAGGATCATGACCTGAGCTGAAGGCAGTCGCTTAACCAACTGAGCCACCCAGGCACCCTCATTATTATTTTTAAAAATTCCCTTTGTGCTTCTCCTTTTTCTTACAGTAAAATTCGAGATTCTTAAGTCTGTGCTTCCATGTCATGTTAACTCATTTCAGTGTCCAATCTTCAGATTTCAGTTCTTCCTCATTAATAATATTTGTCACAAAGATTCTCAAAAAGCAAAGGAAGACATATATTCTTGCCCTCCACATAAAGCTGCACACATATAACTAGCTCAAAGAATCTGATCTAATAAGTGACAACTTGAGCGTAATAATAAAAGGCTCAATCTTGTTTCTATGTCCAACACAGAAGTTACTGCATACTTATTTCTGTTTCTATAAATCTGTCCTTTCAAGTATAATGTATATAATGATGTATGTATGACACTTGGATCTCCCAGTTCATTCCTATGTCCTATGAAAGAAACCATCTCTAAAAAATATGGAATTCTGAATAGCAGTCTTAATTCATAATTTGTTCCCCTGGTAACTGAAATTCCAAAAGTCTTGAATACTTAGATGTGTCAAATCACATGGTGACCACTGCCACTATCTACTTATAACTACATGCCTAGACATACGATAAAACTGTAACTTTGTCTCTTTTATGTGGCAAATTCATGTGCCAAATTTCCTGTTGGCAGAACAAAATAAAAAACATACCCAGCTGCAAATACCCTCAACAAAATAGCAAAATGAATTCAACAATATATTAAAAGGATCATATACCATGATCAAGTGAGATTTATTCCAAGGATACTAGGATGCTTCCACATCTACAAATTAATCAATTGACACACAATGAAGGATTAACAAAATGAAGGGTAAAAAGATAAAAAATTAAGGATAAAAGCCACATGATCATCTCAATAGATGCAGAAAAAGCATTTGACAAAACTCAACATCAATTTGTTAAAAATGCAATAAAGTGGGTACTGAGGGAACATACTTCCAACATAATAAATGTCATATAAGACAAACACATAGCTAAGATCACACTCAATGGTGAAAATCTGAAAGCTTTTCCTCCAAGATCAGGAACAAGAAAGGATGCCCACTCTTACCACTTTTATTCAGTATTAGAAGTTCTAGCCAGAGCAATTAGGTAAGAAAAAAAATTAAAGGCATCCAAATCAGAAAGGAAGACATCGAACTGTCACTATTTGCAGAGACATGCTATTATCTATAGAAAACGCTAAAGACTACAACAAAAAACAAAACTCTTAGAATTAATAAACAAATTCAGTAAAGGTGCAGAATACAAAATTAATATACATAAATCGGTTGCATTTCTATATGCTAATGATCAGAAAGAAATTTTTAAAACAACCCTATTACAATTGCATCAAAAATAATAAAATACCTAGGAATAAATTTAGCCAAAAAGGTGAAGGAACTGTACACTGAAAACTGTAAGACATTAATGAAAGAAATTGAGAAAGACATAGATAAATGGAAAGGTAATCCATGTTCATGGATTGGAAGAATTAATACTGTTTTGAGTTGTTTGGTTTTTTTTAGATTTTATTTATTTGAGAAAGAGAGCACAGAGGGAGAGTGAGAGGGAGAAGCAGACTCCCTGCTGAACAGAGAGCCCAATGCAGGGCTTGATCCCAGGATGCTGAGATCATGACCTGAGCTGAAGGAAGATGCTTAACCGACCCAGACACTCAGGTGCCCCAGAAAAATTAATAGTGTTAAAATATCTAGACTATGGGGACGCCTGGATGGCTCAATCAGTTAAGCAGCTGCCTTCGGCTCAGGTCATGATCCCAGGATCCTGGGATCAAGTCCCGTATAGGGCTCCTTGCTCAGCAGGAGCCACCTCCTCCCTCTGCCTGCTGCTCCCCCTGCTTGTGCTCTGACAAATAAATAAATAAAATATTTAAACTAAAATATCTAGACTACCACAAAAGATAGATTCAACACATCCCTATCAAAATTCCAATGACATTTTTCACAGAAATACAACAAACACTCCTGAAAAATATATGGAACCACAAAAGACCTTGAAGCTAAAGGAATCTCGAGAAACAAAGCTAGAGGCATCATGTTTTTTTTATTTTAAACTGTATTACAAAGTTACGGTAATCAAAACAGTATGATAGTGACATAAAAAGAGACACATTAGTCAATGGAATAGAACAGAGCCCAGAAAAAAACCTCACATATAATGGTCAATTAATTTATGACAAAGGAGCCAAGAAAATACAGTGGGGCAAAGACAGTCTCTTTAAGACATGGTATTGGGAAAACAGGACAACCACATGCAAAAGAATGAAACTGGAACATATTTTACACCATACACAAAAATCAACTCAAAATGGATTAAGGAACTGAACAATAAAACTTTCAATAACTTGAAACCATAAAGTTCCTAAAAGAAAACATAGAGGGTAAGCTCCCTGACACTGGTTTGGGCCATGATTTTTTGTATCTGACACCAAAAGCAAAGCAACAAAAACAAAAATAAAAGAGGGACTACAGCAAATTAAAATGCCCTGCATAGTGAAGGAAACCATCAACAAAACAAAAAGGTAACCTACTGAATGGGAAAAAATATTTGCACATCATATATCTGATAAGGGGTTAATATCCAAAATATATAAAGAACTACAACTCAACAGCCAAAAAAAACAATCTGATTAAAAATGGGTAGAGTCTGAACAGACATTTTCCAAAGAAGACATGCAGATGGCCAATAGGTACATGAAAAGTTGTTCAACACCACTAATCATCAGGGAAATGCAAATCAAAACCACAATGACGTATCACTTCACACCTCTTAGAATGGCTACTATCCAAAAGACAAGAAATAAAAAGTGTTGGGAAGGATGAAGAGAAAAGGAAACCTTTCCTTGTGCACTGCTGATGGAAAAGTAAATTGGTGGTGCCGCCACTATGGAAAACAGTATGGAGGTTCCTCAAAAAGTTAAAAATAGAACTACCATATGATCCAGCAATTTCTCTTCTGGATATTTATCTGAAGGAAACTTGAAAGATATATATACATACCCCCATGTTCATGCAGCATTATTTACAATAGCCAAGACATGGAAATAACCTAATTGTCCATCAATAGATGAATGAATGGATAAAGAAAACGTGGGACACACACAAATATATATAATAGAATATAATATTATTTGGCTATAAAAAGGAAGGAAATCTTGCCACTTGTGAAACATGGATGGACCTGGAGGGCATTATGGGAAGTGAAATAAGTTAGGAAAAGACAAATGCCATATGATCTCACTGATATGTGAAATCTTAAAAACAAAAACAAAAACCCCAAATTACGATACAGAGAACAAATGGGTGGCTTCTAGAGAGGCAGGGAGTGAGAGGTAGACAAAATAGGTAGAGGTGTTCAAAAGGTACACACTTCTAGTTATAAAATAAATAAATCATGGGGATGTAATGTACAGCATGATGACTATGGTTAATAATACTGTATTGTCTACTTGGAAGTTGCTTAGAGTGTATATCTTAAAATTTAGATTTATTGTATCATTCTAGATTTAATCTAGATTTACAGTGGTGGTCATTTCACAGTATATACAAATATTGAATCATTACATTCACCTGAAATTAACATATGTTATATGTTAGTTATATCTCCAAAACAAAACAAAACCACACATCCAGAGAGAAAAAGTTTAAAATAAGGTACACTGAATTATCAAGAGTGATTATTTCTGTATGGCTAATTACTATGTTTGTTCTTTACAGATTCCTTACAATTTTGAGTATCTCGCGACAAACATGCATTAATTCCAACATCAGAAATATATAAGAAGCTATTTCCACTTAACAGATTCAATAGTTGGGAGGCAAGTTTTCTTTCTGTTAAGAACACTGTGAGCAAAAAGACCTTCAAAATGAATGGGACCATCAAGGATATCTGTGACTGAAATTACTCCTGTAAACTTATGAACATCCTTTTGCTGTATCTCAGCAATGCAAGAGAGCACATTCACTACTCAAAAACCTGAGTTAACAAAATTCAGGGAGGTAGCATTTTCAGATTGTTAAAAAGAAAACCACAGGCCCAAATAGGCGTCAGTTAGGTTAAGGCCTATGGTCAGTAAACTAAGACTTAGTACCTAACCAAACTGCAGTTTCAACCCCCAGCAATGTAAACTTTTAACCAGTCGACATGGAACTTCCTGGCCAAGACTAGAAAATTTACTGATATACCGCTTCTTCACCCCTTAGGAGAGCAACCTTACATAAACAATATATTCCTTGCATGAACTGCTTAACAAATTAATTATTAGTTAAGAATTATTAAAGGAATTAATAAATTCCTTTCTTTTTTAGTTCACTCTCTTTACCTTTAAAAACTTTTGTTGTTGTTGTTGTTGTTGTTGTTGTTTTGTTTAGCTCAGCAGACCTCCCCTTTACTTGCTAGATGGAATGCTGCCTGATTCATGAATTGTTCAACAAAGCCAATTAAATCTTCAGGTTTACTTGTTTGAATTTTGTTTTCTTAACACATCTGGTGGCAGCAGTAGAGTCCAAAGAGAACTACTGGCATTTGGGGAAAATGAGGAACACAGGTGTGGCAGCCCTTGAACCCTTCTAAATTCACTGTCTTGCCGTTTCCAAAGCCTGCTGGTAAGTCCGCTCTTAGTGTGAGCTCTGCTCTTTTTGCGTTTGAGCTACCGATCTAATAGGCTTTTAGTCCAGGTTGAACAGGTCAGTCTAGACTGACAGGAGGCTCTAACAGCACTATTTCTTAGCCCTTGGTTCAGTCTGCAATTCCATGTTGGAATCCCTTCCCCAGTTCCAGTCCACAGTCCCCATTTACTACCTTTCTCCATTTCTAATATGCAGTCTCCATTAATGGAGTCTGCTGGTTTAGTCCATACTGGAAATTCCTGGTGGTACACACAACTCTCTCTTGGTCAGCCCACAATGACATCTCTTGGTTACTGTTGGTAATGATGCAATGTTGGTTACATGCACACTTGTTTGTCTTGTTTATGGAAATAAAGGCTTAGTTAATGGGATCTTTAAATTCCAAAGAGTTAAGCATTTCACCTTCTGGCACACTTGCTTGTAAGATTTTATTTATTTATTTGACAGAGAGAGAGAGAGAGAGAACACAAGCAGGGAGAGCAACAGGCAGAGGGAGAAGGAGAAGCAGGCTCCCTGCTGAGTGGAGAGACTGATGTGGGGCTCAATCCCAGGATCTGGGGATCATGACCTGAACCGAAGGCAGACGCTTAACCGACTGAGCCACCCAGGCGCCCCAGACACTTATTTTATATCTAAGATCTATGGTCCTGGAAGCTATAAAAATCCCACCTGCTTGTTTTGTGTCCTAAAGAATTTGGCTTGGTAACCATCAAGTTGGGGGCCCCAGGCTAAGGCTGGACAGAAATGTGAGTTGTACCCCATTTGCAACTAGACGTGGCTAGGCAGAAATGTGGGTTAATTCCATTTGTGGTTAGGGTCCTATCGAACTGCTGTCAGCCCTCATGGGAAATACAATGTAGAAATACCATGGTCATGACAGGGAACAATCCAATTGGGTAAGATCATTTAAGTGCACTTGAAAGCAAGGCTTCCCAAATTAAACAGAATTGGCAAGCAGAAGCCTCCAAAAGGTTTAAAAATTCCAAAATAGTGTCATTAAAAGATTAGGCTGAAGAAGGCTGGAGAAAAATTAAATATGTAAGAGGTATCTACAACAAAAGACTATTAAGACATAACTCCTACTGCTCCTCTCTATCCTCCTTTGAGTACTCATTCTACTAATCTTCTGAATTGTTTATCCACTCTGAAGACTACATAACCATAAACAAAAGTCTGCCAAGTTAATGGCCTCACAGGCATCCCCATACCACCTTCAAAGGAGGGCCCCTCCCCAAGTTGCCAAAACTGAGGGATTTTCTGGTAAACTTCCACATTTTCCTTTAAACAGCCAAGGGGAAACTCTGGTAGATATCAGAGCCTGCAGAGTGGATCCTAGAAAAACTGGCAGAAGCCAGTAAAGAAAATTCTTACCATAATCAGTTCTTCTGAATCACTATCTGTAATGCCAAGTTCAAAGGAAAATAAAATTTCACATTGTCTCTTCCTTTCCAAATCCAAATCCACTATATTGATCCTCTGTCTCCCAGAGATAGCTGCTGCCTTCTTGCTTATCTAGTTGTGTGTGACTGGGTTTGGCTTTCTGCCTGTCTGGGATGCGCAGGTTGTTGGTTCTTACCATTGGCTATCTTTGGGAGTAACTCTGATTTTGGGAAGGTAATATCCTTTACATGCTCTTTGGGGACCCATCTTAGACGCAAGGCAGGTTATTCATACTGCCAGAAATATTTAAAATTAGATCTACCCATAAAGAAAGAAGCAAACTGAGGATAATATAGTTGGATAGGTGGATCAACCTATAATGTTGATTTAAGTTACAACCCAATTCTCTCAATTGAGAGCAACTATCCTTACAAATCCTTTGCACAGCAAAAGTCAACTTTATTTTTTTTTTAAGATTTTATTTATTTATTTGAGAGAGAGACAGAGAGCAAGTGAGAGAGAGCACGAGCAGGGGAGAGGGGTAAAGGGGGAGGGAGAAGCAGACTCCCTGCTGAGCAGGGAGTCCGATGCAGGGCTTGATCCCAGGACCCTGGGATCATGATCTGAGCCGAAGGCAGACGCTTAACTGACTAAGCCACCCAGGCGCCCCAAAAGTCAGCTTTAAAGGCAATTCAAAATTCACCTAATCCTTTACCGATTCCAAAACTTCCCTTGTTTATCTCAAAAGGCTTGTAAATTATTGGCCTTAGGAAACGAAAGTCCTTCTTGGAAGCACTTAATATTCTTTCTCTGTCCCTAGAAGTTACATCTCTTATCATACCTTTGAAATGTAAACCTAAGATTAAAAGAAAGAAAAAGGGAAAGAGGCCTTTTAAAAATACAAACTGCTGGTGGCGCCTGGGTGGCTAAGTCGTTAAGCATCTGCCTTCGGCTCAGGTCATGATCCCAGGGTCCTGGGATCCAGCCCCGCATCGGGCTCCCTGCTCCGCGGGAAGCCTGCTTCTCCCTCTCCCACTCCCCCTGCTTGTGTTCCCTCTCTCGCTGTGTCTCTCTGTGTCAAATAAATAAACAAAATCTTTAAAAAAAAAAAAAAAAACTGCTAAAAGGACTCTTGTACAACCTCTTTAAGATTAATTCCAGGGACAAAAACAAATCTTAAAAATCTTCTCCACAAATATTAGTAACTATATGGTCTTTGCATGTGTGTGTCTGTGTCTATGCCCATATACAGTTGTAAATGTATATGGATGTATATGAGCTATTCTACCTCCAGATGGTATCACTAAAATTAATTTGTAAAAGCCCTATTCAAGTGAAGCACCTGAAAGTATAGGCCATTCTGTAACACTCAGAAAGATAGAAACTAACCCAAAAGCTTTTCAAGTTTATGTTATCTGAGGAAATATTCTATTTGAAAGCTAATTTAAGGTTGATGTTTAATTAAAGCAGGCATGTCTTTAAAGTTAGCATTAAATATAAAACTTTTATTCTACCTGAGTTTACTAGCCAAGTAAGTTCATATTATCTCTTACAAAATCTGTCAACAAAAAAGTAACAGCTTGGGGAAGACTTCCAGGAAAGATGGTGGAGTAGGAGGATCCTAATCTCATCTCATCCCACAGATACAACTAGGTCATACATCAGTGCAAATAACCCTGAAAACGACCTGACGATTGGCAGAACAAACTCCACAACTAAATGTAGAGAAGAGGCCACACTGAAGAGGGCAGGAAAGGCAGAGATGCAGTGGAAGCTAAACCCTGCAGGACAGATGCTGGAAGGAGGGAGCTGCAGATGCACAGAAAGGCAAGAAACAGACTATCACACCAGGGAGCCTGAACAGGGAAGATGAATCCCCACAACGTTTGGCTTTGAAAGTCAGGGGGCCAAATTTCATGAGTTCTTACAACCAGTAGTACTTAAAGCCTGGAACTTTAAAAATCAGCAAGCTCAGCTCTGGGAAAGGCCAGAGGGTGATACGAAGCTGAGTCCCTGTCCTTAAATTAGAGTCAGTACAACAGACAGCCCACTGAAGTACGGCTTAGAAGCAGCAGTTTCAGAAAGGCCTGGGCAATACACGAGGGAGAGTAAGTTATTAATCTCAGAGTTCATGGAGGGACTTTTCCAGGAACAAAGAGCTGGCAGATAACAGCATCCCTCCCCTGGGCCCAGCACTGTGGGAACCCGGGCAGTGCAGGCATTCGCTACCTAATTTGCTTACGCCATGCCCTGCTTTCCCCCTCCCCCCACCCGCCGGCCAGGCCTGTCTCAGTCCCTGCTCTGTGGGGCCCCTCCCCAAGAAGACTGGTGCAAACCTTGCCAATACCGCATCTTTTGACCTCTTGTGGAGGATGTGCGCACCCTGGTAAAATGGCACCCCTGACCTGAGTGACTCCTCAGAGCGGTCCAGCTGCCCTGGTCTATACCATGGCTGCAAGTCCCTGTGGAAGACGACCAGCACCGCTTTGTTAAAAGTGCTTATGCTGCACCCACTACTTTCAAGAGAAAGCGACACAGCTGACTTTCATCACACACAAAACCAACACAGAGGGATAGGCAAAATGAGCCCACAAAGGAATATGTCCCAAATGAAAGAACCAAAAAACAGTATAGCAATAAACCTAAGCAAAATGGAGATAAGTAATATGCCTGATAGTAAATTTAAAGTAAGGATCATAAAGATTCACTGCACTTGAGAAGCATGCAGGACCTCAACGAGACTCTTAATACAGAGATAAAAAAGAACCAATCAGAGATGAAAAACACAATAACTGAAATTGAAAATACACGTGATGGAATAAATAGTAGGCTAGAGAAAGCAGAGGAACGAATTAATGACCTGGAAGACAGAGTAATGGAAAAGAAATCAAGCTAAGCAAGTGAGAGAAAAAATTATGCAAAATGAGAACAGACAAGGGATCTCAGCAACTCCACCAAGCGTAATAACATTCACATTATAGGAATCGCAGAAGAAGAGAACACGGGGCAGAAAATTTATTTGAAGAAACAGTATCTGAAAACTTCCCTAATCTCGGGAAGGAAACAGATATCCAGATCCAGGAGGCACAGAGATCCCCCAACAAAATCACCACAAGGAGATTCACACCAAGACACATAGTAATTAAAATGGCAAAAAGTAGTGATAAAGTTTAAAAGCAGCAAGAGAAAAGATGACAATTACATACAAGGGTAATTGTACATACATACATAAGGCTATCAGTGGATTTTTCAGCAGAAACATTGCAGTGTGGGGCGCCTGGGTGGCTCAGTTGGTTAAGCGACTACCTTCGGCTCAGGTCATGGTCCCGGAGTCCTGGGATCAAGTCCCACTTCGGGCTCCCGGCTCAGCAGGGAGCCTGCTTCTCCCTCTGACCCTCTCCCGTCTCATGCTGTTTCTCTCTCTCTCTCTCAAATAAATAAATAAATAAAATCTTTAAAAAAAAAAAAAAGAAACATTTGCAGTGTGGCATGATAATATTCAAAATGCAGAAAGGGAAAAAATCTGCACCCAAGAATACTCTACCTAGCAAGGCTATCATTCAGAATAGAAGGAGAGATAGAGTTTCTCAGACAAACAAAAACGAAAGCAGTTCATGACCACTACACCAGCCCTTTAAGAAATATTAAAGGGAATCTTTGAGTGGAAAGGAAAGACCATAAGTAAGAGTATGAAAAGCATGAAACACAAAAGCGTATGCCTCTAGAATTTATGTGATATGTTCATAAATTTGCAAATCTAGATTGCTGGTATACCAGACAGTTCACATTTGCTTACTACTTAATTTTCACTAGAAATTAAGGTTTCTAAGAGTTAAGAATGCTAATAAATATAATTAAGACTACTGAAAAGAATAAGGGAAACAACTCTGTATGCAAAGAAAGATGTGTGTTTTTGCTAAGAAAAAGCATGAGGAATGGAAATACATTTTTGTTAAGGAAAAGAAAGTAATTTTGTCCTAAAGTGAGGCTGGTTATTTAAAGAGGGAAAACATAAGGCAATATCTAAATGTAAAAAAGAAAGTAGCAGAAGATTTGTCAGAAAAGAATCTTTGGAAAGAAATTTTAATATGTGATCAAGCTGGCTTTCATCAAAGATAGCAGCAGCACAATCATAAAGATTATGACACATATGGATAAAGTCAATTCTGCTTTTGCAAAAATGGCCCCTCATTGCCATACTTTTGCCATCCTGATGTACTTGTAACAGCAACAGTTTCCTCCGAAATCAAAGAAATCAAGATGGGTAAACAATGGCTGTAAATTAAAGGAACAGTTAGTGGTATGGGAAACCCAAAACAGCTGCTTGGTTTTTCCCCACTCCTTGACAAACCCTGTATTTTGTCTTTTGCTTTCCTTTACCTACCATAGTGCATTTAGGATAACTCATTATAAGTACAACATTGGTGGGGAGACATCTGCAAAATTGTAAAAATAATCTGCCAATGCCTTATCTGTCAGGTCCATAATCCTGGAAAAACTATTCTTGTCCCCAGGGGCCTGAGATCCCCTCCCTCTGGACCCTCTGAACACCTGCAATTATTCATTCAGCTGCCACTCAGTATGGATTGTTATTGTACATATGTTTTCTCTTAAAGCCTTCACATGTCACAAGGCTTCAAAGTAGCAAAGAAAAGTATTATTAACAAGTGTGTTTCCCACTTGGGGTATACATTCCACGATCTGCAGTGATCAAGGCACCCACTTCATTGAACAAATCCTATGAGCCTTACAAACTTCTTGAAATTCCAGCATTATATAACCTTCTGCTGATGCTTTATTGTCTCATGCTAGTATGACCTGCTACTCTAAGTCTCTAATGTCTTATGCTCAAGTTTATCATCAACAGGTAAAGAAGCTTCCTGGATCCCAGTTCAAAGGGTGTGGTTGGTCAGTACAGAGCCTGGTAACTGGGTATTCTGCAACAATCATCAGAAAAAGCCCTTGAGCCAGTTGTAAAGAGGGCCTTACTTACCAAGTGCTCCTGACCACTGACTGACACTGCTGCAAAACTAGAAGGTATTGAGCCTTGGGTACATATCACACAACCAAAGAAGGTTCCACATGACACCTGATCTCATACAGATGCTGGAGATTTATAAATCAAATTAACAAGGAAGAGAAGTAGCTGACATCAAGGTAGACTGCTTTCACCCAAGATTATGGATCAAAACTTCGTACTTCAACTACACATGAAACCCTTTCTCCTTCTATTCCTTTTAGATATTTTCTTGCAAGATTGCTTACAAATGCAATCTTAGTAAAACTGATTCATATACAATACTAATAACTTGGGAGTATTCTTTTTCTTATGTAAATATATTATATAATATTAATGTCAGTCATTTTCCTTTTTTAAGACTACATAGTTTCTCTTACCTGTATGGTATTACATCACATTTATGTAATGTGATTAACTTAGTTTTTAAGCTTTCACATATGTTTCATGTAACCCCATGAAATTAAAGATATTCTGTAAACAAAACCCCCCAAAATAAAAAATGTTAGGCATTATATAGAATGATTTTGAATAGACTTTCAAGAGATTTGTGGTCCCTGTGAGAACTAAAATGGAGTCAATTTGCCTTAGGTTAAGAAGTTTGCTGGTTTTTTTGTTTGTTTTCAATTTATTTTTGAGAGAGAGCATGAACAGGAACTGGGGGGAGAGGCAGAGGGAAAGGGAGAAGCAGACTCCCCGCTGAGCAGGGAGCCCCACGCTCCTTGGGATCATGACCTGAGCCAAAGGCATCATTCCCTTAACCAACTGAGCCACCCAGGCATCCCTAGGTTAAGAAGTTCTACTCTAGCATGTTAGCAAATCTGATTTTCAAAGATTCCTTTTAAATACTCATCAAAATAAATTTTATATCTTCATTGTTCTTGATTTATAGAAAATTTATGGTGAATACTTAGAATCTTCACATAACAACAGTTTTGTTTCTTGAATCTTCACATAACAACAGTTTTGTTTCTTGAGCATTTGTTAAGTGCATGGCTGTTATTAAGTGCTCTAGGGCTGTGCCCAGATTAATGTATACAATCCTTATAAAAACTGTAAGGCATTAATATGATCATTATCTACACTTTACAACAAAAGATTATAAAACGTAAAGATTAATAACTACTGACCTCCTTGAAATGTGGCTAGACTGAACAAGGAACTGAATTTTCAATTTTATTTTAATTTTTAATTCAAATACAAAAGCAATATAAAATGTTTTTCAGTTAAACACAATTTTATTCTTTTCACCATAACCACTGAAAATTTAGCAAACTGAGAAGTGCTATAACAGTAAAATATGTAGCGGGTCTTGAAAACTTAGTATGAAATAGGGGAATTTAAAATATTTCAACTTGGGGCGCCTGGTGGCTCAGTTGGTTAAGCGGCTGCCTTCGGCTCAGGCCATGATCCTGGGGTCCTGGGATCGAGCCCCACGTCCAGCTCCCTGCTCAGCGGAGAGCCTGCTTCTCCCTCTCCTTCTGCCTGCCACTCTGCCTACTTGTGCTCTGTTGAATAAATAAATAAAATCTTTAAAAATAAATAAATAAATAAAAATTTCAACCTATTTATATTATTACATGTTGAAATATCTTAGATACATTGGTTAAAATAAAAAAATTAAATTAAAATAAAATTGTATTATCCAGCTTAATTTTGACTGTTTCTTTTAACTTTTTAAAATGTGTGCAAAAGAAATTTTTAAATTATGCAAGTGGCTAACTCTGGAAAACAGTATGGAGGTTCCTCAAAAAGTTGAAAATAGAGCTACCCTACAACCCAGCAATTGCACTACTGGGTATTTACCCCAAAGATACAAATGTAGTGATCTGAAGGGGCATATGCACCCCAATGTTTATAGCAGCAATGTCCACAATACCCAAACTATGGGAAGAGCCTAGATGTCCATCAACAGATGAATGGATAAAGAAGATGTGGTATATTTATACAATGGAATATTATGCAGCCATCAAAAAAAAAATCTTGCCATTTGCAACGACGTGGATGGAACTAGAGGGTATTATGCTAAGCAAAATAAGTCTATCAGAGAAAGATAAGTATCATGTGATCTCACTGATATGAGGACTTTGAGAAACAAGACAGAGGATCATAGGGGAAGGGAGGAAAAAATGAAACAAGACAAAACCAGAGAGGGAGACAAACCATAAGAGACTATTAATTTCAGGAAACAAACTAAGGGTTGCTGGAGTGGAGGGGGGTGGGAAGGATGGGGTGGTTGGGTGATACACTATGGTGAGCACTGTGAATTGTCTAAGACTGATGAATCACAGACCTGTACCCCTGAAACAAATAATACATTGTATGTTAATAAAAAAAATTAAAAAAAAATAAAGGCCTCATTTTAAGGATAAAATAAATAAAAAATAAAAAAATAAATTACACAAGTGGCTTACATTGTATTTCCATCAGAAGGTGCTGCTTTAGACTCAATTACCATTATGTCATGCTGCCTCTCACAGTCTGTACCACTATATGGTCTCAAAGAGAGTCATACTGCCAAATCTCAAGACTTAGTCACCATTCAAATCTCCTCATGGACTCTTCAGGAAAAACTCCCTGCCCTTGTTCACAAAGACCTCTCTTCACAAAACTCCAACCATATTCCTACTCCTAAAATGTCTTACTGACTGAAATCAATCAAACCGTTTCCTACCTTGCTTTGTTTGAAAATCAAGTCTCTGAATAAAATCAAAGGTATCTGGTGTTTTATTCTACCTAACCACTAGTCTCTTCCTTGACAAAACACATTCTAAAATAAGTCCCTAGTTTATCCTTGAAGAGTTCAACTAGTTCTATTTCTGTACCATCCTTTGGAAAGAAAAGAGCACATGGGGAAACTGAATAATTACCAATAGCAATGTGAATATTAACTGGGAAGAAAAAGGGTATTTGGAAAGGCATTGGAAGAGATGGGGACCCATCCCTATGGTCCTGTTATTAATTGGGAAGGGGCAACCTGAGGACCAGGTAAATGGACAGCTCACAATTAGGTCTTACAATTTAGAACGACAGCAAATATTTAATGTTCTGTAAAGCAAATATACATGACAGAACAAAAAGTAAACATGAACTGACCTTGAATGGGCTTTTAAGTGGCAACTCTCTCCTCCACCTCAGGGGGCTTCTCTTGCAGAACTATAGGACCAAGAAGAAACTCTTGAGACTCTGGACAGGCTAAATAAGAACACACTGTCCACCATCAGACATAACCCATTACCCATCACAAATACATCCAGATGGAAGTAAGAGTAACTAGGATACTGCTGACTTTTACCAGTATCAGAGAAAAAGGTCAGTATCACCTATAACCAGCGCTGGAATCTAAGTAAGTTCACAGCAGTTTCTAGGGGGCACACGTGTGGTTCTGAAACATGTAAATGCCCTCCAGAGTGTATCCAAAAGAGGTTCGCCAAAGAAGAAATCCTTTACCCTGTGACCCTCCCCTCATGTATTCCCAGAAGTCAGTCCTGAAGTCAAGTGCAAGCCTAAATTCTCATCCCATGACTGAGGTGTACTTTCCTGCTTGGAACTTCCATTCTAGGCCTGACATCAATGACTTCCCCTCTGATGTCTATTTCTCTATAGCTAGATCAAACTGGCCCTAGGGTGTAAGAAAAGAGGAGAATTCAGGGAAATGCGTTCCAAGGAACCATGGAACTTAGAGTGGACCCTGGGTGGGCAACACTCACTTCACCAATGTTCCCTCTGTGTTAAGCACCAGGCTGGGTACTGGGGAAAAGATGATATATATACTTATATGTAAAATGTAATATATATATATTATATATATATTTTACACGCTCTTATAAGCTCATTGAAAACAAAAAAACAAAAAAACTTCAAACTCCTACAGGTTTACTGGGGAAAACAAAAACCCACACCCACTTAGTTCAAACTTAACAGTCAGTACAACCGAGCTGTCAGAGGATTACTCGGTCACACTATCAGATACCCACATCACCGTAGACAATGTACTGATAGTCCCACTAGCCCAACAGTATACCAGTCTGGGCACTCCAGGGCCCGTCACACACTCTCACTCACACGCATGCACGCGCGTGCATTAACACCCCACAATAAACTCGTCACAAAGCACCCGAAACCAACGTCGTCCGGGGTTCACGCAAACACTGGGACGAGACCCTTGGCTCCACCTGCCCCACCCCGCGCCCCCGGAGCTTAGGGCCTCCACACCGCGAGCCCCTCCCGCAACCCGACCTGGGTCACCTCAACTCACCAGGTATGCCCCAATAAGCACGACGATACCGGAAGGGGAACCAAAAGTCGAAGTTCATTCGTCGCCCTGGGGCCTGTGGGAAACGTAGTCCAACACTGAAAATGTCCAGGTTTTCGAGCGCAGCGGGGAGGGCAGCGGCCGCAAAGTCCGCGCCACGCCCCGGAGACTCCTGGGAGTTCCAGGGTGCGCGGGTCGCTCCTCCTCTGCGGAGGAGGGTTGCCGCTGGCGGTTCTTCGGCTGCCGAAGAGCCAGGTGATGATTTTTTGGGAGCGAGGGTTCCTGAGTTGAACTAGAGCCCCAGCCAAGGAAGAAATTGGAAACCTGGGCGGGGTAAGAAGGAAAAAGGAAGCGGAAGCCTACCGGAGGCGGGGCGAGGAGGAAGACCGAGGCAGACGGAAGAAGCCTGCGTCGGGGAGGACCGGCTGAGAACCGGAATCCCCAAACCCGGAGCGTTGAGGAGAAAAGAGGCAATCAGGAACCTGGTCGAGGAGGACCAAGGAGGGAATCAGAAATCCGTGCTGAGGGCGGTCGGGCCAAGAAGGGCTGAAGCGGGTACCGCAGGTTGGGCGGAAATGGCTGAGGCGAGAACTGGGAGCCGGTGCCTGTCGAGGTTTCTCTTCACTCAGGCCTGTATGTGCGGGACCCCAGGTCCGTGGTCGTGAACCAGAGGGTGACGAGTTTTGTTGTCAGTTTTGCCCCTTGAGAAAGCCGCAGCACCTAGAACGGCATCTGGCACTGAGCAGACGCTCAGTATGTGTATGCCTGCCCTGGTGCGGGTTTTATACTATCACTGCCAGGAAGTTCTCTGGTGTCCTTTTCCAGTCAGTCTCACGACAGACAGCCATAGTTCTGAGATACGTCGCCGTAATTTAGTTTTGTCAGTTCTGCAATTACATATGTCTCCTTTTGCACATCCTAGTTTTGTAAGCTTTATTAATGTTGTGTAGTTCATTCTTTTTATTTATGGACAGCATTCAATTGTGTGAATATGCCACAATTTGTTTATTCGTTTTTCTCTTGGTGAACATTTGTTGTATTTCCAGGTTTTATATGTTACGAATAAAGCTGACATGTTTCCATTTCTCCTGGGGAAATACCTAAAAGAAAAAAATGCTGGGTAATAGGTCAGTTTATATTTAACTTTCTAAGAAGTTGATAAACCTTGCAGAATGATTAGTTAGTGACTTGTGTTTGAGACTCAATGTGACTATTCAGTAAGTGGTTTCTAAGATTGATTTGGTATTCTTGTATGGAATTACGAGATGGGCTTAGTGGAGTTATGAATGTCATGTAAGGCCCATGGGATTGTGGTTTTGTAAAATGGATGAGATGTAGGAAACTGTGTCTGTACAAACTTATTTATCATGATTTTGTGTATTCCACGATGACTGTGAAATTAGATCACTATGTAAGTGGTATTAATGAATAATTGGGAAGCGCTGTGTCTAGTTAGGTATGTGTCATTTTGATTCTGCTTCCAGAATTATGACTGTTTCTAATCAAGTAAAATAGCAGTATAGAGATATCGAGAGGAAATGAGGATATCAAAGAAATATCTGCAGTCCCATACTCACTGTAGCATTCTTCACAACAGCCAAGACATGGAAGTAATCTAAGTGTCCACTGATGGATGAATGAATGAAGAAAATGTGAATATATATATGCAATGGAATATTATTCAGCCTTTAAAATGAAGTACATCATACCTTTTGTGACAACATGGATGGACCTTGAGGGCATATGCTAAGTGAAAGTCAGAGAAAGACAAATATTGTATGATCTCCCTTACATGTGAAATCTAAAAAACCAAATTAATTGAAATAGAGAGTAGAATGGTAATTGCCAAGGGGTTAGGAGGGTGGAAGAAATGTAGAGATATCAGTCAAAGAATACAAAAGATGAGTAATTTCTAGAGAACCTAATGTACAGTATGGTGACTATAACAATACTGTGTATTATGTACTTGAAAGTTGTTAAGAGATTAGATCTTAAGCATTATCACCACAAAAACAAGAAAGGTAATTATATGAGAGGATGGAGGTGTTAACTAACCTTATGGTGGTAATCATTTCATAATATATACATGTTTAAAATCATCACATTGTAGGGATGCCTGGGTGGCTCAGTCGGTTAAGCGTCTGCCTTCGGCTCTGGTCATGATCCCGGAGTCCCGGGATCAAGTCCCGCATCGGGCTTCTTGTTCGGTGGGGAGCCTGCTTCTCCCTCTGCCTGCTGCTTCCCCTGCTTGTTCTCTCTGACAAATAAATGAAATCTTAAAAAAAAAATCTGTTTGTGACAAACTCTACATTTAAAAAAATAATAAAATCATCACATTGTAAACATTAAACTTAACACATATTTTTTTTAAAAAGAATTGGGAAGAGGTAAAATTACAGATGATAGGATCACATACTAGGAACACCATATTAAATAATCCTAATGTCTTGAACTGAGCAGGAAAATTTTTTAAAAAAGAAAAGAAATGACCAGGATTCAGTAGGTAGCACAAAAGAAAAATACTTTTTATCTCTATGTACTTCTTTTAACAGATTTGACAGGTTTCCCCCCCCTTTTCCTAGATGAAATCATGGTGATTTAATAACTTTTTCAGACACTCTAAATACCCTGAAATACTTCTAATCACAGTCTTATTCTCTGATGAAAATATTTACTGTAAAAATTAATATTTGAAACTTCATTTAAAGGAAAAATTTATTCCATGTGACTGGAGCCTGCAGTGCAGAAAAGTACATAATCAGTTTCTTCTCTATTACTTGAACCTGTATTACTGAATAGTTAATATTTAATACAATGATAATTAATACTTAATAGTAAATGTTTACTACTTAACTAGGCAGATTTAACCAAGTTATTATGGAAACTCTATGGTAAGTACGGTTTAACATTGCTTCTTTTACCTCTCTTTTCTCTCCCCTGTTCACTTTTCTAACAAAGAATCCAAAAGAGTAAAAGGTCCTCTCTTGAAAATCTTAAAGCAATGCCTCAGGTAAGATGATGTTTCTTCTCTCTTTTCTGAAATATTCTTTTTCCCTCTAGCATATATGAGCATTTTCCCATCTTGAAACTTCCTGGAGATATGATTCCCCTTCACAAAACTGGTCATTTCCTTTTATTCTCACCAGATAAACCTGTGCCTTTTCCAAGTTCTTCTAATTTTAAATAATGTTCACTTATTAATTGGGTATTTCACTTAGCATCTCCTTTCTCATGCCCACAAACGTAAATATATTTTCTTGAATTAAATAACTCTATATTCCTTGAATGAACCTGTCCTGTCTAGACAGTGATTTGATGTCTTAAGTAGTGAGTGTTTAGGAGAACCCATAAAAGGGAAAGACTTCATCATGTCCACAGACCTTGGTTACCTAGGTAAAATCAGGTTACATACAATATTAGTATATGGCAAGAAGGGAGATCCCATGTGGCACTGTGTCCTTCCTTTTCCAACTCACCCTTCTGGATCATGTTTCTGCATTGGGTCATATTCCAGGAATGCCTTGCCTTGTTTATGTCCCTCCACTCAGTAACAGACATCAAAGACATGAAAGTAATCTATGGTTGAAAGAGCAGATGGGGGCACTTGGGTGACTCATTTGGTTAAGTGACTGCCTTCAGCTCAGGTCATGATCCTGGAGTCCCAGGATTGAGTCCTGCATCGGGCTCCCTGCTTAGCAGGGAGTCTGCTTCTCCCTCTGACCGCCCCCCCCATGCTCTCTCTGTCAAATAAATAAAATCTATAAATAATAAATAATAAATAAATAAGCAAGCAAGCAAGCAAGCAGATGGGAAAGCCTTTCTATACACAAAGCACTGAAGAGAAAGAACAAGAGGAGCAAGTCCATGGTGACAAGTGCCTAGGAATAGAGTAGGCCTTGAATCTCAGTAAAGGAAGAAAGGGTGTCCTAAGTCTTCCTTTGGACATAAATTTAATACTATCCATTTTTTTCTTTCATACACTCACTGGAGAATTTCTAAAGGATGTACGTTAGGAAGAAGTAAATTAAATCTGGAAAGACAGAATGAGATAAAATTGGTAAATACATTGGGAAGTCTAAGCATATACTAAGTAATAATTTTAAATTTTTTATTAAATTTTAAATTTGTTTCAAATTTTGTTTCAAAATTTTTGAATTTGTTTCAAATTCAAATATTGTTTCAAATTAATTGTTTCAAAATGTAATTTTTAAATTAATGTTTCAAAACAGATTAAAATCACAAGATAACAACAGAAAGAATGTACTTAAAGCATTCTCTCTTTTTTTGAGATTTTATTTATTTGCGAGAGAGAGAGAGCACAGGGAAGAGGGGCAGGGGAGAGGGAGAAAGAGTCCCAAGCAGAGGCCACACTGAGCACAGAACCCAATGCAGGCCCATTCCCAGGACCCCAAGATCATGACCTGAGCCCAAACCAAGAGTTGGACGCTTAACCAACTGCGCCACCCAGGCACCCCAGTACTTAAAACATTCTAAGGTGTTTCGTGAGATGCCAGCTAATTATGAATCAAAGATACAAACAAAATTTAAGGGTATGGGGCGCCTGGGTGGCTCAGTCGTTAAGCGTCTGCCTTTGGCTCAGGTCATGATCCCGGGGTCCTGGGATCGAGCCCCGCATTGGGCTCCCTGCTCCGTGGGAAGCCTGCTTGTGTCCCCTCTCTTGCTGTCTCTCTGTCAAATAAATAAAATCTTTAAAAAAAAATTTAAGGGTAACCTCTAAAAGCGATAGACTGTTTTTTAATCCAGTTGAGGGAAAAGAAGAATAAAGAAAACTTGATAGATCCAGTAAAATTCAAAGTAACAGAAGAAGCAAGTATAAGCTTGAATAAAAAGAAACTAGGGAGATGGGATATGGAGCTAAAAGGAGGCTTGGGCAACAGCTCTTGGAAGATGAAGACTCGGAAGGATAACAGGTCAGTTGTTGAGGCTAAAGTGCAGTGTCATTGCTTTTCTCAGTCTGTGTATTTAGGATAATGAACCCAAATGCTCACTGCAGAAAAGAAAAGGAAAGAGAATTGGTTGAAGATTCAGGCCTATTACTTCCTACTCTCTGCCCTCCCATTACTCCCATTTTAGAGGTTTATGGGGCCTAAAGGATGAGTGTGAAGTTTTTGTATAATTTGATGTAGAAATGGGCTGCCTCCTGACCAGCAGATATTCCCAGATCCAAGCTCATGTGGAGAGAGTCAGTTACAGGTTAATGTTCCTGAGTTCTGGGGTCAAACAGATCTAGATTCCAGTCCCCACCTGAACCATTTTTAGTTGTATATATCCTTTAATATCACTGAGACTCATTCTCTTCAGATAAAAAATGAAGATGTGCTGCTGCTCTGCCTATTCTCTGTAAATGAAGGGTATTTATAAAAAATATAAAGTGCCTGCAGTGTAGTCATTCAGTAAATTAGTGTTTTTCTACCTGTATGTCCCAAAACTAAAAAAATACCTGGAAAATTATATAACATAAGGCACTATGCACACCAAAAGAGTTACTATGAATTCTTGTTGATTAACTACTTTAAATCACATTGATATGCCCTCTTTCCTTTATTCTTCAGCAATGGCAACAGGGGAGGTTGGGTTTTGGTGGGATAGGAGGTATTGACAGCCTGGATCCTGACTGGATCCATTGGTTAATGATACACACAGCCCAGTTCCCAAATGGGTCAGTAACTGTGGATCTGTAAGCAACATCTTACATTTACCCTTTTTGTCTTGTGAGTATGAGTATATATGGTTTCTTGATTTACATGCCACGTTATTTAGGTGGCTCAGACATTCATCATGAGGCAGAAGATGTAACAGTGAGAAATCAGGCAAAGACAGGATTGTGCAAGATGGAACATGAAATCTCTGCCTGACTGTAGAACATTATATGCTCTACATTATATTGTGTCTTTAAAAAATTATCTTCTGCATTTTCCTTTTTTTTTTTTTTTAGATTTTATTTATTTATTTGACACAGAAAGACAGCTAGAGAGGGAACACAAGCAGGGGGAGCGGGAGAGGGAGAAGCAGGCTCCCCGCTGAGCAGGGAGCCCGATGCGGGGCTCGATCCCAGGACCCTGGGATCATGACCTGAGCCGAAGGCAGACACTTAACGACTGAGCCACCCAGGCGCCCCTGCTTTCCATTTTCTTATATTTTGAGCTTTTCGGTCCTGTTTCATCTTACAATGCAAACAAGTAAACATCTTAGCCTAAGGATGCAGACCCACCTAATGAACAATAGTAAAAAAAAAAAAAAGAAATAGTAAAAAAACAATAGTAAAAAAAAGTAAAAAATAGTAAAAAAGATACAATATACAAAAAAAATAGTAAAAAAAAAAATAGTAAAAAAAATCTTAGAAAAATATGAAGGAAATGTCCACCTTCTCCCTGTGGAGCTGCAGAGGATTTTAATACCATTTTTTGTTTTAAAATTTATTTCAAAGAAACCTGATATAATAAGGTGTTGAATTGAGAATAATAAATGAGTATCAGCCTCATTCTCCTTTCCCTTACCTTCTAAATCTGTAAACCTAATTAGTTATTTATTTCACTATTTGCTACCCTTGTAATAATGTTTAAACTGTCATTGGTGTTTTACTGAAAGCCATAAATAATTATAAGATTTTATGTTAAGGGAATCCTGTTTACTTTCTTTATGCATAAAGGTATAATAAAATCCCGTGATTTCCTTTAGCCAACAGGGAAATGCAAAACAAGATAACAATGAAATACTACACACCCACCAGGATAGCTATAATCAAAAATAAAGATAATGAGTACTGCTGGATAGAATATAAAATGGTGAGTTACTGTGGAAAATAATCTAGCAGTTCTTCAAATGGTTAAACATAGATCCACAATTCTACTCCCATGTATATACTCAAGAGAAATGAAAACATATGTTCACACAAAACATGCACATATGTTCATAGCAGCATTATTCACAACAGCTCCTCAGAAAGTGGAAGAATTACCATATGACCCACCAATTCCACTCCTCCATATATATCCAAGAGAATTAAAAGCATATACTCAAAACCTTGTACATGAATGTTCATGGTAGCATTATTCATAATAGCCCCAAACTAGAAACAACCCAAATGTCCATCAACTGATGAAGGGATAAACAAAATGTTGGCATATCCATACAATAAAAAGAAATGAATACTGATACGTGCTATATACAACATGAACCTTCAAAACTTTATGGTAAATAAAAGAAGCTAGTCACAAAGGACCACATGTTGCATAATTCCATCTATATGAGATGTCCAGAAAAGGCAAATATACAGACAAAGAGGATTAATGTTGGCCTAGGGCTGGAGCATATTGAGGGGTACTTAACTAATAAGGTCAGTTGATATTTTTCATACCTATGTATACAGTATATACAAATTTTATATCAAAAAGCCCTAAAATACAGTAAAATAATAGGTTGCCAAGTAGACAAGACCAAACATTTAAAACTGTTTCCCCTTCCCTTGCTCTCTTTTTCCCACCAGCTAAGGTTGACAGATTCTGGAGCTGCAATAGATCGCCTTTCTATATTCCTGGCTTGCCTATTCCTCCCTCTTTAATTTCCAGAAAGAAAGTGATACAATATACAACAGATACTCTCTTATAAAACCCAAATGAATGTTGTTCTTTTCAGCAAGTTTAAACCATGAAACCAAACATCAGTTTCCCAGAATCAAACTTTGTATCCTTTTTACTTTTTAAAGAATCTCTCTTTAATTTATTTTTTTTGGTTTGGTTTGGTTTGGTTTGGCTTTGGTCCATTTACACCCCTTAACTGGTTTGTTCAGGCCCTACTTCATCTCTTTTTGGGAACATCATTCTCCTCTGACATTTTCCTAAGCTGGTGAATGCAGAAATAACAATATATTATCTAAAATGTCTATTATGGGGCACCTGGATGGCTCAATCAGTTAAGCATCTGCCCTTGGCTCAGGATATAATCCCAGGGTTCCGGGACTGAGCCACCTCAGCCCTGAGCTGGGCTCCCTGCTCGGTGGGGAGTCTGCTTCTCCCTCTGCCCCTCCACCTCCCCGCTTGTGCTCTCTCTCTCAGA
Source organism: Phoca vitulina (assembly GCF_004348235.1). Classification (NCBI taxonomy): domain Eukaryota; kingdom Metazoa; phylum Chordata; class Mammalia; order Carnivora; family Phocidae; genus Phoca; species Phoca vitulina. Next base: position 6,712,464 of record NW_022589761.1, on the reverse strand, counting down.
TAAATAAAATCTTTAACAAATAAAATAAAATGTCTATTTGCCAACAGAAAATTTATAGACATGCAAAGAAACTGCAGAGTATGATCCATATATTAGCAAAAAGAATCTGCCTATGAGAGCAACCAGATATCAGATTTAACACACAAAGACTTCAAAGAAACCATTATAAATATATTCAAAGAACTAAAGGGCATCATGATTAAAGAAATAAAGGCATGGTCACAATGCTGTATCAAATGAGGTATTATCAATAAAGACAGAAACTCTTTTAAAGAACCAAATGGAAACCCTAGAAATGAAAATTTCATTAGAAGGGCTCAACAATATATTTGAACTAGCAGAAGAAAGAATTAGCAAACTTGAAGATAGGTCATTAGAGAGTATACATGTTGAAGGACAGAAAAAATAGGAAAAATGAGCTTCAGAGAAATGTGGGGCACCAGTGAAGTGTGTCATCATATGCATAATGGGAATACCAGAATAAGCAGAGGGAGAGAAAAGCATTACAAAACTTTAAAACTTCCCAAATGTATTGCCAATAATCATGAGAGTTTAGCTAAACAATTCCATGGTATTGCTGCTTTGGCATACATTTTGTTTGGCTAAGTGGCTTGCCAAAATCTTAAACTGACACTAACCTCCTCATATAAGCACATGCCCTAAATAGCAGCCTGCAGAGTCACAGCAAGGGGAAGTTCCTGATATGATTTCTCCAAAAGCCTTCTGATCAAGTCTCCCCTGCCTCCCAGCATCTGTGTGCCTTATGTGATCCTTAGATAAGACCCCTGTGGGGCTTACTAAAACACCACTCTTGGTTTGTATTGACCAATCCAGTCCCAGCCCAGGAACCCTAAAGCACTCCATCCATGGACTCTAATAAGGCCTGCGCCCCAGGTGCGACCCCTCTCTGTCTGCACTCTGCCTTGACCTTCCCATCTGGCCTCTCAAGGCATGTGTGTACTTCCTCCAGGAACTGTGAGTAATATACTTCTCTATTTCAATTTCTCTTGTGTTCTGTTGCTGAACCACAACTCACCAGCATCTGTGCTCCAGTTAATGAATGTTAATTTAACAGTCATAAATAATTTATGTGTCCAGGAAGTTCAGCAAATTCAAAGTAGTAGAAACACAAAGAAATCCACAAACATATCAGAGTAAAAATGCTGAAAGCAAAGGCAAGAACATCTTGAAAGCACTAAGAGAAAAGAACTCATCACTTAAAAGGGAGCCCAAACTAGATTAACAGGTGACTTCATATCAGAAACAATGGAGGCCAGAAGGGAGTGGGGAAACAAATTCTAAGTCCTGAAAGAAAAATCTTTTAGCCAAGAATCCTATACCTAGCAAGAGTAGCTTTCAAAAATGAACCCTAGAGGCACCTGGGTGGCTCAGTTGGTTAAGCGTCTGACTCTTGATTTTGGCACAGGTCACAATCTCAGACGTCATGAGATCAGCCTCATGTCTGGCTCTACGCTCAGCAGGGAGTCTGCTTGGGATTCTCTCTCTCCCTCTCACTCTGCCCCTCCCCTCGCTCACACTCTAAATCAATTAAATAAATAAATAAATAAAATCTTTTTAAAAAATGAAGGTTAAAGAAAGACATTCCAAGATAAACAATTGAAGAGAATTTGTAGCCAGCAAATCCACTTTAAGAAACTACTAACTTGCTTCAAGCTGAAAGCAAATGACCCCTAATTGTAATTTTGATCTACATTAAAAACAAAGAGCACCTGTAAAAGTAATTATGTAATTATACAGTACAAATCACATTTTTCTACTTTATTGCCTTAACTTATTTTAGAAGGAATTGTATAAAACAACATGTATATAATGTGTTGGAAAAATAATGCAAAATGTTAATATGTAATATTACTATACAGTTACAGCACAAAGGAACAAAAGAGATGGGAGAAAACAATACTGTAGGGAGATAAGGAAATGACTCTGATGGTTACTCAAAACAGTAGAAACAAATGAGAACCAGAATAATAAGAAAATTAATGTAACAAAATCTGTAAGTATATACTTATTCTTCTATTAGCTTTAAAACATGTACAGTTATAGAAAGTAATAATCATAGCAAAGTATTGTAGAGTTTATAACATAGATGGAGTATGTATAATAATAATAATACCAAAAATGGAGAAAAGGGAATAAATATATAGGAGTAACATTTCTCTGTCTTATTGAATTTAAGTTAGCATAAATCTGAAGCTGTTTCTGATAAGCCCCAGAACAAGATTTAAGGAAATAACTCAAATAACTAAAACAATATAGCAAGTCATTAGAAACATTAAAATATTAGAAAATATTCACAATAAAGAATGTGGTAAATTAGGAATAGAGGAAGAAAAAGGACATGACACACGTAGAAAACCAAATGTACAATGGCAGACATGAATCCAACCATGTCAACACTATCCTAGTGGGCCTCACCAAACTGGGGAGGTTTTTAAAAAGAGACAAGAAGCAGTAGCAGACACACGCCTGCTGTCCTAGAAAAAAGCATACAACCATCTTGTGAACTAGGGTTGGGGCACTGTGGCTAGTATCTGAGGGTGGCCTCTAGGGGATGAAAGTGACCCTCCGCCAAAAGCAAGCAAGAAAATGGGATCTCAGTCACATACCTTCAGGGAACTGAGTTGTGCTAACAACCCAAGTCAGCTTGGAAGAGAATCTCTACCTCCAGATGAAATCACAGCCCCAACCAGCAGATACAGATAGATACAGTCAAATGTATTTATTCCCTGTGACTAGGTAACTCTACTTCTGTGTAAAGAATAGCAATAAGGAAAAAAATAAAGACAATTTTTGGAAACTGAACTGCATCCTTTACTTTTGTGATATGCTAAAGGTGCAGGTTTGCTCAGTGCAAATCAGATAGACAAATCATCCATGACAATGTAACAAACACCACAGACATACATGAAGGAATTGATGGAAATACTGTTATTAAGTTATACTATAGTTTTGTACAGCACCTGGAACTATATATTGGTAATGAAACATAACACAGTAAATATATGTAATGTCATCAAATATATATTTTATTGTAATATCAATAAACCATTTACTATGTATATTCAAATGTTTCCAGATTTATGGCTACCTTATATACATACCTTAGAGAAAATTCTACTTATATAAAAGAGGAGGACAAATATCTTATAATAGTGACAAAAATTTTGTAATAGTGAAAAAAGTTTCAACAAATTAAATCTTGAAGAATGCAAAAAATATATTCATGTATATAAGTAAGTTAGAAGGATTTCCATTCTCACACTTATTACATTAACAGGGGTATTTTCTAGCATGAATTTAAGATGAATTGAAAGTAACATGAGTAATATGAAATAGCTTATGATTTATTACTGTGATGAAAAGAAAGTAATTTTCAAATTTACAGAATTTTTCTCTAATAAGGATATCCTAAAATTCAACAAGAAGAGGAATGAATGAAAGTTATTAATGTTAGTTCAATACATTAAAAATTCTCTGATTTTGAGAATGTTGTTATAAAAGCCTTAATACAGTTCTTATATTTATATGTTTTCTCGACATATAAGTTCTGATTGTCATTAATGTGTGAATAAAATCTTACCATTACTCAAATTTCTATCTATTTCATAGAGTGTCTCGTGTCTCATCAGGAAACCTTTTCTGATATACTCAAAAGCATCTTCCACAAGTGAAGGCCTTCCCACATTCCATAAATTCATGGGACTTAACACCAATATGAATTCTCTAAATTCTCTAAAGCTCTTCCTACATTACTTACATTCATGTGGTTTCTCAGCAGTGAATTCTTTAATGACCTTTAAAGTTTCTACTAAACCCAAAAGCCCTGCATTTTACTTGCATTAATAGTTTTTCTAACTAGCTGGAAATACCCTTTTGTGGTTTTAAAGTAATCTTGCTAATAAATGCTCTGTAGAAATGAAATGCCTGACTATTAGAGGGTGATGCTCTTCCAGCATATTTTTTAGTCTGTTTTTTTAAACTGAGATATAATTCATGTAACTACAGAATTTACCCCTTTAAGTGTACAATTCAGTAGTTCTTAGTATATTCACAAGGTTGTGCAATCATTACCACTAATTCCAGAACATTTTCACCATCCCAAAAAGAAATACTATAACCGTTAACAGTCACTCCCCATTCTTCCCTCTTCCCAGCCCCTTATAACCACTAATCTATTTTCTGTCTCTGTGGTTTTACTTACTCTGAATACTTCATATAAATGAAATCATACAGTATATGGCCTTTTCTGCCTGGCTTCTTTCACTTAGGATGATATTTTCAAGGTTCATCCATGTCGTAGAATGAATCAGTACTTTATTTCTTTTTTTAATGGCTGGATAATATTCCATTGTACAGATACACATTTTATTTATCCATTCATCACCTGATGGACATTTGGGTTAATGTGCATATTTTTGATTGGGTCAATTTAGACTATGATTGACAAAACAAGCAGTCTAAGCTTTTTCTGCTGCCAAAGAAAAACCACTGGCTTTTTTTTTTTTTAATCCTGAATTCATAAATTCTAATTACCTAGGCTTGCCCTTTTTTTTTTTTTTTTTTAAGATTCTATACATTTATTTGTCAGAGAGAAAGAGAGCACAAGCAGGGGGAGCAGTAGGCAGAGGGAGAAGCAGGCTCCCGCTGAGCAGGGAGCCTGATCTGGGGCTCGATCCCAGGACCCTGGGATCATGACCTGAGCCGAAGGCAGACGCTTAACCGACTGAGCCACCCAGGTGCCCCTCACAACTGATTTCTTTATGTTTTGAATTCTGCAACTTTACTGAATGCATTTGTTGGTTCTAACAGTTTTTTTGTGGATTCTTTAGGATTTTCTATATATAAGATCATGTATTCTGAAAACAGACCCAATTTAATTCCTTTCCGGATGCCAATATATATTGACCTAATTGCTCTGGCTAAGACTTCTAGTACTATGTTGAATAGAAGTGGTGAGAGTGGGTGTTCTTCTCTTGTTCCTTTTCTTAGAGGAAAAGCTTTCAGCTTCTCAACATTGAGTATGACATTAGCTGTCGGCTTGTCACATTTGGCCTTATGTTACATATGACTATAACTGTAGTTTTTCCAGGACATTCTCCGTTGCTGGCTTTGATGAAGCAAGTGGCCAAATTGGAGAGGTCCATGTATACTGAGGGTGGCTTCTGGGCAAGTGCCAGCAAAAAAACAGGAGGCCCTCAGTCCAACAGCCTGCAAAAAGCTGAATGTTGCCAACAAGCATGTGTGCTGAGAAGTGAATCCTTCCCCCATTAATGATGAGACCCAGCCCTGAACCATACCTTGATTACAGAGTTGTGAAAGACCCTGAAGCAGAAGACCTAGCGAACTGTCCCTAGACTCCTGACCCTCAGAAATAGCTCTAGTGTGCTTATTCCATCTTACCCAGGACCAGCAACTCCACATTTTCCACCACAATGTTTCTATTATTTGAACATTGGCTAATTAAATTCTTTTTTTTTTTTTTTTTTTTAAAGATTTTATTTATTTATTTGAGACAGAGAGAATGAGAGAGAGAGATCACATGAGAGGGGGGAGGGTCAGAGGGAGAAGCAGGCTCCCTGCCGAGCAGGGAGCCCGATGCGGGACTCGATCCAGGGACTCCAGGATCATGACCTGAGCCGAAGGCAGTCGCTTAACCAACTGAGCCACCCAGGCGCCCGCTAATTAAATTCTTTAAACTGATTTCTGTGGACATTTGATTTAATATTGTAATCTTTGAAATAATTCTTGCTTTCTGACACAAGATGTGCCACACTTATACTTTATACCTCCCCTTCATATGAGCAGACACTTGAATTGAAACAACTGCATTTTTCTGTATCCTTTTTCAGCATCATATTATTCTTTGTTTAAGATGTTTATTATGTTTATTACAAACATTTTATTTTTAATTTTTACTCTTGTGAGTTATAATGCTGGTTTGTTATAACTATTTCAGGTGGTTCTGTAGCCTATTAATATGATCAACCAATTAACATGTACTTCTGCCTGGCACAAAATGTTCAGGGCTCATCTTGTGCTTTCCCTGCCACAGATTCAGACATTTTCCCAAGGAGTTCATAAAATGGGCATTGGTATTTAGTGACTAGAGTATGAGCAATAAGGGTTGCTTATGGCTTTTTTGGCTTAATTTTAAGTCTTTTATCTCTTTCTTGAAATTGACCTCTTTCAACTTTTTATGTTTTCTGGGGTTTAGATAATTTACTAGAATTCGCCTACATTTTCAAATAATTGGCACAGGAGTTGTTTATCATTTAAATGGAAATATATGCTGTGATGGTTATTTCTCCTCTAATTTTATTATACTTTTAAATGTTTTCCAACTCATTACATTCTACCTCTATGTTTTTTGTTTTTTGTTTTTTTAAAAGATTTTATTTATTTATTTGAGAGAGAGAGAATGAGAGAGAGAGCACATGAGAGCGGGGAGGGTCAGAGGGAGGAGCAGACTCCCTGCAGAGCAGGGAGCCCGACGTGGGACTCGATCCCGGGACTCCAGGATCATGACCTGAGCCGAAGGCAGTCGCTTAACCAACTGAGCCACCCAGGCGCCCCGTTTCTACCTCTATGTTTATTAATTCCTTCCATTACTTTTCTTTGTTTTACTTGTTTATCCCTAACTTGTTGAAGGGGATGCTTAATTTATCTTTATTATTTTATTTTTATTAATATAAGCATTTAAGTTTATAATTTATCTTCTGACCACTATACTTGTATGCTCTAGGTACTAGTCAAAAATTATTTAATGTTTCTAACATTATGGTTTTCTAGAGGTTATTTATTTATTTATTAGTTTTTATTTAATTCCAGTTAGTGAACATACAGTGTTATATTGGTTTCAGTTATACAATATAGTGATTCAACAATTCCATACATTACTCAGTGCTCATCACTTAATACTTGTGGGTATTAAGTGACCCAGCTGGTCCAGCCAGTCCACGATGTTTTCATGGTTTATGGCCCCACAGTGGGGTATTCCAAATCTTCAACAGTTCCAGCATCTGAACGCTGTTTACTGAACAGAGCAATTTTATCCAATTTCCATTTGGCACAAGCTTGTGTGCTAAGGCTGAAACAGCTTAAGGTCAGGTTTCAGCTTAAGAGTCAGGCCTAGGCACGGGGCGCCTGGGTGGCTCAGTCGTTAAGCGTCTGCCTTTGGCTCAGGTCATGATCCCAGGGTCCTGGAATCGAGCCCCGCATCGGGATCCCTGCTCGGCGGGAAGCCTGCTTCTCCCTCTCCCGCTCCCCCTGCTTGTGTTCCCTCTCTTGCTGTGTCTCTCTCTGTCAAATAAATAAATAAAATCTTAAAAAAAAAAAAAAAGAGTCAGGCCTAGGCGGGAGGCTTGGGGGGCTCAGTTAGTTAAGCATCTGCCTCCGGCTCAGGTCATATCATCAGAGTCCTGGGATTGAGTCCCGCATCAAGGCTCCCTGCTCAGTGGAGTATGCTTCTCCCTCTCCTTCTGCTCCTCCCCCTGCTTGTGCACTCTCTCTCTCTCGCAAATAAATAAATAAAATCTTTAAAAAAAAAAGACTCTCTCCCCCTCTCCCTCTGCCCCCCCCGACCGGTTCTCTCTAAATAAATAAATAAATCTTAAAAAAAAAAAACTATAGAGAGCTAAAGTAATCAAATCGGAATGGTTCTGGAATAAAAACAGACACATAGAAAAATGGAACAGAATAGAGAATCCAGAAACAAACTATATACAAACAGTAAATTAATATTGGACAAGGGAGCAAGAATACTCAATGGGGAATGGAGAGTCACTTCAATAAATGGTGTTGGAAAAACTGGATGTCCACATACAAAATTTTACACAATTCACAAAAATTAACTTGAAATGGGTAAGACTTAAATGTAAGGCCTGAAATTGTTAAGACTCTTAGAAGAAAATGTAGGGAAAAAACTCCTTGACATTGGTTTTGGCAATGATTTTTAAGATATGAGACCAAAAGCACAGGCAACAGCAGCAAAAATAAACAAATGGGACTATATCAAACTGAAAAGCTTATGCCCAGCAAATGAAAATCAATTAAAATGAAAAGGCAACTTATGGGATGGGAGAAAATATTTGCAAACCATATATCTGATAAGAAGTTAATATCCAAAATATATAAGGAACTCATACAACTCAATAGCAAAAAAATCCAAACAACAAAACCCAAATAACCTGATTCTAAAATGGGCAAAGGATCTATAAGCCTTCTTCCAAAAAAGACATACAAATGGCCAACACATTCATGAAAAAGTGCTCAACATCACTAATTATCAGAGAGATGCAAATCAAAACCACATTGAGATATCATTAAATATATCATTTGATGGCTGTCATCAAGAAAACAAGTGTTGGCAAGGGTGTAGAGAAAAGGGAACCCTGTACGTTGCTGGTAGAAATATAAATTGGTACAGCCATTATAGGAGATAGTATAGAAATTCTTGAAAAAAATTTAAAAGAACTAGCATATGATCCACCAATCCCACTTCTGAGTATATATCTGAAGGAAATGAAATCAGTACCTCAAAGAGATATCTGCATTTCTGTGTTCATTGTGGCACTATTTACAATACCCAAGACATGGGAACAATCTAAGTGTCCATCAACAGATGAATGGATAAAATGTTTATCAACATATTATCATATATATTTATGATATTTATCATATATTTATTATACATTTACCAAATATATGTTTATCAAATATATTTATCATATATTTATATAATTTATTAATATATTTGTTAATTTATATTTGTTATATATATCACCATATATATTTTATATATATATATATATATTTAACACAAGGATATTCTGTCATCTGCAACAATGTGATTAAGCCTGAGGCCATTATGTATGCTAAATGAAATAAGCCAGGCAGAAAAACAAATACTATATGGTATTACTTATATATGAGACTAGAAGAAATGAGACCCATAGAAAAAGAGAGTAGAATGATGGTTGCCAGGGTCTTGGGGGAGGTTTGTGTGGAAATGTTGAAATGTTGGTCAAAGAGTACAAACTTTCAGGGGCACCTGGGTGGCTCAATCAGTTAAGCGTCCAACTCTTGGTTTCTGCTCAGGTCATGATCTCAGGGTTGTGGGATCCAGCCCTGCATCAGGCTCTGTCTTCAGTGGGGAGTCTGCTTCTTCCTCTCCCTCTGCCCATCCTTGTGCTCTCTCCCTGCTCGTGCTCTCTCTCTCTCAAATAAATAAAATCTTTTTTTTAAAAAAGGTAACTGTGAGGTGATAGATGTATTATTTTGATTGTAGTAATCATTTCACAATATAGGCTTATATCAAATCATCACATGGCACACCTTAAATATATACAAGTTGTTTGTCAATTACATCTCAATAAAGCTGGGGAGTGGAGATAAAGGATTAAATTAATTAATACAAAGTAATACAAGATTAAAATGTACTGGGAAAAAATCTCATCAAAGTAGAAATAAAAGAGAACTTTCTCAACCTAATAAAGGGGATCTACAAAAAAACTTACAGATATCGTATTAAATGGTAAAGGACTTAAATGCTTCCTGCTAACATCAAGACCAGGCAAAAATATCTGTCTCATCACCCCTATTCAATGTAGTATTGGAAATCTATAGTAATGTGATGAAAAACAAATAAATACAAGGCATATAGATTGGAAAGGAAGAAATAAACTATCCTTATTCATAGAGGACATGATTGTCATTCTACAAAATCCCAAAGCCTTTTATAACTAATAAGTGAGTTAAGCAAGGTTGTAGGACAGAAGGTCACACAAAATCAATCATATTTCTATATACAAACAACAATCAATTGTAAAGTGAAATTAAATAAACAATACTATTTATTATAGCCCACACCCACAGTTGAAAAACTTGGGTATAACACTGACAAAATATGTAGAAAATATGTATGCTAAAAACTATAAATGCTGATAAAATAGAAAGACATACCATGTTCACAGATTGGAAGACAACAAAGATCTTTATGCTCCCCAAATTGACAACTTAGATGGAATGGACTTAATACAATTCCGATCACAATACTTGCCAGCATACAGAGAAGATGATTCTACAGATTAGAGGGAAAGGCAAAAGAAACAGAATATCCAAAATAATTTTGAAAAAGAAGTGGGAGTAAACACACTACACAAATTTAAACCTTACCCTAAAGCTACACCAATCAAGACAATGTGGCATTAGCAAAAGGTAGAAACATATATTAAGGAAACAGAATAGATTCCAGAAATAGGCCAACTGATTTTTGACAAAGTTATGAAAGCAACAGAATTGAGAACAATCTTTTTTAACAAATGGTGTTGAAACATTAACTATCCATTTTTTAAAAACCCACAAGCCTCTTCCTAAACCTCATATATTATAAAACATAAAATTATAAACTTTTTAGAGAAAATCATCCCCTAAAGGAGACTTTAAAAATTTTTCCTAGTTGCCTCCTCCCCAGGAATTTAAAAAAATTGCCATCATACTAAAACTATGGCATTTTATTAACTGGTTTTTATATCAAATATCTTGGTTAACAAAGGAGCAGTTTCTACTAATTCCAAATTAAGCTTTCCAAAGTAGACTTGTTAGAGGAGTGACATCTTATGCTCAACACAAAATACCTTTATTATACTCTTCCACAAATCTTTTCTTTGGGTTAACTTTAAAAAGTACTCAAGTCAAATGCCAAATTACCTCAACGACCCAATTTAGTTACTTTTCTTTTGAAATTATGCAGTAAAGTTGAAAATCAAAAGAGAAAATATATACATTTTGTAGTTTGACTGGAAGTAGAGTTCATTTCATGATGACTCAATAACTTCTAATACATATTTCTGATAGTCTCCATAAATCTTAGCAAGGTAAATCCATTTACTAACTTTTCAAAGGCAAAGCTGTGTTTTGTTTTTTTTTTAATCAAAGTGCAATATTAGCCTTTCTTTGCCAGTTGGCAACTTGAAATTTTTGCAGAAGTGAATATTAATACTCCTTTGCAGCTGTTTATAGCTTTATTTTTCTCTCTCTCTTAATTGCACATTGGTCCTTTAAGAGAACAACTGGATTACTTAAAAACAGAGGTTAAGGGCGCCTGGGTGGCTCAGTTGGTTAAGCGACTGCCTTTGGCTCAGGTCATGATCCTGGAGTCCCAGGATCGAGTCCCGCATTGGGCTCCCTGCTCGGCAGGGAGTCTGCTTCTCCCTTTGATCCTCCCCCCTCTCATGCTCTCTATCTCACATTCTCTCTCTCAATTAAATAAATAAAATCTTTAAAAAAACAAAACAAAACAAAAAAACAGAAGTTAGCTTTTTCATTGCATTCCACAACATGGTACAAATTCAGATACATCATTCTTTTATCCCAGTGACTATATTGTCAGTTACTGAAGAATCACTATTAACACAGCATAATTCCCCCAGCTCTTTAAAGTCTTTCCATAGATGAGTGCCTGGGTGGCTCAGTTGGTTAAACGTCTGCCTTCAGCTCAGGTCATGGTCCTGGGATGGAGTCCCGCATCGCTCCTTATAATATAGCATGGAGTATAATAAAGGTATTTTGTGTTGAGCATAAGATGTCACTCCTCTAACAAGTCTACTTTGGAAAGCTTAATTTGGAATTAGTAGAAACTGCTCCTTTGTTAACCAAGATATTTAATATAAAAGCCAGTTAATAAAATGCTATAGTTTTAGTATGATGGCAATTTTCTAAATTCCTGGGGAGGAGGCAACTAGGAAAAAATTTTTAAAGTCTCCTTTAGGGGATGATTTTCTCTAAAAAGTTTATAACTTTATGTTTTATAATATGTGAGATTTAGGAAGAGGCTTGTGGGTTTTTAAAAAATGGATAATGTTTCAAAACCATTTGTTTAAAAAGATTGTTTTGTTTGTTCTCATTTTGTTGCTTTCATAACTTTGTCAAAAATCAGTTGGCCATATTTATGTTGGCCTATTTCTGGAATCTATTGCTCAGCAGGGAGCCTGCTTCTCCCTCTCCCTCTGCCTGCTGTTCCCCCTGCTTGTGCTCTCGGTCAAATAAATAAATAAAATCTTTAAAAAATAATAATAAAGTTTTTCCATAGCTAAAAAGCAACTGGTCATTGTGTCCTCATGAAATGTTAATACTACAGATATATTGTATATGTTTATATACTGTATGTATATATATGCTTTATACATAAAGAATGATGTTCTTTCACCATCGAGTAACAATTTTGGCCCTTGTAAGGGCAATATTGCCCCATTAAGATTGCATAGATTAGGCAAAGAGTTCTTAGACTTGACACTAAAATCACAATCCATCCAAGAAATACATTGATAAATTAGAGCTCATCAAAATTTTAAAATTTTGCTCTTAAAAAATAATTTGAAGACAATGAAAAGTTATAGATTGGGAGAAAATAGTTGTAAACCACATATCTAACGAAGAACTTGAATCCAGAATACATAAAGGATTTTAAAAACTCAATAGTAAAAAAACCCCAGATTTAAAATAGTCAAAATACTTCAACAGACATTTCACCAAAGATGATAAAAGGACAGCAAATTAGCAGGTACTTAATATAACATCATTAGCCATTAGATAACCACAAATTAAAATTATAAGATACTGTGCCATACTTATTAGAAGGGCTAAAATGAAAAATACTGACAACACCAAAAATACTGACAATACAAAAATACTGAAAATACTCATCAGCTTGCAGAAGAACTGGAGCTCTTATACAGTGCTGGTGAATGTAAAATGGTATAGCCACTTTAGAAAACTATTTGGTAGTTTTTTAGAAAGTTAACCATACACTTAAAATACAGCTCAACAAGACCACTGTTATGTGTTTATTCTAGAGAAATGAAAAGTTATGTTTATAGAAAAACCTGTACATGAATATTTATGAGCTTTACTCATCAGTAAATGGTCAAATTTATAATCGAAAGCTGGAAACTATGCAAATACCCTTTATCAGATGAAACTGGTATATTCATATGATATTACTCAGCAATAAAAAGGAATGAACGACAACCACTTGGATGAATCTCAAAGGCATTACACTGAATGAAAGAAGCCAATCTCAAAAGATTACATACTATATGATTACCTTTATACAGCATTCTTGAAAAGACAAAACTATAATGACAACAAGCAGATTATTTGTTGCCAGTGTTTAGGGTTGTGGGGAGGATGTGACTACAAAGGGATCATGCATGCAAGGGAGCTTTCTGATGTAAACCTTGGGTATATGTGGATTGTGGTGTAGTTACATGAATATATACATGTGTTAAAATTTCTATAACTACAAAAAAAGGCCAATTTTACTGTGTGTTAATTTTAAAAATAATTAACAAAAAAACATGGTAGAATAAAATATATTGCTCTTCAATACAGCAAAGAATTCATAATAAGATTTTTATTTATTATTATTCTTTTTTTATAAGATTTACTTATTTATTTTTGAGAGAGAAAGAGTGCATGAGCCAGAGGGGCAGAGGGAAAGAGAGAATCTCAAGCGGACTCCACGCTGAGCTCACGACCATGAGATCACAACCTGAGCCAAAACCAAGAGTCTGATGCTCAGCCAACTGTGCCACCCAGGTGCCCCCATAGTAAGATTTTTTTTAAAAGATGACCAGAAAATATCATATATCATTTGAGAAAGCTAATTACTTGGAAAACATAAGTAAAAGTCAGTATATCAAACATTCTTTCTCAATTTCCCCGTGGAACTGAGAATATATTTCATTGTCACTAAATGCCTCTAGTTGATGAAACTAATAAATGTAGACAGACTCAAAGAATTAGAAAAACATTTTTTATTTGGATAAGGACTTTCAACTGTAAAGCCATTAGATTAATGGGTATATATTCATGGAACGCAAAACTAAGACCACATAGATTACAAGAAGGAAAACTGAACTACAGAATGAAGGAGTCAAACTGCTTTCATCCTAATTCATTGTGTTTTTCCATCTTAAAGAGTCTATCATATATTATACAGTATGTATTGTGATAAAGTACTAATTACCATCTATGATATAGTCTAAAAAACCACCCATGAACTTTCACATATATATCTAGCAAAGGGTCTAATTTCACATCTGAACTCTACTTATTCTTGAATCAAAGAGGAAATACAAGCTAAAATTTTAAAACTCATAAAAAATAATTAGAACACTATATATCAGATCTTATGTGAAAAGATAGAGATATTTTCAGAAGAAAACTCAGTGTCTTACATGTAGTGCTGAAAAAAAAAGTCAGAAAAAGTTTAAGAGAAATTGTAAACCTTTAGGTATTACAAGTTTGGGGTTTCCCAGGATGATTCTAGCAAATTATTGGTAGAAGGACTTACAGAATTCACTAAAAGCTACTACAGTCAGAGTTACAGTTTATTACAGTGAAAGGATACAAATTAAAACAAGGCCAGAGTCCAGAAGTCCAAGAGCAAAGCTTCCAGGTGTCTTCTTGCAGTCAAGTCATGGACAATGCTCTTTTTCTAACAACAGTGTGTGACTAAGCATGGAGTACTGCCAGTCAGGGAAGCTCACCTAAGCCTTGGTGTCTAGAGTTTCTACAGGGGCTCAGTCACATAGACATGGCTGACTGCCTGCACGGCTAACTTTAGTTTCCAGCCTCTCCAGAAATTGAGCCAATTAATGTTGCATAGCTCAAAACTCCAACCATAAATCACATTGTTAGACTATCTGGTGTTTACAGGTAGACAAAGACATTTACAGGACAGGGCATTCTAAGGACTTAGTGATCACCTCCCAAAAGTAAAAGGCAAAGGCAAGAACTCATTTTGTATAAGGTTAATTCTTTAATACACAGGAATAAATACTGATAAGATATGACAATAAATAACATCATAGTATATATTAGAAAACCTCAGAAATGAGGTGATAGAATTCAAGAATAAATTACAAATGAAAGTTCACTAGAAGTGAAGACAAATAAGCAATAAAAACCCCAATAAAACCACAGATTATATATTACAAAACAAATCAAAATTTTTAAAATATAAATTTTTAAGATAAAAAAGATATAAACAGCCAGGGGCTCATGTGTCTACCATAAAAGTAGTGAGTTCTGGATTAAGGAGATTGATTAACTTGATATATATGTCTGCCATGAGAGTGGTGGGTCTTAGTATCAGGGCTTGCTCTATGAGAATTTCTTCCCCCAAAATTTCAAACCAGGTACAAAAAGAGAAGGGTTCTTATAGCCTCTGTGAAAGTGGTGGAAGCTGAGGCTAGTGGGGGAGTTCAGTCTTCGTGACCACAACTGGGGATAGAATTAGGGCCTAAGCCCATGTTTTGACCTATACAGAGAAACTCAGGCAGAGGTTATGATCTGCAGGGATGAAAGACTGGATACATGCAGGGTAACTGAGTAATAAGTAATAAATAAATCAAGGCTATCTGGAACCATGTTTCTCACAGTTAGAGAGATACAAATATGTAAAGGAAGAGGTCTAAACTAAATCCTGTTAAGCTGGATTGGAATTAGAGGTGTCAGGGTACACTAAACAATTTTAAAAATTGTTTAAATTTTAACAAAACAGAATTCTATATCCAGAGGAAAATGTATTCAAGAATGAATGCAAAATAAAGACCTTTTAAAATAAAACTAACAGAATTTGTCACCAACAGACCTGCATTACAAGAAATGATAAAAAGAAGCTCTTCTGGCTAAAACAAAATGCTACCAGTGGGAAAGCAGGATCTGCAGGAAGACAGCATAAATGGCAACTCTCTGGATAAATGTACTAACTCTTTTTATTATCTTAATTTCTTTAAACTACATATGACTATTAAAAGCAAAAATTTTAAGAGTGTGATGTGGGGTTTATAATGTATGTTGATATAGTATATATAGCTAAAGTGACTATATTAATTTCAGATAAGCTAGAACCAGTGATAAAGGGACATTTCATGACAGAAGAGTCTATACATTAGGAAGACATAATTATCAGATATGTGTATGTACCTTAAAACAGCAGCAAACAATACTGCACTTGCATGACCCTAAGAATGAGTGTCCCCTTAAATTTTGTACCCCAGGGGCTTTACTCACTTCAGCATTACCATAGTCTCAAACATGATTTTAATATCCATCTCTCAGCAATTGAAAAAAAAGAAAAATATTAGTGAAGATATAAATGACATGAACTATCAACCAACTTGGACTAATTAATATTTGTACAATAATTCACCTGACGACCATCAAATACATACTTCCTTTCAAGTGCACATGGCATATTCACCAAGGTAGACTATTGGGCCATACAAAAAGTATCAATGAATTTTTAAGGATCAAAATCATATACCATGTATTCTCTGATCAAATGGGACCAAGTTGGGAATCGGTAACAATGAAGTATGCAGAAAAATCCACAAATATTTGTAAATTAAATAACACACTTCTATATAATGCCTGGGTTAGAGAAGAAATCAAAAGGGCAATAAAATATATATATATATATTTTTTTTTAGATTTTATTTATTTATTTGAGAGAGAGAATGAGAGAGAGCGAGCACATGAGAGGGGGGAGGGTCAGAGGGAGAAGCAGACTCCCTGCCGAGCAGGGAGCCCGATGCGGGACTCGATCCAGGGACTCCAGGATCATGACCTGAGCCGAAGGCAGTCGCTTAACCAACTGAGCCACCCAGGCGCCCCAGGGCAATAAAATATTTTTAAGTGATTGATAAAAATGCAACATATACAAATTTGTGGAATGGAGTTAATGTAGGGAATTTCTAGCTCTAAATGTTATATTAGAAGAAAGGTCTAGTGTCAGTAACTAGAGGTTCCACTTTAAAAAGCTAGAAAGCAAAGTAAACTCTCAGTAACTAGAAGGAAATCAGAGAAAAAATAAGTGAAATAAAATAAATATACAAGTAGCCAAACCAGAATGATTTCTTTGAAAAGAGCAACAAAATTGATTAAACCCTGGCTAAATTTACCAAAAATGAAAAACTATAAGGACAAATCACCAATATCAGGAATTAAAGAGAGCTCATCACTAAGGAACACATAAATATTAGAAGTCTAAAAGCCACTTCATTCCCACAAATCTGACAACACAGATGAAATGGACAAAATTCTTGAAAAACATAACTTACTATAAAAAAAGACACAAGATGAAACTCTAATATCTGAATAGCCCAATACCTATTGAAGAAATTAAATTTGTTACCAAAAACAAACTCCAGGCCCAGCTGATTTTATTACAGGATTTCACCAGACATTTAAGGAAGAAATAATACCAATTTTACACAAACTTTTCCAGGAAATAGAAAAGGAGTAGACAGTTCACATCTTGTTTTAAGAGGCCGGTACTACAATACCAACACCTGACAAAGACATTACATGAAAATGATATACCAAAAACTTCATGAAAATTTCTTAAGAAAATATTAGCAATACGCAATGGGGAAAAAGTCTCTTCAACAAATGGTTTTGGGAAATCTGGTCAGCTACATGCAAAGGAATGAAACTGAACCACTTTCTTACACCATACACAAAAATAAACCCAAAATGGATTAAAGACCTAAATATGAGGCTGAAACCATAAAAATCCTAGAAGAGAGCACAGGTAGTAATTTCTCTGGCATTGCCATTGCAACATTTTTCTAGCTATGTCTCCTGAGGCAAGGGAAATAAAAGAAAAATACACTATTGGGACTACATCAAAATAAAAAAAACTTCTGCAAAGCAAATAATCAACAAAACTAAAAGACAACCTACTAAATAGAAGATATTTGCAAATGACATATCTGATAAAGGGTTAGTATCCAAAATACATAAAGAACTGATACAACTCAACACCTAAAAAAAAAAAAAATCCAATTAAAAATTGGGCAGAAGACACGAACAGACATTTCTCCAAAGAAGACATACAGTTGGCCAACAGACACATGAAAAGATGTTCAACAACACTGATCATCAGGGAAATGAAAATCAAAATCACAATGTGATAATACCTCACACCTGTCAGAATGTAAAATCAAAAACACAAGAAACAACTGTTAGCAAGGATGTGGAGACAAAGGAACCCTCCTGCCCTGTTGGAATGCATATTGATGCAGCCACTGTGGAAAACAGTATGAAGGTACCTCAAAAAATTAGAAATAGGATTATCATTATGATCCAGTAATTCCAATACTGGCTATTTATACAAAGAATATGAAAACACTAATTTGAAAAGATATACGCATCCCTATGGTTCCTGCAGCATTATTTACCAACAGCCAAGATATGGAAGCCACCTAAGTGTCGACAGATAATGAATGGATGAAGAGGTGCTGCATATATACAATGGAATTTTACTCAGCCATCAAAAAGAATGAAATCTTACCATTTGCAACATGGATGGATCTAGAGGGTATAATACTAAGTGAAATGAGTCAGTCAGAGAAAGACAAATACCATATGATTTCACTCATATGTGGAATTTAAGAAATAAAACAAAGAAAAAAAGAGACAAATAAAATAACAGACTCTTAAATATAGAGAACAAACTGATGGTTACCAGAGGGGAGGTGGGTGGGGAATAGGTGAAAGAGATGAAGGGGATTAAGAGTACACTTAATTGTGGGGCACTTGGGTAGCTCAGTCAGTTAAGCGTCTGCCTTGGGCTCAGGTCACAATCCCAGGGTCCAGGGATCCAGCAGGGAGCCTACTTCTCCCTCTCCCACTGCCTGCTGCTCCCCTTGCTTGTGCTCTCTCTCTCTCATTCTTTCTCTCTCTGTCACATAAATAAATAAAATCTTTTTTTTAAGAGTTTTTATTTTATTTATTTATGTGACAGAGAGAGACACAGTGAGAGAAGGAACACAAGCAAGGGGGAGTGGGAGAGGGAGAAACAGGCTTCCCACAGAGCAGGGAGCCCAATGTGGGGCTCGATCCCAGGACCGAGATCAGGACCTGAGCAGAAGGCAGACGCTTAACGACTGAGCCACCCAGGTGCCCCTAAATAAATAAAATCTTAAAAAAAAAAACCAACAACCTAGTATCTTAAAAAAAAAAAGTACACTTAATTTTGATGAACTGAGTAATGTACCGAATTGCTTAATCACTATATTGTATACCTGAAATTAATACAACAATCTATGTTAATTACAATGGAATTTTTTTTAAAGAGGGGCACCTAGCTGGCTCAGACACTGGAGCATGTGACTCTTAATCTTGGGGTCATGAGTTCAAGCCCCACATTGGGCTTAGAGTTTATATTTTAAAAAAAGAAAGAAATTGGGTAGGAAAAACACTCCTCCTGAGCTACTCCTTTACTCTTACACTACTATGACACTTCATTTCACTTCTGGTCACCAAATGTTTGGGAGTTTTCACTCCACCAAGCAATTCTCTAACACTAGTTGGGTATTCTACAATTTAACTCAATTCTGATGCTATCTACCTGGAGGTAGCATCAGACCCCATAGTTTAAGGGCTCAGTCCCACAAGACTATCCTCCACCACACTTTCAGATGCCATTCATAAGTCCCAGGATATTGCCTGTACTTTTGACTGAACGGCCATAAATTGGGGTTCCCATGATCCCCTCCTTGGGTTTGAGCATTTGCTAGAACAGATCACAGAACTCAGGGAAACAATTATGTTTACCAATTTATTATAAAATAAAGGATACTAATGAATAGCTAGATGAGGAGTAACATAGGGCGAAGTCTAGAAGGGTCCTGAGACAAAGAGTTTGTATCCCCATGTTGCTGGGGTGCACCACCCTCCTAGTACATGGATGTGTTCGCCAACCTAGATGCTCTCCAAACCCTGTACTTTTGGGATTGTTGTGAGGCTTCATCATGTGCATGATCAATCATTAACTCGATCTCTAGCCTTTCTCCCCTTCCCATGGAGGGGTGGGGTGAAAATTCCAAACTTCTAATCATGGCTTGGTATTTCCAGTGACCATCCCCCCATCCAGGGGATGACCAGAAGTTGCCTTCTTGGAACAAAAGACATTGCTATTACCCAGGAAATTCCAAGGAATTTAAATACTCTGAGTCAGAAACCAGGGTCAAAGACCAAATATTAGAACAAAAGATGCTCCCAGTATTCTTATCACTTAGGAAATTACAAGGGTTTTAGAAGCTCTATACCAGGAACTGGGGGGGCAGAGACCAATATATATTTTTCTACTTCACACAAATTTAATCTGGAAATATATATAAGGAAATAAAACATGACCCACAAATACAAGGTTGATTTAACATTCAAGAGCCAATAAATTTTATTCATCATATTAGTGAAATAAAGGAGAAAAGACATACCACTTAGATTCTCTTTAAAGGTGGGTCGGAAAATAACATCACCAATTTGGAGTTCAGCACAATATAACACTTGGTTTATTTGACAATGGGTATGCCTTAGTTGCCTCACAATTAACATCTAGCTCCCTAAGAATCAAGGAAGGTAGAAATTATATAATGGGCCTAAGAAAGTTCAAAATATGAAGAATCGTGAAGGTATTAAAGGAGGTATTATCTTTTGCAACATTCCCTTGGCGATTTGGGGTCTTTTCTGGTTCCACACAAATTTTAGGATTGTTTGTTCCAGCACTTTGAAAAATGCCATTGGTATTTTGATTGGGATGGCGTTGGAAGTATAGATTGCTCTGGGCAGCACAGACATTTTAACAATGTTTATTCTTCCAATCCATGAGCATGGAATGTTTTTCTATCTTTTTGTGTCTTCTTCAATTTCCTTCATAAGTATTCTGTAGTTTCTAGAGTATAGATCCTTTACCTCTTTGGTTAGGTTTATTCCAAGGTATCATAAGGTTTTTGGTGCTATTTTAAATGGAATCAATTCCCTAATTTCTCTTTCTACAGTTACATTATTAGTGTATAGGAAAGCAATTGATTTCTGTGCCTTGATTTTGTATCCTGCCACATTACTGAATTGCTGTATGAGTTCTAGTAATTTGGGGGTTGAGTCTTTTGGGTTTTCCACATAAAGTATCATGTCATCTGCGAAGAGAGAGAGTTTGACTTCTTCTTTGCCAATTTGAATACCTTTTATATCTTTTTGTTGTCTGATTGCTGTTGCTAGGACTTCCAATACTATGTTGAACAACAGTGGTGAGAGTGGGCATCCTTGTCATGTTCCTGATCTTAAGAGAAAGGCTCTCAGCTTTTCCCCATTGAGAATGATACTTGCTGTGGGTTTTTCATAGATGGTTTTTATGAAATTGAGGAATGTTCCCATCATGCTGCCTGATTTCAAGCTGTATTACAAAGCTGTGATCACCAAGACAGCATGGCACTGGCACAAAAACAGACACATAGATCAATGGAACAGAATAGAGAGCCCAGATATGGACCCTCAACTCTATGGTCAACTAATCTTCGACAAAGCAGGAAAAAATACCCAATGGAAAAAAGACAGTCTCTTCAGGGGCGCCTGGGTAGCTCAGTTGGTTGGGCATCTGCCTTTGGCTCAGGTGATTATCCCAGAGTTCCGGAATCGAGCCCCGTGTCAGGTGCCCTGCTCAGTGGGGAGTCTGCTTCTCCCTCTGCCCCTCACCCTGCTCATGCTCTCTCTCTCAAATAAATAAAATTATTTAAAGAAAAAGACAGTCTCTTCAACAAATGGTGCTGGGAAAATTGGACAGCTATATATAGAAGAATGAAACTCGACCATTCTCTTACACCATACACAAAGATAAACTCTAAATGGATGAAAGACCTCAAGGTGAGACAGGAATCCATCAAAATCCTGAGAACATGGGCAGTAACCTTTTTGACATTGGCCACAGCAACTTCTTTCAAAACATGTCTCTAAAGGGAGGGGAAATAAAAGCGAAAATGAACTTTTGGAACTTCGCCAAGATAAAAAGCTTCTGCACAGCAAAGGAAACAGTCAACAAAACGAAGAGGTAACCCACGGAATGGAAGAAGATATTTGCAAATGACACTATAGATAAAGGGCTGGTATCCAAGATCTATAAAGAACTTCTCAAACTCAACACCCAAAAAAACAAATAATCAAGTCAAAAAATGGGCAGAAGACATGAACAGACACTTCTCAAGACATACAAATGGCTAATAGACACATGAAAAAATGTTCAACATCATTAGCCATCAGGGAAATTCAAATCAAAACTACACTGAGATACCACCTTACACCAGTTAGAATGGCAAAAATTGACAAGAAACAACAAATGTTGGAGAGGTTGTGGACAAAGGGGAACCCTCTTACACTGTTGGTGGGAATGCAAGATGGTACAGCCACTTTGGAAAACAGTGTGGAGGTTCCTCAAAAAGTTAAAAATAGAGCTACCCTATAACCCAGCAATTGCACTACTGGGTATTTACCCCCAAAGATACACATGTAGTGAAAAGAAGGGCCATATGCACCCCAATGTTCATAGCAGCAATGTCCAAAATAGCCAAACTGTGGAAGGAGCCGAGATGCCCTTCAACAGACGAATGGATAAAGAAGATGTGGTCCATATATACAATGGAATATTACTCAACCATCAGAAAGGATGAATACCCAACATTTGCATCAACATGGATGGGACTGGAGGAGATTATGCTAAGTGAAATAAGTCAAACAGAGAAAGACAATTATATGGTTTCACGTATTTGTGGAACATAAAGAATAGCATGGAGGACATTAGGAGAAGGAAGGGAAAAAATGAAGGGGGGGAATCAGAGGGGGAGATGAACCATGAGAGACTATGGACTCCGGGAATCAAACTGAGGGTTTTGGCTGGTGGGGGGAATGGGTGAGCCCCGTGATGGGTATTAAGGAGGGCATGTATTGCATGGAGCACTGGGTGTTATATGCAAACAATGAATCATGGAACACTACATCAAAAACTAATGATGTACTGTATGGTGACTAACATATAATAAAAAAAATTATAAAAAAAAATAAAGAAGGTGTTATCTCCAACACAAAGCTTAACCCATTCCTTTGAAAACACGGTAAAAAAATTCACCTAGCTTCTTAAAAGATAACCTTGTTATTCCAGAGAGCATATTCTGAATTATTTGAAGCAGATAGCTGCTGTTCTCCATCATCACATCCTAGTACAACTCCCTCTTGAGCAGAACCCAGATATTCTCACTTCTCTCAAGAGAAGTCTAACGCCACAATCCTGAATGTTACCCAACCCTAAAAGCACAAACCCAAGTATTACTGGTGAAATTTAAAAAATGTCTTCAAAATAGAAAGTAAGTAGATAAAGGTTTGATATCCAAGAAGGGGGCTATTACATAGCGAGCAAATAGGCTGTGGCTGGAAATCTATGGTAAGAGGAGTTACAGAAATTAGTGTTTCAGAAACAGATTCTCTACATATTTTTAAGAAATCTAGTTGTTTTAGACAAAAATTCCTATGTGTTTTTTAAAAGATTTATTTAGTTTTAGAGAGAGCCATGCATGCATGAGCTGGGAGGGGGGAGCAGAGGGAGAAGGAGAGAGAATTTCAAGCAGACTCCCCACTGAGCATGGAGCCTGATGTGGGGCTCAATCTCATGACCCTGAGGCAAAATCAAGAGTCAGATGCTTAACCGACTGAGCTACCCACGCACTCCAAAAGTTCCTATGTATTATGTGATTCCTCAATTATCCAAATACGTCTAGAAACATGGCTAGAAATGAAGAAAATAATCACAATTTACCAATTAAGTGAAATAGGGAATATAAGCAAACTGCATGCCATACACCTATCTCATAAATTATCAAAAATGTGAATTCTTACATCTTTTTTTCCATTACAGACTAAGAAAATGTAATTCATGGAATTTCTTTTGTAATATAGTATTAAATCTCTAGCTTAGATAATAGAGTTCACATTAAATTTAAAAATTTCTTGAAAACTTGGGTTCATCCTTAGGTCACATACTATGTTTTTCCTAGTTGTCATTATTTTGTTTCATATTTCACATTATTATTTCCTACCCTGTTTGGGTTTGGGTATAAGACCATTATTTTAAAATATATCCTAAGCACCTCATTTTCTTATACCAAATTATTTAGCAAATTGTTGTATTGGCTACAATATAGTCCACCTTGTAGATATATATCATCCTTAATTATTCTTTTATACTACTATGCTTAGGTCGGGATAAAAAGTCTCTAATATCTTTTCTACTGATGGAGTCTATAGTTTCAATTTTAAATCTGGATGATCCACCATCTCTCACTGAATAATTTCTTTGATTCTGGGCTAGAGGATACAAAATGCAGAAATCACATAGATAATCATGCTAAACCAGCAAAACCCTTTCAAGTACACAATATATCCTCCTTTTGGTATTCATCTTTCCATGACTAATTCTGTATGCAGGTCCCGGTCTTACTCCTATTCAATCCTAAAAGCCTCATAAAACATTGAATCTCAACACACACTAACAGTGAGATCAGTCAAGTACCAATCTTATATTTTCCTAGAAAATGCAAAGAATTTCTAAGTTTTTCCATGAGTAATCAAATGACACCAACTTCTCTATCTCTCTTTTTTAAGATTTATTTATTTAGTTGAGAGAGAGAGCATGAGCAGGAGGGGCAGAGGGAGAGGAAGAGAGAATCCAAAGTGGATTCTCTGTTCTCAGCATGGAGCCCGATGCAGGGCTCGATCTCATGACCCTGAGATCACAACCTGAGCTAAAACCGAGTCAGATGGTTAACCGACTGCACCAGCCAGGTGCACTGAGACCAACTTCTCTTAATCATCTCTTCACCATTCTTTGCATGGTCAAATACATCTTCCTCGAGGATTTAATTTTACTTCCTTGAAAGAAGGGCAAACTTATAGGAGATGCTACATATTAATGGGAGAATAGAGGAACCCTTTAGGAGGACCTTAGGTTGTTTGGCATCATCTTTAACCTATATGGGAAGAACTGGGGACAGCTTCTTTGATTTCTGTTATATAGGACATTTCAGAATAAGAAAATGTTCACATGATCTAATGTATAACTATGTTCAAGAACTAGAGAGAAAGAGGCTCATTAAAGCCATGGTTAAAAATGCTTAAAAACTTGTCAGTACTCTTCAGGGACCCCTCTTGGAGAAACACAGAGACCACAAAGACAAGAACTGGGAAAAATTGGCTATGAAACCAGATGTACCTCTCAGCTCCCAAAATGATGTACATTAATGCGAGCTTTTCTTATGTCTTCCTGCCTGCAAACAATAGCTTATGAACACACATGCGAAATGAGATAGGTAAAAGAGATTCTGGAAAGATCCAAACTTTCTATACACAAGGAATCCAATAGACAGGCATAGAAACCAAGCAGAGGTCCTCCTGTCTGAAAGTAGGATCTGACACTTGAGCAGGTGGTTTCTGGCCCATCTTCCACTCTACTAATGCTGGCCTAGACCTGAGATTGAGCACGTCTTGAACAGATATTCCTCCCTCTATTCTATTTTTCAGGGCTGCAAAGGGATGACAGCATCCACATCAAAACCTCCTCTGTGGCCCCAAGGACTATCACATATTGTAAATTCCAGTAAGGCCCATAACATTTCAGATGCCACATGTTCTTCCAGAACTTTGCCACTTGTTCATGAAGAAGTGGAGTTTATTTCTCTTCCTCTTGAATCAGAGCAGGCCTTTGTGCTTCTCTTGATGGACAGAGGGCAGTGGAAATGGTATTGAGCACCTTCCATGGCTAGGTTAGGAAAGGCAAAAGAGCTTCCTACTCTCTCAAGATGCTCACTCAAACCCAGCCATTTAGCTGTGAGGCATCCAACCAGCTACAAAGAAAGGCCACAGCTAGATATTCTAACAACAGTCCGAGGTTCCGTCTGACTGCAAGCATCAACTGTAAGTGAGCAAGCCTTCCGATGATTCCAGCTCCAAACCTTCAAACCACCGCAGGTGAAGTCAAATAGAGCAGAGACTAGCCATACCCACAAAGCTCTGCCCAACGAACAGATTCATGATTAAAATAAATGTTATTTATCATTGTTCTAAGGCTCAGCCACTAAGTTTTGGGATGATTTGTTATGCAAAAACTAGGCATGGCTGATCATCTCACACACAAAAGCAGAAAACAATGCTGTTGCAAAACAGCCTTGGCCCACTTGGGACCCAGCCTGCCCCTAGCACCAGTCCCTGAATCCTCTAGTTTAGCACTTCCTACTCCTTTTTTTTAAGTTTTATTTATTTATTCATGAGAGAGAGAGAGGCAGAAGCAGGCTCCCTGAGTAGCAGGGAGCCCGATGCAGGACTCGATCCCAGGATGCCAGGATTATGACCTGAGCCGAAGGCAGACGCTTAACAACCGACGCACCCAGGCGCCCAGCACTTCCTACTTAATCAACTACACTGGATTCCTTCAGTAACATCATTCACCACTTTTACTTTTCTCCAGAAAAGTAAATTCATGACCCTTGCAGTGTGGAAAAAGAAAAAAAAAAAAGAAGAATATATCCTGAGAACTCTATGTGATAGGTATTTTGTAAATCTAACCACGTAATTCTCATCAATGCTCTGTAATTTTAGTCTCTCCATTCAACAGAACACAAAAGGTAAATCAGTCAGCAATTTGCAATTTCAATAAGGGGGGGGGGCTGTATATGTATTCTCCAGTTGTTGGATATACTATTTTATATATGTCAATTAGGTCATTTGCTAACCTCGATCATTAATAATTTTTAGTCTCCTTGTTCTAAGTTATTGAAATGTATGTTAAAATCTTCAACAATAACTGTGATCTTCAACATGTGATTGTCCCTAATTTATACTTTTACTTTTGTTAATCTTTGATTTGTATTAGGTATTTACAATTTTGTGATTTTGTGAAATTTGTATTACTACATCTTCTTTTTAGATTTAAACATTCATCATTATGAAATGTCTCCCTGTTATCTCTCATAATATTTCTTGCCTTCAAGTCTTTTAATGTAGAGACACCAACTTTCCTTTAGTTAGTATTTGCATTATCTCTTCCATATTTCTATTTTCAACTTTTCTGTCATTATACTTAAAGTGTGTCAGCTGCTAAAATCATATAGTGTGGTTGATTTTGTTCTTTTCATTCAGTCTGACAACAGCTTTCTTTTTATTAGAGTATTCAGTCCACTTTAATTAGATTAAATTACTACTAATGTTGAGTACATCAACATTAGCTTTCATGTGTCCCCCTCTGTTTATTTGTTCTTTTATTCCACCATTCTTACTTTCTGCTGTATTAGTCAAATAATTTCATTATTTCAGTTTTCCCCACTAATTTATACTCTCATACATTATTCTTTTAGTGGTTAGCATAAAGACTGCAATATTATGCTTAACTTAGTACAATTAGAACTCTCATGCACTGCTTGTGAGAACATGACACACTGGAAATCTGTTCAGCAGTGTCTAAAAAACTAAACATAGATATATTATATAACCCAGTAATCCTACCCCTGTGGATCTCCATGGCAAAAATGAAAGCTTATGTCCACAAAGTACATGTACAATAATGTTCGTAGCAGCGGTATCAATCACTAAAGAAAAAATTAGAAACAACCCAAATTTCCAGTAACAGAAGAACAGATAAATAATCTGTGCCACATCCTATAATGGAATACATAGCAAAAACAAAGGTGCCTGTTACATGCAACAACATGAATAAATCCACAAGATGATGAAAAAAATGATTTTACTTATGTGAAATTCAAAAGATTTTTTTTTTTTTTTTTTTATTTGAGAGAGAGAATGAGAGACAGCACGAGAGGGAAGAGGGTCAGAGGGAGAAGCAGACCCCCCACTGAGCAGGGAGCCCGATGCGGGACTCGATCCCAGGACTCCAGGATCATGACCTGAGCCGAAGGCAGTCGCTTAACCAACTGAGCCACCCAGGTGCCCCGAAATTCAAAAGATTTTAAATGGGGAGGTGCACCGAGAAGATATTTTTATTGGGTGAGACCCAGTTGACAGGGTAAACTCTCCGTTCCTACATTATTCCCCTGAATAAATACATCTATGCAGGTTGCTGCCATCTGCATTCCACCCAGTAGAAACCAATGCCACATTCCTGAACATATTGTACACTTGCAATGACAAAGACAAATATTCCCAAGAGGGTACTGGAAGGGGAAGTAGGGTTGGTCAAGACACAGGAGCTACATACACATCAAGTAGAAGAAATTGCCCAGGTAAGATTCAGCTTTAGCAATAGCTGACTGGTTTAAAATAAATTACATTACTGACATTCTTGACTACTAAGGTATTCATTAAATGCAAAGTTATAAAAAATATTTATAATTAAAAATATGATCAATTATATCTAATAAATTAGGGGAAAATATAAAAATGTTCAAAACATGTTCTATAGTAAAAAAATAAAGTGCATATATGCAATGTCATTTTGCTTGTAAATATGTAATATAAACATATAGAAAAAGAAAAATGTCTGGACAGTTATGCAGTCTTATGTAGCATTGCTCCTCTGTGTTCTCTACGATTTTCTATTTAAGGCTACTTAATTTAACAGCAGCCATGTATTAATATAAATATGCATTGTAAAATTCTGTAAAAGGGGAGGGTACTTGGGTGGTTCAGTTGGTTAAGCTCAGGTCATGATCTCAGGGTCATGAGATGAGCTCTGCTTCAGGCTCCGTGCTCAGCAGGGAGTCTGCTCAGAAGATTCTCCCTCTCCCTCTGCTTCTCCCCCCTTCTCTCACACGGGCACATGCTTTCTCTATCAAATAAATCTTTAAATAAAATAAAATTCAGTAAAAAGGAAGCTATTTTTCAAAAAGATAGTAATATTGATACATGGCCACTATTAAAAAGTAGTCTTAAACAGTCTTCCCTTGAACTTTGAGAAAGTGCTCAGGATAAATAGGTACCAAGTCAGAATGGCTTTTGTTTCATTTAGATCCCAAAACCTAATTTAACACTTTGACTTTTACATATGGCCAAGGAAGTTGAAGTTTTGCCTAGAAAAGAATGGTTAAAAGTTGGTAAGAGAAGTCTCAGGTATTTATTTATTTATTTATTTATTTATTTTTTAAAGATTTTATTTATTTATCTGACAGAGAGAGACACAGCGAGAGAGGGAACACAAGCAGGGGGAGTGGGAGAGGGAGAAGCAGGCTCCCTGCAGAGCAGGGAGCCCAATGCGGGACTCGATCCCAGGACCCTGGGATCATGACCTGAGCCGAAGGCAGTCGCTTAACCGACTGAGCCACCCAGGCGCCCGAGAAGTCTCAGGTATTTATGATGTTCTAAATGCTGCTTTCATGTCTCTCTGATATATGGGTTTAATTTGCTTCTAATTAATTCCTTTTAGCCCTGATACCTGCCAAATACCTATATAATCTTGTTCTATTAGTCACACTTCACATCTAAGCTTACTAAAAATATAAGGCATGGGGCACCTGGGTGGCTCAGTCAGTTAAGTGTCTGCCTTCAGCTCAGGTCATGATCTTAGGGTCCTGGGGAGTCTGCTTCTCCCTCTCTCCCTGCCCCTCCCCCCAACCCCGCTCATGCTCTCTCTCTCAAATAAATAAATAAAATCTTAAAAAAATTGTAAGGCATAAATCTTCTTGAATAAAACCTATTTACCTCCACAGAGCTCTTATGTCATTAGTACAATTTGGTCATAACCTGAGAATGCTGTCATCAGAATGTCTCTTACATATAAATTCCCAACATGTGCTTCTTTAAAGCCTTTATCACAGTCTACATTTATTCCCACATATATTTGATCTTCTTTGTTTAATCATGAGCAAATTAACTCTTTTTAGTGGTGTCCCCTCAAGTACTAGAATAAGCTCCATGAGCAGGAACTAGATATAAAAGTAGACAAAGATTTATCTCAAGGATATTCATCACAGAGTAATTTTAGTAACTATAAATATCTCAAGGTAGGGAAAAGGTGAAATAAATTATTGGTAGCTATTATAACTATATTAGTTTTTAAAAATTATTATCTTAATTCATATTAAATGTTGAAGAAAGTCATTTGTAATGAATTAATGAGTAAGAAAGGCAGGTTAAGAAATTGAGAGGTTATATACAGTCATAAATAAGAACAAGCTCTGTGGTTAAACCTTCAATTTGTCAATCTTAGCTCTGAAAGTTACTGTGTGCCTTAGTAAGTACTTTATCTGCTCTGCCTAGATTTCCCTATAAAATGAGAAAAACAATAGTATCTGGCACCTCAGCAAGTTGTCAGGATTAATTGAAAACAAACAAACAAAATATTATCTATTTTTTATTGATGATGAAGAAACTATTTCATGTCCTATAATCCACTACTATTAAAGGAAATTCTCTTCAGTTCTTACCATTTTTTGAGAGTGAAATTTGAGTTTCTTAGGCTCCTCTTCCTTATAATGCTAATATATTACAAAGCACAGCTTGAAAATATAGTCCTTCACTAACAACATTACCACAGAGATTTTCAGAAAAAAAAGGAGGACAGCAGCTACAGAGGCACCACTCTGTCTCATAAAACTAGCTCAGAAAATCTGACCCACTTAGGTAACAAAGTGAAATTATTAACAAAAACTCAATTTTGTCCCCTGCCTAACCCAGACTTTTATGTATATTTATAACTAACATATAATTCTGTTATCTGAAATTATAAACCCAAACTTGTCAGCATAATTTATAAAATGGAGACTCCTAAGACAGTTGCTCTTGAGATATTAGTGCTGTCCTGTGAAAGTTATCCAAATCTGTAAGAAGAAAGAAAGAAAGAAAGAAGAAGGAAAGAAGAAAGAAAAGAAAGAAAGAAAGAAAGAAGAAAGAAGAAAAAAAAAATTCTGGGTATCCTTACTTGATAATTTGTTCTCCTGGAATTATTCATAAATTGATATCTATATAATTCCAAAAGGTACAAACAGTCAAAAGGTTTGTCAAATGAGTTAGGCATCATTGTCCCTTCCTTCTTATACCAACTGATAAGGTTAATTTGTATATCAAAGCCCTCAAAATGGAGGCCACCCTAGTGGCCTGGACCACATCACAAATCTAAACTTTAGTCAGTCTGCACTTACAGGAAACACCAGTCAAGAAAACCTAACATATACCAATCACAATCCGTCATCTCAGCTTTAGCTAGCTCACCTTACCCTAAAAAATAGGACCTAGTAGTCTTTTAAGGAAATCCCTGACCTCTTAGTCAATCATACCATTTCTGTGTTGCCTCTTCTAACATTCTAGAAAACTCTCTCTTGCCCAAAATCCCTCCGGAAAAGTGTTCCATTGCGTGTGAGGCACAGTACTCCCCCAATCCATGGATTGTTTTCCTTTGAATAAAAAACATCAAACTCATCACTAAATTGTTTTAGTTTTGTCATTTGACACTACAGACATGGAGGTGTAACAAAACCAGTGATTGGATTGTATTCCTTCTTCAATCTAAGAGGTCTTATTTTAATGACTAGTTCTTGTAAATTTTTCTAGAAACACAAAATCATAAACATACGCACAAGGAAAAGTTTAGAAGAACGTACACCAAAATGTTAGTGACTATTTCTGAGTACTTTTTTTTAAGCTTATTTACTTTTTGGTAATCTATACACCCAATGTGGGGCTCAAACTCACAACCCTGAGATCAATAGTCGCATGCTCTTCTGGCTGAGCCAGCCGGGCACCCCTAAAATTATGAGTACTTTTAACGTTCTATTTTATAAGTTCAACTTGGATTAATAATTTTTTCAAGAAGACTATGTTAATTTCATCATCAGGAATATAGAACAATTTCCATTTAAAGCATTTTTCTAAAAAGAATTGTAGGATGGGCTATCTTCTTATTATGAAAACTGTGAGCAAACAGGCTGGCAAAATAACTGGTAACAGCACTAAAACCAGTGTGACTTAAACCTACCAAGTCTTGTGCCCTCTTTTACTTTATTTCATCAATATGAGACACTTTCCGTGTTACGATTCCCCTGTGAATGAGCACAACTCAGGTGACATTTTCAGAGTAAACTGTTTGGTCCATAGTAGAGGCTTAATAAAAGTGGCTTTATCATTGCCTTTTGCCACTGAATGTCCGGTTAATGTATTCTATTGGATATAATCCTTGAAAGATTGCCAAGAAATGCCTATATTAAACTTTATATTTATAATTTAGCAATTTCTTGAGTATTTTTGTTCATAAACATGAATACTGCATAGCATTACATTTTTTATTTTTTATATCAGAATATCTCTAATATTAATTTGGATGTAATGTGATTAACAATATTAACATAATACAGGAAATTATTTTTAGACAAACTCCTCCTAAACTCAACTTCCAAGTATAAGTATTTTTTTATTATTATTTATTTATTTATTTGACAGAGAGAGACACAGCGAGAGAGGGAACACAAGCAAGGGGAGTGTGAGAGGGAGAAGCAGGTTTCCCGCCGAGCAGGGAGCCCGATGCGGGGCTCGATCCCAGGACCCTGGGATCATGACCTGAGCCGAAGGCAGATGCTTAACGACTGAGCCACCCAGGCGCCCCTCCAAGTATAAGTTATTATAACTAAGTTAGTGGTTCAAAACATGTTTGGGTCATGTGTACCTTTGATAGTATCATAAAATTATAGAATTTCCCCCAAGAAAAATATGTATTAATAAAATAAATATGCAATAATTGGATATACAATTCTAAGGCAATTCATTTAAGGTGAAGGATTCCTGTTTTGTTTTTTTTTTTAAGATTTTATTTATTTATTTGACACAGAGAGAGAGAGAGAGAGCACAAGTAGGCAGAGCGGCAGGCAGAGGGAGAAGCAGGCTCCTCACTGAGCAGAGAGCCCCATGTGGGGCTTGATCCCAGGACCCTGGGATCATGACCTGAGCCAAAGGCAGACGCTTAACTGACTGAGCCAGCCAGGTGCCCCGAATCCTTGTTTTAGATCATCTGGGCATCTGGCCCATTTTCTCACTTACAAATGCCTATTACAATTAACTTCTCATTTTCATTGCTCCTTATCTATGAATGTGGACTTAGATTATCCACATAATAACATGTTTTTAACTTAAGCACTTATTGTCAGTCACTGTTCTAGTGCCCTATTAATATTAACTCTCCTAATCCTCATAAAACCCTTTGAAATTCATACTATTATTGGCATTTTACAAACAAATTATGGAATAGAAAGATATTGAACATATTATCCAAACTCACAAATACTAAATGGCAAAACTAAGATTTTAAGTTAGATTAGGGGTCAGCAACTTCTGTAAAGGACCAGATAGTAAAAATGCTAGGCTTTGTGGGCCTAAAGGCAAAATCAAGGATATTGTGTAGTGCTTATTTAACGAGAGAGATAACAAATTTCCACAAACTTTTTAATTGACCAAATTCAAAACTTTATTTGTAGACACTGAAATCTGAAATTCATATAATTTTCACATGTCAAAATATGGCTCTCCTTTTGATATGTTTTTAATTACTGAAAAATGTTAAAAACCAGTCTTAGTTCACAGGCCAAAAAAAAAAAAAAATAGGGCACAAGCTGGATTTGGCCTGCTGGGTCAAAGTCTGCTGATCCCTGCTCAAGACTCAGAGACCATTATATAGTACACTGAAATCAATCAAATTATCTACCTTGCCATTTTTCCACTCGTGTGTCTGAAGAATATCTAAAGTACCAAATGTATAATTCTACCTAAACATTGGTCTCTTCCTTAACAAATCATTGTGTAAAGTGAAAAAAGACTATTTCTGCATCACGAGAATGCTCAGGACAAAAAGCATACAAGGGGAGGTGTTGGCAAGTGGCTATATGAAAATTAACTGTAGGAAGAGCATTTGATGAGGAACTGGGAAAGGAGATCCAACCTCATGGTACCATCATTAACTGGGAAGAGAAGGCCTAGAGACCAGGTCAATGTATAAGCCACTATTTGGCAGGGCATTTCAGATGAAGTTATTCTATATCCCGAAAAACAAAAATGAAATTTCATAAAACAAAGAGAAAGCTCAAAATGACTTCTAGCTTGGCTTTGAGATGTGAACTATAACAATGTTCTCTCATTGCTCTTCTTTTGGAATACAGCAAAAATTGGAAGGAAAATGGAAGGACAACATAGCAGGCCTTTCCTGGAGCCCAGACAGGCTAAACAAGAACACACTTCCTCATCACTAGCAAGCCCCCATGATATGTATTAAACACACACTAATGGAAGTCTGAGAAAGACTGGAATACTGTTGACTCTTCCTTGTATCATAAGGAAAACGAAGGTTCACTGAAGCCTGGGACTGGAATCTGTTTCTATGTTCACAGCAGTTTTCTGTCAACAGAGCTGTAAAAATGCTGTGGATCTGCAATATGCAGTCTGACCCCACAGAGCTGCCAAGGGGAAGATTCAAAGAAGTAATCCTACTCTTGGTGCCGCAGTATCACGTCTTCCCAGGACCCTGCCTTGGGGGCAATTCCAGCTCTAAAATCGCCACAATAAACACAGGGCTATGCTTTTTTAATTGTAACCTTCACTCTAGGTCTCAAATGTTCAACTTCCCTTTGACAGCCATTTTTGTGCAACTAGCATTTCTGCACAGTGTGGTTATAGGATGAAATGACAGAGACAGTGAAAGAAAACCCCGTACAAAAAATTCCAAGTGGAACTTACAATTGGGTCAAGAATAGGCTATACTTAATGTACTCTATTCCTTCAATACGTTAAGCACTAGGCTGGACAATACATACAGGGTGCACTGATGAAGGCATGAAGGCAACAAAGGCCATCCTTTAGAACAGGGGGCCCCTGTGGTTAACTAGGGGCTCGAAGTCTCTGACAAGCACAGAATGAATCACACGGGGATCTTGTCCACAGATTCCTCAGCACCAGAACTGCAAAAATGAAGCCCTACCTTACCTAAAAATAAAAAAGCTACACTAAGCCAATTCTCATTAGCCTCCGGTTGGTCACAATAGAGCTGTCATGGAATCACTCGATCACAGTACAACACAACTCACAGTCACAGCTGACCACGGTCATAAAAAAGGCTCCGCCCCCACACAGTCCCAGGAGCCTAATGTGCACCACTCAGGGCCTCCCCACCGTGCGCGCGCGCACACATACACACACTCTGACACACACATACACTCATCACATCCCACACCTACGCTGCCACACAATCACGCACACACGCGCGCACACACACACACACGCACACACTCACCTTCTCCACACAGGCCTGACGCTCCTGCTCCACCTGCTTATTACGCGCCTGGGAAACTGCGGGCGTCCCGCGGTGAGCTCCTCCTGCACCCAGACCCCGGTCACTTCAACTCACCAAACGGAAAACGGTGACCTCAAGCCTAGCGGAAAATGAACACGAGGCTGAGATTCACTAGCTCCCCCAGGGCCTGTGAGAAACGCAGACTACTCTGGAAAAGCGCGGACGTTGACACAAACAGTCCCGAGAGCCGGTAGCTCCGACAGCTGGGCTACTAACGCGCCGCCCCGTGGACTCCTGGGAGCTCCGGCCCACGCGGGAGTGCGCAGGCGCAGATCACTGATCCTTGGCCGGGGGTGAGGTTGGTAGGTCCTAGGGGCTCTGAGGAGGCGGGAACCCGGAGCTCGGACCGAGAGGGCAGACTAGGGAGCCGGTCCCGGAGGGGAGGCCAGGGAGGAAACAGGGAGTTCAAGCGGGCCTGGTAATTCTGAGGAGGGAACCGGAACTGAGCCCACGTAACCAGACACTCGGATCTGTGCGAGCGGGGCCTCGGGCGTGGTCCGTGGGCGTGACCCTGAGGGTGACAATCGAGTTTGACCTGAAGCGAGCTCCGCGCGGGGAGGGTTTTGTCTGTTTTGACCCCGAGGAAGCTCCACCGCTGGGAGCGGGGCCTCAAACAGCGGGCGTTGTGTGTGTGTGTGTGTGTGTGTGTGTGTACCGAATTGAGGCGGCCTCCTGTGCCCAACCTGCTGCGTTTTGGGTGCCTACTACTCTGAGAGATGTTGGGACCGAATGTGTGTGAAAAGTGGACAGAGTTGTGTTGCTGCCTCGGGTTTCCTCCTTATGTGTCTAATTTTAGAGTAGGTGGGAGTCCTGCTTGATACTATAGGTGACTATGGAGAAGCGAAAGTGATTTTGTGACTTTGCCTGGAATTATGCAATGTGCATGTAGAATGACATATGGGTACTGTGAGATGGTGGTTTTCTGAAGTAAGTTTGGTTGAATGTAACTGTGCATGTGTTTGTAACCTACTGTTATTATTTGTGATGGTTTTGTGATTGAGAAACTCTGCATGACCACTGTCTAGTTGGGTATTTAAGATTTGATTATCTGAAGAGTGGTCATTAAGCCTGTCTCCAAAATTGTACCTCAATAGCAGTTTAGCAAATAGAGGTATAAGTATTGGAAAGGAAGAGGTAAGATTTCATTCCCCAGATAGTAAGATTCATTACAGGGAAACACTATGTGAACTAAAACCAATGTGTTGAAATTAATAGTGTTCCGTGAATAGCAAGCAGTAAAAAACAATCTTTGCTCATAACTAGTACTTTCAACACTGATGTATGAGTGAAGTTTCCTGCTTCTGGATGAAATCAGTGGTAGGGTCAATAGCTTCTTCAGGCATTCCAAGATTAAAAATATTTGGTATACTTTTAATCACAAGGTCAGTCTCATTTTAATAGTTAAAATAGTTTGCTAATTAAAACATTCACTGTAGCAGTCAAAACTTCAGACTTCACTTAGCATTGTATCATCTTCTCTTCAGGAAGCCTACAGAGTGGAAGGATCAATTTCTTTTCTAGTTCCATACCTGTACTACTAAAAAGTGTTGTTCAATAGTTAATCCTTAAATTAGCTATTAGTAAATTAATAATAAATAAGTTAATTTTCAATAATTAATTATGCTTATTAATTAATGTGATACAGGTGAATCAATAAAGATTAAGTAGAGGAACTTAAAGTGCAGAGATTCTCAAGCATATAGGGATATGTAATATATGATAGAGATCGCATTTCACATTAATTGAAAAAAATATGGATTACATAATATGTAGTATTGCTAAACAAGAAAACATACAACAAAAAAACTTCACAAGGTAAAAACACTTTAATAGTCATATGAGCAACTAAGAAAAATTATTTGCAATTTAAAATAAAGGGTTAGTTTACTAAATAAAAAAGGAAGATAATATCAATTAGGAAATTAAAACATATGAGAAAAATAGACATATTATAAGAAGATGCCATCATAGAAAAGAAATAAAAGGAGCTTATTCTCTCATAACAAGAAATATGTAAGCTAGAACTACAATATATATCTGACAGGCAGAGATTAAAAATTTATTATCAACGGCATTCATCAGGGTGTGGGGAGGTATTCTGTGCTGATACTAACAGTGTAAATTGGTAGAAAGTCCATGAAGAACTATTTGGAAATACATGACAAACCTGTCTTCCATGGGAAATGGAAGGTAGAGCTGCAGAGGGAAAAGCACAATGTTCCCTCTCTCTCTCTCCAGCAATGACAGTTGCCCAGATCCATTCTAATTCATGAAGAGACTAGGTTTCTTGTGGTGAGGGAGCAGGAATTGCCCTTTTCCCCACTAACCTCCAGCTTGGATATGTGTGGGTACACAGAGTGGGCAAGTGCTGAAACAGTGAAAATTGATGCAGATTTAACTGAATTATTCTGGGAGATCTAAGTCAAATATGGTTTCACATGGCTCTTTGTATCCTCCCATCTCTGCCTTCTCAGGATTCTTCCCTTTTCCAAAAGAAAGGCTCAAAAGAGAAGGTTCATCTCTTGCAAATCTCAAAGCCATGCCTCAGGTGAGATGATGTTTCCTCTCTTTCTGAAATAAGTTGTTTTCAGGTGATATAAACATTTGCTTCCCTATCCTTAAATTTCTGGGATGTTGGCATTTGCTTCCATGAAACTGGTCTCCAGTAGGGCAAGCAAGTGGCCTAAGTGCAAAATGTAAGGAGTGCTCATAGGGTTGTGCATCCCTAAATTTTGCATCCTACGTTCCTCACCTTCCCTACCTAGTTACAGACCTGTTCCCAGTTTTTCTTATTCCAACCAGATAAACATAAGCCTTTCCCATGTGTACCTTCTTGTTGTAGCCAATGTTTACATACTGACTTGGTATATTATTCATCATCTCCTTTCTTAGTCTTCTCACAAAAGTACTCTGGAACAGAAATGTATTATTTTGATTAAAAAGGGAATATATCGGGGCGCCTGGGTGGCTCAGTCGTTAAGCGCTGCCTTCGGCTCGGGTCATGATCCCAGGGTCCTGGGATCGAGCCCCGCATCGGGCTCCCTGCTCGGCGGGAAGCCTGCTTCTCCCTCTCCCTCTGCCTGCCGCTCTGCCTACTTGTGCTCTCTCTCTCTGCCAAATAAATAAATAAAATCTTTAAAAAAATAAAAAGGGAATATATTACTCTACTGAATCTATCCATCTTTAATGAATCTATCTTGTCTAGACACTGATTTGAGATCTAAGTTGTGAGGAGTCAAGGAGCAGACATGGAAAAACTGATCATCTCCACTCACCTAGGTTTTGCAATGATACAGTGGGAGGTAGAATTGGTAAATTACATCATTAGCTTGTGGTAAGATGTCTTGTTGTGTGAGGTTTCCAAGATAGAGATTTGCTTGCAAGCTTGTACAGAAAATTGTGATTTTGCATTCTCCCTCTGTGATCCTCCTGTCCATTTTATCCAATTCATACAAACGGTGGCCTGCCAGTGAAAACCTTTCCAGTATTTCAATGCTGTTACAGATTTATTCTTATCTTTTTAGTTTCTTCTAATTTTTCACATGTGGGTGCAGCAGAATGAAATGCATATGCTAGTCCATTCTTGAAACATTCTACTTTGAATCAAAGGTGGTACTTTTTCCTGTTTTCATGTCTTTCAGAAAATTCCTCTTCATCCACCCATCTTCAAAATACTGATTTTCCCCAGATGCCAACTGGTTCTCTTCTCTTCACTGTCTCTTTTTCTCTATGCACAGATCCACTCTAAAGGTTATACTGATCTAATTCTAGTGACTCTCAAATACCTCTCTCCATCCTAGACTTCTATTCAGAGTGTCAGAATCATATATCCAATGTCCAAAAGTTATGACCACCTGAATGTCCCTTAGACACTTCAAGTACATTTCCAAGGTCTACTTCATTACCTGCTTTGGTCCAGCTTATTCTTTCTTCTGTTTTCCATTTCCATTTTCTAGTCTCAGCACCTCCCCACTTGCCTATGCAGGTAACCCAAGAGCTATGCCTCTTTTTTCCACTCTACAACCAATCTATGACCAATTCTGTTGCAACCCATTATACACTAACCAGTTTTCCCCTCTCTAGACCACTAATACCACCTTAATCTAGGAAACATCTCTAACAATGGTTACTTAATTGTCTTTCCCACTTAACACACCTCAAGCCTTCTCCAGTCTTCAAGAGTATTGCCTCTAAAGTACAAATTTTATCAGATAACATATGTGCTATTTAATATTTCTTTATACTCCACAAAGCAGCAGACCAAGCAAAGTGGGGTATGCATTAGAATGGAATGTACAAGACAGTATATCGGAAGGGAGGAAAATACTAACATTGCATTCAAGAGCAGATCATCAACTCTGTGGATTGCCATTATTGCTGACTGATGACTTATAAATAAATATAAATATGTTGAGAGCGTTCTCAGTACATTTTTAAGACCACTGCTCTCTAGGAAAAAATCTAGTATTATTTGACAAACATGCGCACTGCCTAGCTCATTATATGTTTTTCTTCTTAGAGCTCAAAGAATCTTCCTTAACATACCGTGTCTTTTGCTGTTTCCTTAATTTACTAACTAATTTTCCTCTCCTCATGAATTTTAAAAGCTGATGCCCTGTACAAAGCAAATTCATTGTGAGGACAAAATTTTGATGTCCTCAGTGAAGCCTTGGAATACAAAATGAAATTTTTCTTCACTTCATAGCACTTTCCCTTGTACATATTTCTGTCATTCATCTGTAATATCTCTTGGGTATATGTATTTATATGTATGCCTCTCACTTAACCTGTAACTTCTCATGAGCAAGGCCAGGGTTTTATTCATTTTGGTCCACCAGGCAACCAGTCACATTTAAGGCAAATAGTACAATCTTATATATTTTTAGCATGAGATAGTAAGTAAATACAGAATGTATTATCAGAGAGAATTTTCTACAATAGAAAACACAAAATAAGAAAACTAGTCTGACCACTGA
Organism: Phoca vitulina; assembly: GCF_004348235.1. NCBI lineage: Eukaryota > Metazoa > Chordata > Mammalia > Carnivora > Phocidae > Phoca > Phoca vitulina. The sequence continues at coordinate 6,672,303 of NW_022589761.1, read as the reverse complement.
CATGGTCTCCAATATCTAGTTCTCACTAGTTCCAATCACTTTAGGATGAACTAGAGTATGCCCTTACAGGGATCAGTGTCATTCAAGGATGTGACTGTGGACTTCACCCAGGAGGAGTGGCAGCAACTGGATCCTGGACAGAAGGCCCTCTACAGGGATGTCACGTTGGAAAATTACTGCCACCTCATCTCTGTTGGTAAGGAAAATTCCTTGAATCTTTCAACATTATACATCTCCTTTCAAGGATTTCTAAAGCATATGGAACTTTGAATTTCAGACATCAGAGGTGATGAATCCCTTTTTGTTACCAGATAGTGTGATTATGTCCTCACTTGCCTAGTGCAGGGTATTAACTTGGTAAGATGTTAATGTGTACATTGTCTGTCACCTTAGAGCTATATCTTCCTCTTCTTTCAATAGTTTTGAGGCCCAAGCAGCTTAGACCAAGTCTCATTTTTTATTACCAGGGTTTCACATGACTAAGCCTGATATGATCCGCAAGTTGGAGCAAGGAGAAGAACTATGGACAACAGAGAAAATTTTTCCAAGTCAGAGCTACCTTGGTGAGTCTGTAAAGATAAAATCCAGTGGACTCAGGTAGTTGACACCTTTGAATGTTTTGAGGGATCTATTTTTTTAATTGTGGTAAAATACACATAACATAAAACTTATTATCTTAACCATTTTTAAGCATATAGTTCAGTGGCGTTAAGTACATTTACATTGTGCAACTGTCACCACCATCCATCTCCAGAACTCTTTTCATGTTTTAGAACTAAAACTGTACTCTGGGCACCTGGGTGGTTCAGTCGTTAAGCAGCTGCCTTTGGCTCAGGTCATGATCCCAGTGTCCTGGGATCGAGTCCCACATTGGGCTCCCTGCTCAGTGGGAAGCCTGCTTCTCCCTCTCCCTCTGCCGCTCCCCCTGCTTGTGCTCTCTCTCTCTGTCAAATAAATAAATAAAATCTTAAAAAAAAAAAAGAACTAAAACTGTACTCATTAAAAAATATCTCCCCATTACCTTCTCCCCCTAGCCTCTGGCAACCACCATTCTACTTTCTGTCCCTATGAATTTATCTGCATAGGTACTGCATGTAAGTGGAGTCATGTGGTATTTGTCTTTTTTGTGATTAGCTTTTTTCATTTAACATAATGTCCTCAAGGTCTACTCATACTATAGTATATCAGAATCTCCTTCCTTTTTAAGGCTGAGTAATATTCCAATTGTATGTGTATATCATATTTTGCTTATCCAGTGGACACTTGAGTTGCTTCTACCTTTTGGCTACTCTGAATAATGCTGCTATGAACATGAGTGTACAAATATCTACTTGAGTCTTTGCTTTCAGCTTTTTTGGTATATACTCAGAAGGAGAATTGATGGAATATACAGTAATTCTGTGTTTAATGTTTTGAGGAACTGCCATACTGTTTTCCATAATGGCTACACCATTTTACATTCCCAGTAACATACACAAGAGTTCCAGTTTCTCCACATCTTCACCAACACCTGTTATTTTCTATATTGGGTTTTTGGGTTTTTTTAAATAGTTGAAGTCTTATTAGGGATCTCTTTTTAAAGGCCTGAAATCTTTGACGTGCTTATACGTGACTGATTTCCATGCCTCTAAAATCTAAGTTTTGATTTTGACTGTCACTCCTCATGTAAGTTCTTTGCCTTATTGTTTATAGATATACTGACTGCTATTACCTTGCCAAGAATCTACTCCATGCTTTGTAGGTATAATGTACGTGGAGATCTTAAGTGTGAAGTCCTTCAAGTTCTGACAGAAGCATAAACCCATGTATGTCACACCCAATATAAAGAGGCCTTCAGGCCTCTTCCAAGTCCGTCCCTTCCACTAGGACAATCACACTTGTGATTTCTACCAGCATAGATTAGTTTTGTCTATCCTAGACTTTTTCATATCTATTTTCTTTAACTCAGCTTAATGTGTGAGAGACATACACATGTTTTTGCAGTAGTTTAGGTAGTTTCTTTTAATTATAGAATAGTATTCAGTTTATACCAGTTTGTTCATACATCTCCAGTTCATAGACATTTGAAATGTTCCAGTTTGGGGCCATTATGAATAAAGCTATTGTGAACATTCTTGTAAACATCTTTTTGTGGACATACGTTTTTATTTCTCCTCAGTAAACACCTAGCAGGTGGTATCACTCATTCATTAGGCAGGTGTATATTTCACTTTTTTAAGAAACTGTCAGCTTTTAGAAGTTACTGTACCATTTTAAACTTTTACCAGAAATGTGTGAGAATTTTGATTGTCCCACCATCTCTTCTGTATTTGATGTTATCAATATTTTCGTTTTGGTCATACAGAAGTGTATGGTAGTATATCTTTGCAGTTTTAATTTAGATATCTCTTAATGACTGATGATGTTGAGAACTTTTTCAAGTGCTTCTTCAGAGGTGCCTATTCAAATGTTCTGCCCATTTTTATTGGGTACTATATTTTTTCCTCAAGTAGTAGGAATTCTTTACATATACTGGATAGAAGTCTTTTGTTTGATATAGGTATTCTGAATATTTCCTCAGGTCTATGACTTGCCTATTTATTTTAATGATATCTTTCAATAAGCACAAATTTTTAACTCTGATGAAATCCAGTTTATATCATTATTTTCTTTTATAATTCTTTGACCTCTCAAATATTTTCCTTCTACTAGGTTGTGATGATAGTTTCCTATATTTTCTTCTAAAAATGTTATGAATATTTTGCTATTTTTATTAATTCTATAGCCCATCTCATGTTAAGTTTGGTTAATGATGTGAGGTAAGGGCCGAAGGTCTATTTTCTTCCATATAGATACCAATTTCTCCCGTCACTTGTTAAATTAAATTAAATTGCTTGGTGATCTTATCAAAAAATTGTTTGATTATATTTGTGCCAGTGTATTTTTAGACTGTTCTTTCCTTTGCTATGTTTTAAGTCCTATTGCCAATACTACCTGGTCTTTGATTATTGGAACTTTCTAATAAGTCTTCAAGTCATAGTAAGTCTTCTAACTTTCTTCTTTTAAAAATTGTTTTAGCTATTCTGGGTCATTTTCTTTTTCAAATACATTTTAGAATCAACTTCTTAATCTCTTTAAACAAATGTGCTGGGATTTTTATTGGTGAGAACAAACATCTTAGCAATATTGAGTCTTCCGGATCATGACTATACTATATCTTTCTATTTTAGTTAGCTTCTCTACTTCCTGTAAGCAATATTTTATTATTTCTAGTATAGAGGTCTTATACATATTTCATTGTGTCTAATCTTTTAATATTTTAATGCCAATGTAAATAGTAGGATATTTAAAATTTCTTTTTCCAGTTTGTTGTTAATGTACGTACCCACAATTGGTTTTTATATATTGATTTTGCATACTTCTACTTACTGTATTCTACCTATTACTTAAGTTTTATTGTTGTTGCTGTTGTCCCTTGTTTGTTTTGGTATATTCCTTTAGTTTTTGGAATACAAAACATGCCTTGTAGAAAAGAGATATTTTACTTCTACATTTGTATATGTTACTGCTTTCATTTCTTTTTCTTACTCTGTTGTACTGATTAGGATCTACAGTACAATGTTGAATAGAAGTGGTGACAGTGAGCATTCTTATCAGTTCACTAAATTTAGAAGGAAGACATTTAATATTTCATTCTTGAGCCTAATATTAACTGTAGGCTTTTCATAAGTACTCTTTATTAAATTCTGGAAGTTCTTTTCCTAGTTTTCTGATTGTTTTAATTATGAATGTTGTTTTTAACATGCTTTTTCTACACCTGTTGAGATGATCATATGATCTTTCTTCCTTAATCTATTACTATGTATATGACATTAATTAATTTGAATTTTAAACCAAATTTGGACTTCTGGGATGAACCCCAATTGGACAAGATGTATTATATCCTGCTTCTAGATTACTAATATTGGTTTGCTAATTTTCTAGCAAGTTTTTATGCATGATTTTACCAAGGATAGTGATCTGTAGTTTTCTTGTAATGTCCTTGAAAAGTTTTTGTATCAGAATTGTGTCAGTAATACCAAACAGGGGGTGTTCCCTCTTCATCTGTTTTCTTATAGGATTTGTGTAATATTGGTATTACTGCTTCCTTAAATGTTTGATGAAAATCATTGTTAAGTCATCTGGGCCTGCATTTTTATAATTCAAGACTTCTGCTTCCAGCCCTGAGGAAGTAACAGAGTCTGGAATTACACTCTTACAGGAAACAAAAAGAAAACTGGACAAAACTATTTTCAGATATTGAACAACAGGCAGCACAGGCCTGGATTCCTGAGAGAAGAGAAACAAATGAGATGAGCCATACCTCATCCCAGGCTTTCATCTGAAAGCAGCTTCCAGACTACAGTACAGAGAAAGGAATCCAAAAAGAACCTGGCAATTTTACTGATTTGAGGAGACTGACCTTGGCATTCAAGGAGATTGAGGTGGCTAAAATTTCCAGGACATACTTCCCAAAAGAAGTGAGCTATGCAGAAAAAGAGTTCCCCAAATCTGCAAAAGTTTCTCCTTGAGTCTTTGGCTAAATATAAGCCTGCACATGTATAGGTGAAACTCTGTGAGACTAGACAAAGACATGTTCTAAGGAAAATACAACTACCATGGTGTTGTAAGATGAACAATTCCCATAGCCTCCTGTACAAAGAATCATTTTATTTCTTTCCAGCCAGAATGGAGAGAACTTGTTGATATAGGATGTTAGATAGACACCCTAGGAAGGCCACACCTAATAAATGGGGCTAGATTAGCCATAGGTTAAAGACTTTGCAAGATTTGCCATAAAAGAGCTTAAATGGGTGCCTGGTGGCTCAGTCGGTTAAGCGTCTGCCTTCGGCTCATGTCATGATCCCAGTATCCTGGGATCAAGCCCCGCATTGGGCTCTCTACTCAGCGGGGAGTTGGCTTCTCCCTCTGCCCTCTCCCCCATGCGTGTTCTCTCTCTCTCTCTCAAATAAATAAAATCTTTTAAAAAAATTTTTTAAAAAGAGCTTAAACAAAAGCATCAAAAGGATTAAACCAACCCAAAAATAATTGCTATGCATCTGTTGGGTCCTCTAGAATGGAGATACTGAGATAGAGTTAGGAGTATAATAGATTTCTTAGAGGTACATCTATGAAATATAAAGGAGAAGAAAGTAAGATTAAACATAGAAAGCCATTAGATCATGATACAGATCTGGAACCTATGGAAGGAAAGAGGGAGATGCTAACAGGTTTGGGCAGGGAGAGCCTCAGACCATTGTGCAGACCTGACAAAGTCTTAACCAACCTAACTGGTCTGAAGCAAAGACTGTCCATCTGAGGAGTCCCCCATGGAGAGAATAGCCAGCCTCTAGTACCTTCTCACTGTTCAGCCTTTGGATGGGAACTTCCTGGGGAAACTCTGGTTTGATTCATCATCTGAAGAGTATCCTGAAGATGCTAACAATTGCAGGCTGTCAGGTAACTACACTTCTTTTTTTTTTTTTTAAGATTTTATTTATTTAGTTGAGAGAGTGAGTGAGAGAGCACAAGCAGGGGGAGCAGCAGAGGGAGAGGGAGAGGCAGGCTCCCTACTGAGCAGGGAGCCCAATGTGGGGCTCAATCCCAGGACCCTGGGATCATGACCTGGGCCGAAGGCAGACACTTAACCAACTGAGCCACCCAGGCACAAAGTAACTACACTTCTTGCACGTGAATGGCAAGTTCTCTCCTGAAGGGAGGTCCTGTGGGCAACTCTATGGCTGCCACGGAATGCCAGTAAAAGGACAGTACTCTTTATGAAAATACAACATGTGTTAAACTCAACAACATTAAACTGATAATGTCTGATATCCAATAAAAAATTATTAAACATACGAAGAAGAAGGAAAATATGACCCATAAACAGGGGGAACAAATCAGTCAATTAAAAAAAAAAAACTAAACTAAGTCAATAAAATCAGACCTAAAAAAGGTAGAGGTGGTGGAATTTGCAGACAAGGATGCTAAAAGAGTCATTATAAATGACCTCAATATCATAAAGAATGTAAAGCAAAAATGAACATAATGAGGCAAGATAGCAAAGATAGAAATAACCAAATGAAACATCTAAAGATGACGATTTAATATCTGAAATGAAAAGGAAGACCCAACTATGTGGTGTATATTAAAAATATTAAATATAAAGACACAGGAAGGTGAAACATAAAAACATGAAAAATATGTATCATACTCTCTTGTGGTTGCCCAAAGTGAGGGTGAAATTAACAACCTATCCCACTCACCCAAAATTTGACTTCAGATGTCAGGACTAAAATCTGACATAATGAGGCTTTCTGGGAAGAGCAAGGAAGATTCCCAGACTGGTCCTAAAATGGCTTGTGAGTGCAAGAGGGTGTGTCTGGGTTTCGTGTTTATTGTGGTTGGGGGATAGGTTAGGTGAGGGTTCTACATGTCGGCTAGTGATTGCATAGTTTAAACTTTCTGCCAGCACCAACAGAAAGAGCATAAAAGCTCTCTTATTGGCTTGCCCAGGTGTGGGGCAAGAGGGGAAAAAAGGACAGGTCTAGGAAGTTGTCAGCAGTAAGACCTCAAAAATGGAATCAGACTCTATTACACATGCAAACACTAAGCATAAGAAAGTGGGAGTGGCTATACATCCAAGTAGATTTCAGAATACAGAATATTACAGTGATAGAGACACTTCATTAGAAGTCATAACAGTTCTAACAGAGCTTCAAAATACATCAGTGTTTCTCAGCTTTTTATCATTATCACTCCCCTAGAGGGTATTTTTAGAGATTTTTTTTCTAATTGCCCCCCATTAAATTTCAATACCATAATCTATGTTCTTTTGCCATTTGGAGGGCCACAGACTATTATAATATCTAAGAAACCTTTTTTCATTTCCCCATTATAAGTTTTGCTCCCTTGGGAGAAGCCCCCATTGAGAATGCATGAACTACATGAAACAAAACTGATAGACCTGAAAGGAGCAATGTAATTATAGCTTGAGATATAAACACCTCTCACTCAGTAATTGACAGAACAAAGAAAACAATAAGGTTATGGAATGCTTGAAAAACTATACAATCATTTGTATCTAGTTCATCTTTATAGAATATTTTACATGGAACATTCACCAAGATAGACCATATATGCTGGGTCATAAAACAAGTATCAACAAATTGAAAAGAACTGAAATCATAATATGGGCTCTGACCACAACAGAATTATATTTGAGCCTTGAACAACACAGGTTTGAATAGTGCAGGTCCACTTATACGTGGTTTTTTTTTTAATAAATACAGTATGTGCTGTACTGTATTTATAAAAAAGTACAGTCCTTTTGATTTTTTAAATAATATTTTCCCTTGCTAATTTTATTCTGAGAATACAGTACATAATACATATAACATACAGAATATGTGCTGTTTATGTTATTGGTCAACAGTAGGCTATTGGCAGTTAGTCAAATGTTATTTATGGATTTTCAACTGTGTGGGGGGTTGGTGCCCCAACCTCACATTGTTCAAGGATCAACTGTAATTCAATCAAAAATATCTCTATGTGTAAAACTAATGTAATGTTGTGTGTCGACTATACTTCAATCTTTAAAAAATGTATCTCTAAATTTCCCAAACATTAGGAAATTAATCACCACATTTCCAAATCAGAGGAATCAGAGAAGAAATCCTAAAGTAAATTTAAAGATACTTTGAACTGAATGATAGTTAAAACAATATACCAAAATTTGTGGGATGCAACTAAAGCAGCATTTTAATTTTTTATCCTTTTAAATCAGGGATCTAAACTGTCACCCAAAGTAACTAGAAAAAGAAAAATAAATTAAACTCAAACGTTAGTAAAAGGAGGGGTGCCTGGCTGGCTCAGTCAGAAGAGCATGCAACTCTTGGGGCGCCTGGGTGGCTCAGATGGTTAAGCATCTGCCTTCGGCTCAGGTCATGATCCCAGGGTCCTGGGATCGAGTCCCGCATCGGGCTCCCTGCTAGGCGGGGAGCCTGCTTCTCCCTCTGCCTCTGCCTCTCTCTCTCTGTGACTCTCATGAATAAATAAATAAAACATTAAAAAAAAAAAAAGAAGAGCATGCAACTCTTGATCTCAGGGTCAGGAGTTCAAGCCCCACATTGGATGTAGAGATTACTTAAATAAACTTGAAAAGTTTTTTTTTAAAAGTTTGTAAAAGAAAAAAATAAAGACTAAAACAGAAATCAGTGAAATATATAACAGAAGAATAATAGAGAAAATGAGTGAAGCCAAAAGCTGATTCATTAAAATAATTGATAAATTAATAAACCATAGCTAATATGGTTAATAATTTTCATACTAATAAGAAATAGAAGACACAAATTACCAATATTAAAAATTAAAGAGGCTGCGGGGATTAACATAACAATAAAAAATTTTTTTAAAAAATAAAAAAAAAATTAAAGAGGCTGCATCACTACAGATCCTACAGACATTAAAAGGACAACTAGGGAATAAACAAGTAATTTTATATCAACAAATAGAGTAGGAGAGGACACTTCCCAACTCATTTTATAAGGCCAGCATTATCCACAACCAAAGGCACTATAAAAATAAAAAACTACACACCAACATCATGAAGCTAGAAAAAAAACGATAAGATATAAAACAGAACCTAGCAATATTTTAAAAGGATAAAACCTCATGACTAAAAAGAGCTTATCCCAGGAAAGCAAAGATGATTTGATATTCAGAAATCAGAGGCACAGTCAGTTAAGTGTCCAACTCTTGGTTTCGGCTCAGGTCATGATCTCAGGGTTGTGAGATTGAGCCCCACGTCAGGCTTCGTGCTCAGTGCGGAGTCTGCTTGATATTCTCTCTCCCTCTGCCCCTCATGCCCATGTTCGGTCTTTCTAAAATAAATCTTTAAAAAAAATCAGTCTATGTAATTCCCCATATAAAGGTGAAAAGAGGTCTAAAGTCAAGGATCTGAGGTGCCACTTAATGTAACTAGAAAAAAATTAAGGAGTAAAACCATGAAAGTATCTCAGTAGACATGGGAAAATAATTAAATTCAGTTCCTTTTATAAAGCCTTAGAACAGATTAGCAATCAAAAGGAATTTCCTCAGCTTCATTAAGGGTGTCTTTGAAAAACTTATAACCACCATCATACTCAAGGTAGAAAGCCTGAATGCTTTTCCTCTGAGATCAAAACAGAAAAGATGCCCACTATCACCACTTCTATTAAACATTGTACTAGGGCGCCTGGGTGGCTCAGTTGGTTAAGCGACTGCCTTCGGCTCAGGTCATGATCCTGGAGTCCCTGGATCGAGTCCCGCATCGGGCTCCCTGCTCAGCAGGGAGTCTGCTTCTCCCTCTGACCCTCCCCCCTCTCATGCTCTCTGTCTCTCATTCTCTCTCTCAAATAAATAAATAAAATCTTTAAAAAAAAAAAAAAAAACATTGTACTAGACACAAGTCAGTACAACAAGGCAAGAAAAAGAAACTAAAAGGCTACCAATTAGAAAGGGAGCTATCTTCATTTGTAGGTGAAATGATTGTGTACCTAATAAATGCTAAGGAATCTCAAAAAGAACTGTTAGAGGAGAGAGGGCGGGCCGACAAGAGGGCGGGTTGTGGACTGGCGGAGCAGGGACCCACTCGAGCGACCCGCGGACAGCGGCGATCCCGACGCCCGTGGAGCCGCAGACCAGCAGGAAGAAGATGAGCCTTAAGTCTGAACGCCGAGGAATTCATGTGGATCAGCCAGAGCTCCTTTGCAAGAAAGGATGTGGTTACTATGGCAACCCTGCTTGGCAGGGTTTCTGCTCCAAGTGCTGGAGGGAAGAGTACCACAAAGCAAGGCAGAAGCAAATTCAGGAGGATTGGGAACTGGCAGAGTGACTTCAGCGGGAGGAGGAAGAGGCCTTTGCCAGCAGTCAGAGCGGCCCAGGGGCCCAGTCCCTCACATTTTCCAAGTTTGAAGAAAAGAAAACCAATGAGAAGATCCGCAAGGTTACCACAGTAAAGAAATTCTTCAGTGCTTCATCCAGGGTTGGATCAAAAACGGCAGAAATTCAGGAAGCAAAAGCTCCCAGTCCTTCCATAAGCCAGCAATGAAACAGATAGTGTCTAAAGAGTTCATAGAATTTCTCAAGACCTTCCACAAGACAGGCCAAGAAATCTATAAGCAGACCAAGATGTTTTTTGGAAACAATGCATTACAAAAGGGATTTAAGCACTGAGGAACAGTCAGAGTGTACTCAGGATTTTTACCAGAATGTGGATGAAAGAATGCAGACTTGTGGAAAAGTGCCTTCAGAAAGAGTTGAGAAGATAATGGATCAGATCGAAAAGTACATTATGACTCGTCTCTATAAATTTGTGTTCTGTCCAGAAACTACAGATGATGAGAAGAAAGATCTCGCTATTCAAAAGAGGATCAGAGCCCTGCACTGGGTTACACCTCAGATGCTTTGTGTCCCTGTTAATGAATAAATTTCAGAAGTATCTGATATGGTGGTGAAAGCAATCACAGATATCATTGAAATGGATTCAAAGTGTGTACCTCGAGGTAAGTTGGCCTGCATCACAAGTGCAGCAAGCACATCTTCAATGCCATTAAGATCACCAAGAATGAGCCAGCCTCAGCTGATGACTTTTTACCACCTCTAATCTACATTGTCTTGAAGGGCAACCCCCCACGCCTTCAGTCCAATATCCAGTATATCACCCGCTTCTGCAACCCAAGCCGATTGATGGCTGGGGAGGATGGCTACTATTTCACCAATCTGTGCTGTCCTGTGGCTTTCATTGAGAAATTAGATGCTCAGTCTTTGAATTTAAGTCAGGAAGATTTTGATCTATACATGTCCGGCCAGACTTCTCCCAGGAAGCAGGAATCTGAGAATTGGTCTCCTGATGCTTGCTTAGGGGTTAAGCAAATGTATAAGAACTTGGATCTTCTGTCTCAGTTGAATGAATGGCAAGAGGATCATGAGTGAAGCCAAGAAACTTGAAAAAGACCTAATAGAGTGGACGGATGGAACTGCAAAAGAGGTTCAAGATATTGTTGAGAAATATCCGCTTGAAATTAAACCCCCAAATCAATCTTTAGCAGCTTGTGACTCTGAAAATGTTGAAAATGATAAACTTCCTCCACCATTGCAACTTCAAGTTTATGCAGGATGATAAAAATTTACATGGGTAGTATTTATTTGAGCCTAAATTGTAGCTAGCCCTTACTACAGTCCATGATTGGGATCTAGACTATAACTTAATTGCTTATAAATGTCAAAGCATTTTTAAAGGTACAGTTTGTGGGGATTGTTTTGTTTGTTTTGTTTTTCCTGGCAGGGGAAGCTTAGTAAATAATAAAATACTATTTATTTGAGTTAAAAAAAAAAAAAACTGTTAGAACCAATAAGTAAATTAGCATATTCACAGAGTTCTTGTTTTAGAGCAAATTTGAAGAAACTTTGTCCAGTATTTCTACAATTATTTTTCTGTGCTATTCTCAATTACATTTTAAATAATTTTAACCTGGGCGCCTGGGTGGCTCAGTTGGTTAAGCGACTGCCTTCGGCTCAGGTCATGATCCTGGAGTCCCGGGATCGAGTCCCACATCGGGCTCCCTGCTCGGCTGGGAGTCTGCTTCTCCCTCTGACCCTCTCATGCTCTCTCTGTCTCATTCTCTCTCTCAAATAAATAAATAAAATCTATAAATAAATAAATAAATAAATAAATAAATTAATTAATTAATTTAACCTATTCTCTGTAGAGTTTATTAAGAAGTTTATATATATTTTTTTTAGTTTGGGTAATTTCTGTTAACCAGACTTCCAAAGTACTGATTCTTCATTCTCTTATGTTCCTATGCTGTTAAACTCATCCAATGAATTTTGCATTTAAGATACAAGGTTTTTTAAGTTTGCATTTCCTTATCTCTCCTGAATTCTCCATCTTTAACCGTATTTCCATCTTTTCTTGTAGATTTTGTAAGCATATTTATTAGTTATTTTAAATTCCTTATCTTGTAATTTTAATGTAGAGGACATATATCAGTCTGATTCTGTTGACTGTTTTTTATCTTCTCTATTGGTCATATTTTCCTGTTTCTTCTCAGGAAAACCTTGTAGATAATATGTTGTCAAGATGCTGGATTCTTTTTCTTCCTCTGAAGATTGCTGAGTTTTCACCCAGAAGGCAGTTAAGTTACTGGTGGCTCACACTGATTCCTTTTTAAGATTGCTTTTATGTTTTTTAGATGATTTCTATTTCAGTTTCAGTTTTGCCTTTAGTTTTATGGTGTTTCTCTTAGTCCTGGGATGCAGCCTTTAGCCATTCTGGGGTTTCAGTAGAAAAATCAAAGGTTCCTCTCACCAGGTTCCTCTGACTTGGCACAGGACTGGTATTAAAAACTATTTTTCCAGAGCTAAACAACTGCTGAAATCTTTAATCAATTCTCCCAGTGCTCCAGCTTTCTTTTCCCTTTGTGCTTCTTGCAGTCTTGACCTGTAGATGCAGTTAACCAAGGTTTTGAGGAGAGGTTTATGCTAATTTTGGGGTTTTCCTTCTATGACTTTTCCATTCTCAGATTTTGTCTTAAGATTTTTTTCCTCAATTTATTCTAGTAGCCCTGAACTTGATCTCAGATTTTTCTGCACAGGATGACTCCTGCTTTCTCCCAGAGATCTATCTATCCCTTGTGTGCTGCACAAGCTACCAGGGCCCACAGTGGAAAACCTGGGTAAATGTAGATCTTACGTAGTGTGGTTTCTTTCTTTTCAAATGTTATATCCACTTCAGTTTCTGCCTGCTTTTGATCACTCTTTAGTGCTTTAAAACAAGTTGGTCTTTTACAGCTGGTCCATAGTTTATCATTGTTATCAGCTGGAAGGTTGTTTTGAAACTAACTTCTTTGCCATTATCAGAATCTGGATATCTAGATAAGCAATTTCTCAAACTTTTTAGTTTTGGGACTTGTTAATATTCTTAAAATTATTAAGGATTAAAAGAACTTTGTGCATGTGTCTGTGTGTACCCTATTAGAAGTTAATACAAAAAATTTTTACTAATTCATTTTAAAACAATATAAAAATAATAAACTTATTACATGTTGACATAAAATCATATTTTTACAAAAATAACTATTTCCCAAAAGAAAAACAATAGTGACAAAAGTGGAATTGTTACATAATTGAAATTTATTTAATAAATAGCTGATTTTCACATCTGATTCTATATTCAATTTGTTGTAAAATGTTGTTTGAATCATAATATATGAAGAAAACCTTCCTTCATGCATTATATGTAGTTTGAATGAGAAATATTTTTTTAAAGATTTTATTTATTTGTCAGAGAGTGAGAGAGAGAAATAGAGAGCCAGCACAAGCAGGGGAAGTGGCAGGCAGAGAGAGAAGCAGGCTCCCTGCTGAGCAAGGAGCCTGATGCGGGACTCAATCCCAGGATCCTGGGATCATGATCTGAGCCGAAGGCAGATGCTTAACCAACTGAGCCACCCAGGTGTCCCTGAATGAGAAATATTTTAAGCGCCTTTTTAGATTGTCATAGATATTCTTCATTAATACTACATCCAAATGTAACAATTGGTAGTTCCTGAACAGTTAGTTGCAATATAGAACCTGAAACCATAACAATGAACTTTTGTGCCCTGCTCAGTGAGAAGCCTGCTTCTCCCTCTCCTCCCCGTTCATGCTCTCTTCTCCCTCTCTCTGTCACTCTCTCTCTCTCAAATAAATAAATAAAATCTTAAAAAAAAAAAATAGAGCTATCATCTTCATCCCAAATCATCATCTAAAAAAAAACCAACTACAACAACAAAAAAACCCATAAAATCCAATGGTCTACTTAAATGGATATTTTACCCATGCATTTTTTGGTAATATTATGTATTAATCATTTGGAAAGTAACAGTTCAGTGACATCTAACATCTTCCAAATTTTGACATATTTCTATATATAATATTAACTTTAAAAAAACACCAAAGGCTACATTTGTTAATATCATCAGAAATGTTATCAGAAAAGTCTTAAAAATTGGGAAGCTGACAAGCTCACAGTAGCAAATACAAGCTTTCCAACATAATGACCTTTATTTGAAAGCTTGAATTTTATCATTGGTTATAAATATTAGCATATGTTTTCCTTGAATTAACATGCTCACATTGTTCAAGAAAATATCTACCAGAAGGATGCCTGGGTGGCTCATTCGGTTAAGTATCTGCCTTTGGCTCAGGTCATAACCCCAGAGTCCTGGGATGGAGTCCTGCATCAGGCTCCTTGCTCAGTGGGGAGCCTGTTTCTCCATTTGCCTGCCGCTCCCCCTGCTTGTGCTCTCTCTCCCTCTGACAAATAAATAAAAGCAAAAAAAAAAAAAAAAAAAAGAGGGGCGCCTGGGTGGCTCAGTCGTTAAGCATCTGCCTTCGGCTCAGATCATGGTCCCAGGGTCCTGGGATTGAGCCCCACATCGGGAAGCCTGCTTCTTCCTCTCCCACTCCCCCTGCTTGTGTTCCCTCTCTCGCTGTGTCTCTCTCTGTCAAATAAATAAATAAAATCTTTAAAAAAAAAAAAAGAAAAAGAAAATGTCTACCAGATAACCACGTTTGAATAATAATCAGTTGTACTCTCAAGTAAAAATGCTGTTCCACCAAAAGTAGATACAGATATCCCCTGCTTTTTGAAAGTTCATGTTTTGCCACTTTGGTTTTACTAAAGACCTCCATTAGTACCTGTTTTCACTAACCAAAAGAAATCCGAAGAGGATTTTTGCTTTTACAAAACAAGGTGAAAAGCAAAAATAACACTCAGTGCTTGCTTTGCAGCGAGCTGTAGAGGCACTACCCAGCTCCTTCCCCGGAACTACACTCAGCACCTCAGCATCAGGCTGCCGTAGCTTTGAGCATCTGTGCTTCACCTCAGTTTATTTTGCACATCCATTAGCATGATGTGTCAGAAAAGCTGAAGAGAGGTTATTTTTTGGATCTGGGAATGCTCAAAAATTTTTCTGTATAAATTAATGGTAGTTGCTTCTTCACTTTATGCCATTTCAGCTTATGAAAGGTTTCACAGGAACATTCTGTTTTTGGATGCAGCGGGAGGGGACGGAGGGCCCTGTATTCAGTTCTCAACTCAAATAATTACACCAGTACTTTTCCTCACAAAATACATTATACTCTGGTATGCAACAGAAGTGCTTTATGCATACGTCTTTAATCATCACACAGAATATTGAAAATATGTGTACTCAAGGGTAGAGATCTAATAAAATTAATGATTTTTTCCTGCTCTATCAAAAACAGTCTTACATGAAATCTTTTTTCTTATGGATTAGAAATGTAGTGATTACTATTATAGATTGGTGCAAGTGTTTTCATTTATGCTGACGTGCCAGCATTTTACCCACTGTATTAATCGTATTTTTTATCTTCTATATTTTATGATGTCTTGACAACTTTGGAGGGCCTTGCTTGCTGGGGAGAGATTGCCCCCCCCCAGAGCTAGCTAATTCGTAGAGACAGTAAACAACCTGTTGGTAAGCCCACATTTCATATAAAAACCAACAAATCCAAGTCCATACCCTCAACTACCTCCTTTACCTAAATCTCACACACCAAGCCAACATTTCCCGTGCCCTAAATCACCCAGGGCCAGGTACATACAACTAAAGACCACCCCTGTAACCCATAGCCTCCAACACTGTTCAAAAAAGCAATCCTAAACTGTTTCTCCTGCCCTTTCCCATGCAAGCAAGTCCCATAAAAGGCTCTGGCATAGGCTTTCCCCGCTCTCCTTTCTGCCTCCTGACCAAGCCTGCAGCTCCTACATTTGACCCTACAAAGGAGGAAATGTACGGAAAATCATTTAATGGCATCAGCCTATGTCATCAGTTAGTCACCCTCATAAATTAAAATTCCATAAGTACAAATCAGACACCCATCTTAAAAAGACAAATGGAATGTTGTTATTAACAAAAATAGTTTTTATGGACTACCTCTCCCCCTCCCTGCCTCCCACATAAGGATCTCATATACTAAGGTCCATAAATCACACTTAGGGAACTGCTGGTTTAGGCCTTCTTGTTTTTCGTGTTTTTAACATTTCAGTCCTCTTTTTTCTTTTGTTCGGCCTCCTATTTATAGGCAGTCTTAAATCTATCCAAAAAGTAAAAAGAGAAATCATTGTCTAATGTATCTTCCTCTTAGTTTTCATTTCCTTTCCTTTCTTTCCCTGTGCAGTGTCTTAACTGTTTTTTTTTTTTTTTTTTTTTTAAAGATTTTATTTATTTATTTGACAGAGAGAGAGACAGCGAGAGAGGGAACACAAGCAGGGGGAGTGGGAAAGGGAGAAGCAGGCTTCCTGCCGAGCCGGGAGCCCGATGTGGGACTCGATCCTGGGACTCCAGGATCATGACCTGAGCCGAAGGCAGTTGCTTAACCAACTGAGCCACCCAGGCGCCCTTAACTGTTTCTTGCAGTCAGGCTTACATCCTATTCTCACCATGACACCTGCCATCAGATTTCAAAATCCATATGCTGTGGACCTAAGATAATTTTAGTATCACTTTTTTAAAATAAATTTATTTCCAATAAGTTTCCATGTTCCATATCATAGTGCTCAGATTCCTGATTCCTACCCACCTTGATTTGGGTAAAAAAAAACCTAACTCATTTTAATTCTGTTTCCCTGAGTGCCTTTTCACATCTTCATTTCTTTTCCTCCCTCCTTTATTGCCTAGGAAAATAAATATTTATTGAATAAATTGATTTTATTTCAGTGGTCTCTTGTTGATATCCTTAAAGGCTCTTTCTTCATCTTCAGTTCTTGCTTTTATAAGAGTCCTATAAGTTGGGGCACCTGGGTGGTGCAGTTGATTAAGTATCCGATTCTTGGTTTCCACTCAGGGCACTCAGGTTTTGGTCTCCTTGTGGGGTCTAGCTTTGTGTCAGGCTCTGGACTCAGCGTAGAGTCTGCTTGGGATTCTCTTGCCCTCTCCCTCTGCATATCCCCCTCCCCGCTTGCACGTCCGCATGCTCTCTCTTAAAAAAAAAAAAAAAAAAAAAAAAGTTCTGTAAACTAATCTGATCCATTCTCAAGTTGTGGTTTTCTTGGCTTTCAAATAGACATTTTCAGCCCACTTCTCCCATTTGAACTCTAGTGTATATTTTGATCTTCCTAGATCAATACAACAATCAGTTGTGTCATACCTTTGATTATTGATTTTTTAAAAAGATTTATGGGGCACCTGGGTGGCTCAGTCACTTAAGCAGCTGCCTTCGGCTCGGGTCATGATCCCAGGGTCCTGGGATCAAGCCCCGTGTCGGGCTCCTTGCTCAGCAGGGAGCCTGCTTCTCCCTCTCCCTCTGCCTGCCGCTCCCCCTGCTTGTACTTGCTCTCTCTCTCTCACTATCTCTCTCTGTATGTCAAATAAAGTCTTTTTAAAAAAAGATTTTATTTGTTAGAGAGAGAGCGTGCACAGTATACACAAGACCACCCTCACTTCTGACACCAGCTGTAAGTTTGGGGGTCCCCAAGACTACTGCTAGTATCAACAATATGCTATAAGGATCCATGGAACTTACTGAAAGCTATTATGTTCACAATTAACAGTTTATTACAGAAGAAAAAATACAGATTAGAATCAGTCAAGCAGAAAGGGCAGAGTCCAGGAAAGTACCAAACATGAAGCTTTTAGTAGACCTCTCTCTGTGGAATCATGGGCAAAATTACCTTGCTGGTGTGACAATACATACAGAATATTGCCAACCAGGGAAGCATCACCTGAGCCCCTTGTCCAGAGTTTATATCGGGGCTCCATAACATAGGCATGATTAACTGTACATGTAGCCAGTCTCAGTTTTCAGCCCCTTTAGAGGTAAAGCTGATACTGTTTGACCCAAAGCACGCACCCTAAATCACACTCTTGGTGTGGCTCAAAGACCTCACACTAAATTACATTGTGACTTACTAGCTGGCCAAAGGCTCCCAGGCAAACAAATACATATTCCAAGGGCTTAGAAGATTACTTCTCAGAAGCCAAAGGCAAATGTCAGATGTCTCTTTGGGCAAGGTTATATTCTTTACTATACAATACAATATGTATATCATTTAGTTAAAAGATCAAGTTTCACTTCCTCTGTGAAATGTTCCTTGACTTCTCCAGACCATGTTCAATTCCTTTTTTTCTGCATTCACATTCTACTTATGTCTGTAAATTGCAAACAGACGCATTCTCTGGTATGATCAAGCTTCTTTTCCCATCCGAACAGTTGCCCCCAAAAAAGGTTCTTTTACTTTTCCTTACTGTAGTTTGTAACAGAGGCTAGATATCCAATAGTTACCTAACTATCATTGATTCCATGCAAGGAAAATATCTTTCCTATCCATTCAGAAATCATTTAATGATAATTTCTTTTAAATATACATGCCAAGAGGCACCTGGGTGGCTCAGTCGGTTAAGCATCTGCCTTCGGCTCATGTCATGATCCAGGGTCCTGGGATCAAGCCCCGCGTCGGGCTCCCTGCTTGGCGGGGAGCCTGCTTCTCCCTCTGCCTCTGATGCTCCCCCTGCTTGTGCTCTCTCTGTCTCTCTCAAATAAATAAATAAAATCTTTAAAATAAATAAAAAAATATATATATACATGCCAAGATCACATCCCTTTATCTCAGATAACCGTGTGTTAACATATACTCAGAAGATAGTCAATAAAATATTGACATCCAAGAGCATAAGTTTTAGTTGGGAAGGCAATATTATCAAATTGAGCATTTTACATATAATATTCATATTAAAAGAGCAGGTTGTTGAAAGAGTTCTTGAAACAGATGGTCCAGACTATAATTATAATCTAATTTCAGACAAATTCGACATTAAAGGATACAAATAATATATGAAGGCTTTTCGATAAATTGAATAGTAGAATGTCCCTGCAGGTGGTTAAGGTCCTTAGAAAGATGATGTTACTCCAGTTACTAATACAGATTAGTTTTAGTGTGTTCTAGAACTGCACATAAATGGAATTTTATAATATATACTCTTTTGCATAAAGCTTTCACTCTGAAAAATGAGATTCATCTCTTTCCATTGTGTATCAGATTTTTTTCTTTTTTATTGGTAAGTAGTATCACATTATATACATACATGACACAATATTACCATTTACCTTTTGATGAGTACTTGGGCAGTTACCAGTTAAGGGCTATTATAAATAAGACACAAGTCAAGGGTAAGATGAATCCATATTTAAAATTACCCTATAGAAATGGGTGGTAGTAAGGGAACAATAATCAGATATAGCCAAGAATTATAAGAAAAATAATAGAGTTAAAAAAAAAGAAAAGAAAAATATTAGAGTCGGTCAGTGCTGTAAACATACAGTTGAAGAATCTAGGCCTTCACATTCCCCATAGGGAATAGCAGAGTTAAGGTATGTTACTGCATTGGGAGGAAAACTTAAACCCATCCTTCCTGAAAACTGAAAAAGTAATTCAGAAAATGAAAGGAGGAAAAGTTAGAACTGATGGTCAGGAGAATTTAGTTATTGACCATCTCTGCAAGAATAAATCGATGGTAACAGCAGTCAGAATACAACAGTGATTATATTCATGTTTCAAGTATGCTTTGTTGTCTGGTTTATTTTACAACTCCTAATGGAAATAGGTTTCCGAAAGTCTTCCCTTTCAAGAGAAAATAAGTTGTGTGGAGAGTTAGGGCCTAGGCTATAAACAGTGTTTCTCTCAACATTAGGAAAGGAGTGCTTGAGAAAGTTCATTTGCCATGGATGGGTTACATGCAAGTGAGGAAGAAACAAATGGAAGTATTTTATAACACATATTTAGGCATGAGGGAATAATATTTAGGCTTTCATTTCTACCTGAACATTTTCCTTGCTTACTGGTTAGTACCCTTAATAAGCTCACTCCATTATTTCTGAATCTGCCCGTTCCAAGAACAATCCCACTTTCATCATCCTTTGTCTTCTGTTTACTTGTCCTTGTGTTTATTATACCTGCTCAACGTAGTTTATATTTACAATATGCCAAAGATATGAGTGTTCTTTTCTTATGCCAATTTTTCCTCATTTTAACTGTGTAGCAGGGTTTGTGTTTATGTCATATGAATTTTCCCTACCAAGAGGTATTTTATTTTGGCCCTTGTATAGACCACAATAGTGAGGCTGACAGTTGCACAATGGGTTGTTTGTATATACATCCAATCCATAACATTTATGTGAAAACTTACAATGTTGTTATTCTTTTCTAGAAGAAGATGGAAAAACTGAAGATGTTTTAGTGAAGTTCAAAGAATACCAAGACAGGCACTCCAGATCAGTCATATTCATCAACCACAAAAGACTAATTAAGGAAAGAAGTAATATTTTTGGGAAAACACTTACTGTAGGCAAGAACCGTCTTATTTCAAAAACAACGCTACGTGAATATAAGCCTGATGGAAAGGTTTTAAAAAATATTTCGGAATTAGTCAGTAGAAATATAAGCCCTGTAAGAGAGAAGATTGGTGAGAGTAATGGATGGGAGAAATCATTCCTCAATACTAAGAATGAGAAAATTCATACTACAGTGAATCTCTATAAACAAACAGAAAGGAGTCTGAGTGGTAAACAAGAGCTTATTCAACATCAGAAAGTTCAAACTCCTGAGCAATCATTAGATCATAATGAATGTGAAAGATCCTTCCTTATGAAAGGAATGTTATTTACACATACCCGAGCTCACAGAGGAGAAAAACCCTTTGAATACAATAAAGATGGAATAGCCTTAATCGAAAAGTCCAATCTCAGTGCCCATTCACAAACTCTTATTGAGAAGAAACCCCATGCATACGGCAAATACGGGAAGTTCCTCTGCAGGAAGTCTGTTTTTATCGTGCATCAGAGATCTCAAACAGAAGAGAAACCCTTTCAGTGTCCTTACTGTGGGAATAGCTTTAGAAGGAAGTCATATCTCATTGAACATCAACGAATTCACACAGGTGAGAAACCTTATGTTTGCAATCAATGTGGGAAAGCTTTCCGTCAAAAGACAGCCCTCACTCTACATGAGAAAACACATATAGAGGGGAAGCCCTACATCTGTATGGATTGTGGGAAGTCCTTCCGCCAGAAGGCAACTCTCACTAGACATCACAAAACACATACAGGGGAGAAAGCCTATGAATGTACTCAGTGTGGAAGTGCTTTTAGAAAGAAGTCATACCTCATTGATCATCAGAGAACTCACACAGGAGAGAAACCATATCAATGTAATGAGTGTGGGAAGGCATTTATCCAGAAGACAACTCTCACTGTACATCAGAGAACTCACACAGGAGAAAAACCCTATATTTGCAGTGAATGTGGGAAGTCCTTCTGCCAAAAGACAACCCTCACTCTCCATCAAAGAATTCACACTGGGGAAAAACCGTATATTTGTAATGAATGTGGGAAGTCCTTCCGCCAGAAGGCAATCCTCACTGTTCATCAGAGAATACATACAGGAGAGAAATCCAATGGATGTTCTCAGTGTGGGAAAGCCTTTAGTAGGAAATCAAACCTCATTCGCCACCAGAAAACTCACACAGGAGAGAAACCGTATGAATGTAAAGAATGTGGAAAGTTCTTCAGTTGTAAGTCAAACCTCATTGTACATCAAAAAACTCACAAGGTAGAAACCTTGGGAATTCAGTAAAGGATAGGACTTTTTGGTAAAAACTTTTGAAGTCATAGTAAACCCTGTACATGATGTAGCTTGCAAATATAATAATAGTCAACAGTTTTAGGTACTATTCCACAAATTTACCTACTGTTTGTGAGCCTATATAACAAAGAATGACTAGACAAATGACAATAGTCATTGAAAATACCGCCCTAAATTTTTTATTATTAGATTCAGCAGGCATAAACTTCCTCTGTCAAGTTTCTACAAACATTTAAAATTGCTTATTTTCAATTTCAAAACATACCTTGTTGTGTCCCAGTAATAAGGAGTTGACCAGCTGGCAGTGGTCTGTGGACCACACTGTGAGCGAAGGTGTTTTAAAGAAAGGAAGTGTGAACTGTATTTCTTGTTGGAAATATGAAATAAAAATTAGTTGTTACCTCCTCAAAATTTACCACAGTTCTGACTTCTAACATTATAAATTAGGTTTTGCATATTATGAACCTTTATATAAATTGGATTATACATCATGTATTCTTTTATATATGGCTTGTTTCATTCATCATTATGTCTGTAAGACTCAGTGCATGCAGCAGAAGTTCATTTATTTCTATTCTATATAGAATTCCATCATATGATTAAATTACAATTTATCCAATCTACTCTTGATGGACTTTTTCATTGTTTACAGTTTAGGGTCATAATAAATAATGCTTCTGTGAACATATTTGTTTTTTGGTGTACATATGTTCATTTCTCTTGTTTTCATACTAGGAATGGAATTGCTGGGTCCTGGAGCATATTTGTTTGGTCAGCTTTGGTAGATATTACCAAACAACTCAGAACTTTCACAGCATGAGATAATTCACTCTGAAGGAAAACAACTGTGAATATAAGCGATATGGTGATGGTTCCAACCAGAGAATTCATGCTAGAGGGAAATTCTACAAATATGAAAACTGAGAATCCAATTATAATGCATGTACAAAGACTTTTAGCCACAGCCCAAACTGTAATATAATACCAAACAAATGTAATAAATGTGAGACTGCCTCCAAAAGTCATACTCAGGAAAGGAAGGCTCCTAGTATGCTTCCTTGCGTTAGAGAGTTCTAACTGGAGAAAAATCCTATGAGTATAGTAAAGAGAACAGGGGATAATAGCTTTTACCTATGGCCTATATCTTGCTGGATGTGTAAAAATGATGAATATGGAAAAGCTTATGGTTCAAATCATACACAACACCATGGAATTCACATTGGATGGGAACTCTTTAAATGAAATGATCATAAGGGGTGCCTGGGTGGCTCAGTCAGTTGAGTGTCCAACTCTTGATTTTGGCTTAGGTCGTGGTCTCAGTGTCGTGAGATCAAGCCCCGAGTCAGGCTCCACCCACAGGAGCCTGCTTGGGATTTCTCTCTCCCTCTATCCTTCCCCACAACCCCCAACACACGTGCTCTCTCTAGAAAAAAAAATAATAATAATGATCATAAGAATGACTTTAGCCATAGCTCACTCCTTATACAACATCAAAAAATTTATACTAAAGAAAGGAAAATTTAAAAAGGGAATAGATGAGGCTTGGAACTCTAAGTCTGGGGAAAGCTGCTTCCAGGAAGAAGTCTAACCATACTGAGATTATAATGCTAGAGAGTCTACATGTAGGCACCTGGTTAATAGCCCCAGCTAAGCTCCCAGTCATCATCCAGTAACATCTGTCAACTAAATGAGCCATCAGGGACACCTAATCAAGTCTTCAGATAACTGTAGCCCCTACTAACATCCAACTGGAACCACCTGAAAGACCCCAAGCAAGAACTGCTCAGCTAAAGCCTTCTCAGATTCCTGACCCACAAAATGGTTACATTTTAAAAATTAAATTGGATTGATTAAAAGAAAGGGAAAATAGGGGCACCTGGGTGGCTCAGATGGTTAAGCATCTGCCTTCGGCTCAGGTCATGATCTCCAGGTCCTAGGATCGAGCCCCACATCCGGCTCTCTGCTCAGCAGGGAGTCTGCTTCTCCCTCTTCCTCTTCCTCTCCCCACTGCTCCTGCTCTCTCTCTCTCTCTCTGTCTCAAATGAATAAATAAAAAAATTCTAAAAAAAAAAAAGGGAAAATAATCTCTGAGTATCTATATTATAAAATAATGGTATGAACATTTGGATTCAGAGTCAATGAGCAAAAGTGTGGCAACCACTAGGAGATTTTTGGCATGAAAAAAAAATCCTGATACACAGTTGAAGATTGGCTGTATTTTTTGTTTGCAATTACATACATAAATAACAACTCGATGAAGGGTTCATATGCTATCTTTCTCATTTTCCGGCAGTAAATTATACTTATCAACTTGGTAGCTTAGCTATGCAAATGCATTCTTCACAATTTTGCAAAAATGAAAATAGCCCCAAAAGACCTACTGTGGATAATGCAGGGAAACAAGTCTATCTTCGAAAGATCCTGTGCAGGGGCACCTGGGTGGCTCAGTCGTTGGGCATCTGCCTTCTGCTCAGGTCATGATCCCAGGGTCCTGGGATCGAGCCCCGCATCGGGGTCCCTGCTCTGCTGGAAGCCCGCTTCTCCCTCTCCCACTCCCCCTGCTCGTGTTCCCTCTCTCGCTGCCTCTGTCAAAAAATAAATAAATAAAACTTAAAAAAAAAAAAGAAAGATCCTGTGCAGAGTCATTTCCCTGATGTTCCATGAACTAAGATGCAGAGAGAAATCAAGATATGGAGATAAGGGGGCACCTGGGTGGCTCAGTTATTTAGGCATCTGCCTTTGGTCGGGTTATTTTCCCGGAGTCCTGGGATTGAGCCCTGCGTTGGGCTCCTTGCTCAGCGGGGAGCCTGCTTCTGCCTCTCCCTCTCCCTCTCCCTCTCCCTCTGCCTGCTGCTCCCCCCTGCTTGTGCTCTCTCTCAAATAAATAAAGTCTTTCTAAAAAAAAAAAGATATGGAGATAAGTACAGCCACGTCCCTGTAGAAGGTACTTTCAATGCTTTGAAGAAAGTCTAAATGAATTTTTGCTTTCTAACAGCTATTCACATATAAGCTGCTTCTTAGAAAAAGCAGGCCCAATATTTTATGTTTTGGTGTGAAACAGCATTGGGCTATGTTCCATACTCCTATATTAAGATTTCTTTTGAAGAAGTTGGGCATGTTCTTTTTCATTAATTTTTATGTATATTTTATGAATGGATAAATACATGAAATGAGGACTTTTCAACTAACCTATTGGTGAATGAAGTTTGGGCAGCTCTTAGGAGTGAATATGATTTTGGATTACTCCTAAATATATATAACAGAATAGGAACTAATTCACAAATTCATATTTTATACACCTAACTGCAAGGTCATGAGACAAAAGACGGTTAACCTGTGCAAAGATTCCATCAGTCCAAAGGACTGACAAGACTCCACAGAGCATATCCATGTAATGCTTTCATTTAAAAGCAAAAGGGGGGTGCCTGGGTGACTGAGTTAAGCATCTGACTCATGATCTCAGCTCAGGTCTTGATCTCAGGGATGTGAGTTCAAGCCCCACATTGTGGAGCCTACTTAAAAAAATAAATAATAAAAAAATAATAAATAAAAACAAAGGATGTGGCTCACTAAGAGAAAGAAAAGGTAGGTAAGTAATTAGGGAGTCAGAATTATTCACACGCAACCTCCCCAGTGTCCTTATTCACATGCAGACTGCACTTTTTCTCCAGGTTGAACCACTAAGATCTGTGTGAATCTTTACTTTGGGAGAGCTCAAGGCAGAAGTTCCCTGCAAGGGCTTTTATGCCCGTCTGTTCACTCATTACATAATCAAGCTAGGCTATCTAATCATTTACTTGATAAACAAATTGGCTCTGGGGTCTACAGGGGAGCTTTAGACTTTAAATAGCGCCTCACATATCTCTGCCCTTATCTCAATCAAGGGTCAATGCCAGACATCCAAGCATCATGAACATAATGTTAGAGCTTTTCTAACTACTGTTAACCTTTCTCCTATCCTTCTCCAAAGGAAACTATGGCCACTTACCAAGGTAGCTGCATTGGGGAAAAAGAAATAATCATACTTTTTAGGAATTACTGAACACTGGGTTGAATTGACTCAAGTTTCTGGAAACCCAAAATGTCACTGTGGTCCATCAGTTACAGTCGGGGCTAATGGAGGTCAGGTGACCAATGGAATTTTAGCTCAAGGCTGTCTCACAGTGAGCCCATTGGTCTCTCAGCCCATCTTGTGGTTATTTCCCCAGTTCCAAATGCGTAATTGGAATAGACATACTTGGCAACTAACAGAACCCCATATTAGTTCTCTGACCTGTGGGGTGAGGGTTATTATGGTAGGGAAGGCCAACTGGAAGCCTTTGTAGGTATAACTGCCTCTACCCACAAAAATAGTAATTAAAAAAAATAATAATACCACAATCCTGTAGGTCTTGCAGATATTTGTGGCACTGGACTTGAAAGATGAGTGGTGATTCCAACATACTTCATTCAAGTCATTTACTTGGCTTACGCAGAAAACAGATGGACCTTAAATGACAATAGATTATCATAAATTTAATCAGGTGGTAATCCTAATTGCATTCCAGATGTGGTTTTGTTGCTTGAGCAAATTAACACATCCTCTGGTATGTGGTATACAGTTATTGACCTGGAAAAATTATTTTCTAGATATCTTTTAGTAAAGACCACCAGAAGTACTGTGTTTTCAGGCCAGCAATATACCTTCACTGTTCTACCTCAGTAGCTGTGTTAATCTGGGTTCTCCAGAGAAACAGAACAACTTAGGGGTTTATATATAACACACATATACATATCTGTGTGTGTGTGTGTGTATTTGTGCAAACGCCTAAGTGGTACCCCCACACACACACAGATATGTATATGTGTGTATATACACATACATGCATGTAAATTTTGTATATACACACATATGTATGCGTGTAACATATATTTATACAAATACACACACACACACATATATATTCTTTAAAGATTTTATTTACTTATTTGACAGAGAGAGACACAGTGAGAGAGGGAACACAAGCAGGGGGAGTGGGAGAGGGAGAAGCAGGCCTCCCGCAGAGCAGGGAGCCCAATGCGGGGCTCGATCCAGGACCCCGGGATCACGACCTGAGCCGAAGGCAGACGCCCAACGTCTGAGCCACCCAGGCGCCCCTACACACACACATATATAAAGAAACAGAAGGCAGAGAAAGAGAAAAAGAGATTTAATTTAAAGAATTGGATCAAGTTGGGGCACCTGGGTGGCTCAGTCGGTTAAGCGCCCAGGGTCCTCGGACCAAGCCCCACATTGGGCTCCCTGCTCAGCGGGGAGCCTGCTTCTCTTTCTCCCTCTGTTCCTCTCCCTGCTCATTCTCTCTCTCTCAAATAAATAAATAAAATCTTTTTTTTTAAGATTTTATATGACAGAGAGAGACACAGTAAGGAGGGAACACAAGCAGGGGGAGTGGGAGAGGGAGAAGCAGGCTTCCCGCGGAGCAGGGAGCCCGATGCGGGGCTCGCCCCAAATAAATAAAATCTTAAAAAAAAAAAAGAAAGAAAAGAATTGGAAAGAGAAGAATTGGATCATGCAATTGTGGAAGCTGGTAAGTCAAAAATCTGCAGGGTAGTCATGCAGGCTGGAAAACCAGGTAAGAGCTGATGCTGCAGTTCAAGCCTAAAGCAGTCTGCTGACAGAATTTCCTCTTCTTCAAGAGAAGTCAGTTTTTTTTTTTCTATCAAAGCCTTCAACTGGGGTGCCTGGGTGGCTCAGTCGTTAAGCATCTGCCTTCGGCTCAGGTCATGATCCCAGGGTCCTGGGATCAAGCCCCGCATCGGGCTCCCTGCTCCGAGGGAAGCCTGCTTCTCCCTCTCCCACTCCCCATGCTTGTGTTCCCTCTCTCGCTGTGTCTCTCTCTGTCAAATAAATAAATAAAATCTTTAAAAAAAATTTTTTTAAGCCTTCAACTGATTGGATGAGGCCCACACACATTATGGAGGGCTATCTGCTTTACTCAGTCTACTGATTGAAATGTTAATCTTATCTAAAAATTACCTTCAAAGAAACATCTAAAATAATGTTTGAACAAATATGTAAGTACTGTGGCCTAGCCAAATTGACACATAAAATGAACCATCACAAGGGTATATCAACTCTCCAGCTCTAGGTCATAATTTAATCCACCCACACCTCGATCACATTTCCCTTGCACAAGTCATCACGCTAGGCCATTACATTAATAAAGACTCTAGACATACTAGCAGAGAGTGGGAAATAACTTTGGCAAAAATTCAGGGGCCTTCCACCTCAGTTGAATTTCTATGGATTCAATGTGGTGCATATTGAGATATCCTTCTTAAAGTGAAGAATCCCGGGGCGCCTGGGTGGCTCAGATGGTTAGGCATCTGCCTTCAGCTCAGGTCATGATCCCAGGGTCTTGGGATCAAGTCCCACATCAGGCTCCTGGCTCAGCAGGCAGCCTGCTTCTCCCTCTCCTTCTGCCTCTCCCCCTGCTCATGCTCTCTCTGTCTCAAATGAATAAATAAATGAATGTCTCAAATGAATGAATAAATAAATGAATAAACAACATCTTAAAAAAAAATAAAGTGAAGAATTCCCTCCCAGAACAAAAATAGAGCCACGACACATAGTGGACTTTTTGGATTTTAGACACAACGTTAAAAAAAAAAAAAAAGTAATTTGGATATGCCATTATGGCCCCTTTACTTAATGAACTGAAAAACTGCTAGTTTGAGTGGGGCCCAGAATGAGAGAAAGCTCTTCAACAGGTCCAGGCTGTTTATACTATCTCAAATGAGAGTGGTATATTAGAGATTTGGCTCAAGCAGGCCCTGAAGGCAAATTTGCATGAAGAAGTGGACTACAGAGGCACCTGGGTGGCTCAGTCAATTGAGCGTATGACTCTTGATTTTAGCTCAGGTCATGATCTCAGGGTGCTATGAGATTGAGCCCCTGTGTCAGGCTCTGCACAGGGCCTGGAACCTGCTTAAGATTTTTTCTCTCTCTCTTCCTCTCCCTTTGCCCCTCCCCACCATGCCCTCTCTCAAGAAAAAAAAAATTAAGTGGACTAAATAAATGCACATGATCCCTCCACCCCTACTCCTAAGATACTACAACTCCCAGCCCACCCTATGGTCTCATGGGGAGTGCCCTACAACCAGCTGGCTGAGGAAGAGAAAAATGTGAACACAGTTTACAGATGGTTCTGTATGACATGCAAGTATCACCCAAATAAGGACAGTTGCAGCACTACAGCCCCCTTCTGGGAACTTCTTGAAGGACAATGATGAAATTTTCCCAATGGGAAGAAATGTGAGGAGGGCATCTGGTTGTTTATTTTGCCTGGAAGGAGAAATGGCCAGAAGCAAGTCTATATTCATAGGCTGTGGTCAATAGTTTGGTTGGATGGTCAGGGACTTAGAAGGAACATGGCTGGAAAATACGTGATAAAAAGTCTGGGGAAGTGGTAGGTGGACAGACTTCTCTGAGTGGGAAATGATGTGACAATATTTGTGTCCCATGTGAATGCTTATCTCAGCAGAGGAGGATCTTAATAAATGTAAAGGATGACCAATTTTGAGGATATCAGTCAACCTCTTCTCAGCCACTTGTGTCATTACCCAGAGGGCTCATAAAACAAAGTGGCCATGGTCCCAATGATGGAGGTTATGCATAGGGTCAGCAACGTGGACTTCCACTCACCAAAAATGTCCTGGTTATAGCTACTGCTGAGGGCCCAGTCTGCAGAGACCAACACTGTGTCACCAAAATGGCCTCATTCCCTGGATGATATGGCTTTTCTTTCCCTGCATTCGGTGCTTCCACCACACCACTATCTGTGGACTTAGAGAGCACCTTATGCATCATTGTGGTATTTCAAATAATATTTGCTTCTGATCAAAGGGGTCATTTCATAGCAAATGAATTGTGGCAATCAGCCCATACTCATGGTACTCACATGGTCTTCCCATGTTTTCCATCATTGTGAAGGAGAATTTTTTTTCCTGAAAAAGCTGTCTTGATAGAATGTTAGAATGGCCTTTTGAAGCCTCAATTTCAGTGTCAATTGAGATAGCAATATGTTGTGGGACTGGGGAAGTGTCTTTGAGGATGCTGTATATGCTTTAAATCAACATCCAATATATGGTGCAAATGGGTCCCGGAATCAAGGAGTGCAAATGGAAGTGGTTCCACTCATTATTACCCATCGTGATCCACTAGCAAAATTTTTGCTTTCCATCCCTGCAACCTTAGGCTCTGCTGGATTAGAAGCCTTAGCTGCAAGGAGAGGAATGCTTCCACCAGAAAACAATAATTTTTCCATTAAACTGAAAGTTGAAGCTGCCACCTGGGGTTGAGGCCGCTTTGGGCTCCTTATGCTTCTGAATCAACAGGCAAAGAAGGAGGTTACTGTACTCAATGAGTGATTGGTCCTGATTACCAAGAGGAATTTGGGCTGCTAATATATAATGAATGTAAAGAATCTTATGTCTGAAATATAGGAGCTCCCTTAGCATATCTCAATACTACCATGTCCTGTGATTAATGTTAATGGAAAACTACAACTGGATTCAGGCAGGACTACTAATGGCTGAGACACTTCAGGAATATTTGGTTTATCCTGACAGGAAAGAATCAAAATCCTGAGGTACTTGCTGAGGGCAAAGTAGATATGGAATGTGTAGTGGAAGAAGATAGTTATAAATACTAGCTGTGACCATATGACCAATTGTAAAAATGAGAACAGTAATAGCATGCATAATTCTTCATTTTGTTATGTTTGTATACATATTAACCAAATATTTTTTGTTTCCTTCCCTCTCTTATCCCCTTACTGTCAAACATAAGATTTATTAATAATAGTTAGCTTTATATCACAGTTACAGGAAATAAGAGTGACCCTCACCCAAGGACTTCTGCGTCTTCTCTTGGGGAAAGGGTTAATGTGTTTTCAGTTGTACACAAGATAGCGTTTCATGTTAGTTGGAAGTATGACTTACTGTCTTCATTTGAAGAGTGTGATTAAAGGAAATGTGTGTGGGTGCCAAGCTGATAAGCAGTGGACAGTTAAGGTCATTTTTATGTGTCAACTTGGCTAGACTACAGTTATTCAAACACTAATCTAGGTATTGCTGTGAAGGTATTTTGTAGATGTGACTAAAGTCCACAATCAGTTGGCTTTAAGAGAGATCACCCTAGATAATCTAGGAGGGCCTGATTTAATCAGTTGAAAGACATTAAGAGTAGAGCTGAGGAATTCTTGAAAAAGAAAAAATTCTGCCCGTGGATAGCAGTTTCATCTCATGTCCAAGAATTCTAGCTTGCCCTTCCTGATTTTAGACTTGCCTAGACAGCCCCCACAATCACATAAGCAGACTCACTGCAATAAATCTTTATATATACTGTTTCTGTTTTCTGGTTAAATACTGACTGATATAACAATCTTCCAACCTTTCTTCTTCCAGGACCCTGACTAGGCCATTTACCCTAGGAGTGTGATTATTCTTCTCTTCGGCCTCTCCTCCTTCTACATGAAGTGGAAGACCAAATGCAATACCTGAAATTTCACCCATTGAGAAAAATGTCTCTTTAAGAGCTACCAGTGTGAAGCTTCTGTGTAATGCTGCTGCTTTCCATTTCAGTTTACATTCACATATAGAGCCAACAGACTGTAAGCCAAGTTCAGCCTTTTTCTTTCTTCCTCAGCTGGTTATATGGGACTCCCATATGTCCATATGAGTGATCTGAGAGACACACTGGTGGAAATGATGGGTGACATGCTCAGTAGATTGTGTGCCCTTAGTACTTCTTGTGCACTATTCTGAATGTACCATTTCCATTTTTTTCAAAGGTTGCACTGGGCTCATCCAACTTTATCACTTTGTGGTTCTGACAGGACATACCACACAATGGGCAATTCAGGGTGCATGGTGACTTGGTTTCACATGGTCAAGCATTCTGTCTTCACAGAGCCCAGTAGCACACCAGGAGCTTATTTTCAAAAACTATGTAATTATCTGCGGTGGATGACATGTCCTTGCTCATTCTGCTCTGACTAGGGCTTGCCATGAACTCCATGTCACATCATTTTCAATCAGTCATATCTCCAACAGTATACAGTATTTCAGATCATATAGCTCAAGTGGAAGCACTATTTGCACCTCAGCTGGGACGTGCTGCTTTACTGTGGTAGGCTCCACTCAAAGCTGGCTGCATTCTTTGTCATTCTGTATATGGGTATTCTAAAATGTTGAATGTGTTGCTTTCATAGCACAAAGACGTTTGTCCGGAAGTGCACTTTCTTCTCAATAGTAGAGGATACAAACAGAGTAATTTCTCTTTTACTTTACTAAGTGGCAGGTCTCCGAATCTTTGTAGGTTTTTCTCTCATGCCTTGGGGAACATGTGTCTTAACAAGGCTTCCAATGTGCATGACATCCTTTCCCCATGCTGTCTTATCAAACTGAGGTCATCAATGAAATTAATTACTGTGACATTTTTCCAAAGAAGACATCCGAACGGCCAACAGACACATGCAAAAGTGCTCAACATCGCTCGGCATCAGGGAAATCCAAATCAAAACCTCAAGGAGATATCACCTCACACCAGTCAGAATGGCTAAAATTAACAAGTCAGGAAATGACAGATGTTGGCGGGGATGCGGAGAAAGGGGAACCTCCCTACACTATTGGTGGGAATGCAAGCTAGTGCAGCCACTCTGGAAAACAGTATGGAGGTTCCTCAAAAAGTTTAAAATAGAGCTACCATATGATCCAGCAATTGCACTACTGGGTATTTACCCCAAAGATACAAATGTAGGGATCCAAAGGGGTACATGCACCCTGATGTTTATAGCAGCAATGTCCACAATAGCTAAACTGTGGAAAGAGCCAAGATGTCCATCGACAGATGAATGGATAAAGAAGATGTGGTGTATATATATACAATGGAATATTATGCAGCCATCAAAAAGAATGAAATCTTGCCATTTGCAACGACGTGGATGGAACTGGAGGGTATTATGCTGAGCGAAATAAATCAATCAGAGAAAGACATGTATCATATGACCTCACTGATATGAGGAATTCTTAATCTCAGGAAACAAGCTGAGGGTTGCTGGAGTGGTGGGGGGTGGGAGGGATGGGGTGGCTGGGTGATAGACATTGGGGAGGGTATGTGCTATGGTGAGCTCTGTGAAGTGTGCAAGACTGTTGAATCACAGATCTGTACCTCTGAAGCAAATAATACATTATATATTTTAAAAAAAAAGAAGGAGAAGAAGAAGATAGCAGGAGGGGAAGAATGAAGGGGGGGGAAATCAGAGGGGTAGACAAACCATGAGAGACTATGGACTCTGAAAAACAAACTGAGGGTTCTAGAGGGGAGGAGGGTGGGAGGATGGGTTAGCCTGGTGATGGGTATTAAAGAGGGCACGTTCTGCATGGAGCACTGGGTGTTATATGCAAACAATGAATCATGGAACACTACATCAAAAACTAATGATGTAATGTATGGTGATTAACATAACATAATAAAAAAAAAGAAAAAAAAAAGTACAAGAATGGAAAAAAAAAAAAAGAAAAGAAATTAATTACCGTGATGGGCCAGATTTCCTCATTTTATATTTTGACAGAGGTGACAAAATTATAAACACGTATTTTGTCACTTGCAAATGGTCTTTGGTTTTCTTTTGTGATTGGGATAGAAAAGAATACAGTCATTCAAATCAATTACTATGTACTATATATCTTCTATAACAAAAATACCAATTCCAGAGGCTACTAATTGGTAGAGCTTGCAGTAGCCTACAGCCATCTTCCAGTTACATTCACAGACTGGTGCATAAAATAGACATACGATCATGAGATATAATAGTGACTGCCAATATTATATCCTTTTGATCTTCAGGGTGCAACTAATATCTACTCTCTTTCTGGGATGTGATAGTTTTTAATTTACCATTGTAGCTTGAGGGGACAGAGGTAATCTCAGAGATTTCCACTTGTCTTTTCCATTGTTACTCTTAACACTTAAAGGCCAAGAATTGCCTATGTGGAGTTACTCCAACTCCAAAGTATGTCAATACTTCTTGTAAATTTAGGGATACACAAAATAACCACCAGATGGTCTGTGAACCCAACAGATCCACTGTAAGCTAGACATTGGTCAGAAATCCACTTATTACCCGACCCCTGCCTATGACTATTTTAACATGTGGACCATGATAATGCTTTAGGTCTCTGGATATCATTGTCAACTCAGACCCCTGTATGGGAGATTTCAAGATGTCTGGGTATTTTCATTTTTCCAATGTGTGGTTGCTCAAGTAAATAGCCATAGGTCTCTGTGGCAGAAAGACTAAGATGACCCTCAATGATCTCTGACTCCTGATATGCATGCCTTTGTGTAATCTCCTTCCCTTGAGAGTGGGCTGACTTGTCAAGTTATTTCTAATCAACCGAATATGGCAAAGATCATAGGAAGTCACTTACGTGATTAAAGTTACAAAAGAGAACTTCTTTCTTTTCTTGCTAGAAGACTCTTTATTGACTGTCTTGCTGGCTTTGATGAAGTTTGAATGCCATATTGAAGTTTTATGACTTCATATGTCATTTGATGAATTATGGAATATAAATATATAAAATATGCCATTTGATGAAGTTTGAATGCCATATTGAAGTTTTATGACTATTTTCAACTTTTTGAAGAACCTCCGTACTGTTTTCCAGTTTGAATGCCAGTATGTATGTATGTATGTACGTATGCATGTATGTATGTATGTAAAGTTTGAATGCCATATTGAAGTTTTATGACTATTTTCAACTTTTTGAAGAACCTCCATACTGTTTTCCAGTTTGAATGCCAGTATGTATGTATGTATGTATGTATGTATGTATGTAAAGTTTGAATGCCATATTGAAGAAGCCCATACAGCAATGGAACTGAAATTGGATCCTGGCCAACAACCAGCCTGAAACTGATTACCTTAGTCTAACAGCCTGTAAGGAACTAAATCCTGTGTAAGCTTGGAAGTCATCCTTCCCCAGATGTGCCTTCATGTAAAACCTGGCCCATACCTTGACTGTAGACTTTTTTTTTTTTTTTTTTAAGTTTTATTTATTTAAGTAATCTCTACACCCAAGTTGGGGCTTGAACTCACAACCCTGAGATCAAGAGTCACATGCTCTTCCAACTGAGCCAGCCAGGTAGCCCTTGACTGTAGCCTTTTGAAAGACCTTGAATTAGAGGACAAAGGTTGTGCTCAGACTCATAAACCTCAGAAACTGTGAGATAATGACTGTGTGTTGCTCTAAGCTGCTAAGTTTGTGGTAGCTTGTTACAAAGTAACGGATAATACAGTGTAATAAAGGGTATGATTTCCATTTTTGATGTCTGACTGCTGTGTATCATTTCCTTTAGTGCAGGTGGGGAAGTTCAAACTACACAAACCCCAGCCTCTTCATGGGAACTCTTACAGAGCCTGACCCATAAGCGCAATAAAAAACCCAAGCCACTCTCCCCTCCCTTACTTCTCAATCCATTCTGAGACCTGCTTGGAATCCTCCCTTCTTCTCCCCAGAAAATCTCACTATGTAATAAACCTTTCCATACCCTGTTGGTGCATGTGTGGTACCATCAGTCTTGACACCCAAACCAAATTTTGAGTTGGGGGTCTATCCCACATCTTTAGGGTGGCTGCAAAAATGAGAGCAGTGAGCAGAGTGTCTAAGCAATAGCTACCACTACCAGGGGTCTCTCTTCTCATGCTTTGGTTTCCTAACAAGCTCTGTTGCCTTTTAGCAACTATGTATTTTGAGTTGTTGCCTACTGGAGAGCATGCTGTTTGATATGTGCTGCTGTCTGGAGAGTTTGTGCTTTGAGCTTTGCCACTTTGTGCTGTATTTTCTGAATCCTACCGAACCTCCATTATAGATTTAACTGATTTAAATCACAAGTTTTGATAATTGGCATTTACAGGAATGAGATTGAGGCCCTCCTTAAAGTAGTTCTCGCTCATGTGTCTTTGCCCAAATCTCTATCTCAGATTGAATCATATGTCTCAATTCCAGCAAAGTTATTACTGATGCTAGGCTCAGGGAAATGACACTTACCCTGGGACAATTACTTGTGTGTTTCAACCAGGCACTGAAACTCATTCTAAAGTGCATGCAGGAGAAAGACTGATAGCCTGTGCAATATTCAGGACTGCTGGGTGATTGCTTCTGTGAAAGAAATGCAGTCACCATAGCATGTTACAAATCTATACTCCTTTTAAAACCAGATGGTCAAGATCATACAGAATACCTTTGCCAGTGCTGCTGCCTAGGCCTCTGCAAAACAGATTCTGATCCTCAGAGTTATAGAAGAAAAACACTCATGGAACCCTGTGGCATGGTCC
The DNA here is from genome assembly GCF_004348235.1 of Phoca vitulina. Lineage (NCBI taxonomy): Eukaryota > Metazoa > Chordata > Mammalia > Carnivora > Phocidae > Phoca > Phoca vitulina. Next base: position 6,636,222 of record NW_022589761.1, on the reverse strand, counting down.
CTTATGAAAAGTGGCCCTGAATACTTTATGCTCACCCTTTGAAAGGGTGTAAGACAATATCACCGTATAGCCAACTGTAAAATAAAACAAGAAAGACTTTGGGATTGATTGAGGGCCACAGATTATCAATGTTCAGAAAGCAGGGTGGGAAAATCAGTACCCAGAGTTGCTAAAATATATAACACGATCTATTACCTAATGTGTTAATTTTAAACAAAAAAATTATGAGACATACAAAGGAATAGGAAAATTTGACCCAGACATGGGGAAAAAAAGCAAGCAACTGAAATTGTCTGAGAGGGCCCAGATGTTACATTTAACAGAAAAGGACATCAAAGAAGCCATTAGGGGCGCCTGGGTGGCTCAGTCTGTTAAGTGGCTGCCTTTGGCTCAGGTCATGATCCCAGAGTCTTGGGATCGAGCCCAGCATCAGGCTCCCTGCTCAGCGGGGAGCCTCCTTCTCCCTCTCCCACTCCCCCTGCTTGTGTTCCCTCTCTCGCTGTCTCTCTCTCTCTGTCAAATAAATAAAATCTTTAAAAACAAAACAACAAAAAAGAAGCCATTAAAATTATTTTGAAGAACTGAAAGAAAGCATGATTAAAGAAGCAAAAGAAAATATGATGACAATTCTTCATCAAAGAGCAAACATTAATAAAGAAATTGAGGGGTGCCTGGCTGGCTCAGTCAGAGGAGTATGTGACTCTTGATCTCGGGATCATGAGTTTAAACCCCACATGGGGTGTAAAGATTACTTAAATAAATAAAACTTCAAAAAAAAAAGAAAAAGAAATTAAAATTATAATATCTTTTTTTTTTAAAAGATTTTATTTATTTATTTGAGAGAGAGAATGAGATAGAGAGAGAGAGCATGAGAGGAGGGAGGGTCAGAGGGAGAAGCAGACTCCCTGCTGAGCAGGGAGCCCGATGCGGGACTCGATCCCGGGACTCCAGGATCATGACCTGAGCCGAAGGCAGTCGCTTAACCAACTGAGCCACCCAGGTGCCCAGAAATTTAGATTTTCTTTTAAGATTTTATTTATTTGACAGAGAGAGAGAGCACAAGCAGGGGGGGCAGTGGGAGGCAGAGGGAGAGGGAGAAGCAGGCTCCCCGCTGAGCAGG